>NC_053389.1:635653175-635959790 GCF_905171765.1 Bufo bufo
GACCACCTTGATTGAAGAAAACGAGCAAAATCTCTCTGTGCTGACGTGATGACGTTACTACATCATCACGCTGGGTGGATGCGGTGACGTCATTGCTAGTGTTGGACGCGAATATTCGAATATAAATATCGAAATATTTAGAATATAGTGATATATATATATTCGGAATTTCGAATATTTTTTTTTCTTCAGTAACCTCCCTTCTTGCTTGTGGGCCAATGAGAAGGCTGCAATGTCTTTGTCTAAGCTTAGTAACATCCCTAGCAACCAATAGGAAAGTTGCCTACCCCTTACTATATAAGAACCTCCCCAGCAGCCATTTTCTGCAGTTTTTTAAAGTTCTGAGAGAGACAGCAGTGTCATTGCTGTGCTCTGTGCTTTCCACATTACAATAGATAGATAGTTAGATAGCTTATATATATAACACAGAAGGTAGTGGGAGATAGTCAGTGTAGGTTATATCCTGATATAGTGTAGCTGATAGGTTCTGCTGTCCATACATACATGCAGACCTGCCAAAATATTCGCATCATTAGTGTCGATTAGCGCAATCACGAATATATTAGAGCACTCTATCTGCATATAAAGCCATTTTTAATGTTCTGCCGTGCCAACCATTTTCTACAGTGAGGAGGATTGTGAGGTCCGCACACCCTTTGACGGGAGGGTGCTCGTGGAGGACTTCAGTCAGGTAATTCAATTAGATAATCCACAGCACATCAATATTTTTTTGCTTGCAAATTTATTGTGTACAAATAATATATAAATGTCAATATATGACTTATCGCGCCATTGCCAAAGTATGCACATAGAATAATTAGGCCATAATATGTCCCAACGTTTCGGTCTTAATTAGACCTTTCTCAAGGGATCTGAGGCCATGATGCAAGGGACGCTTAACTGGAGAGCTAATTAAGACCGAAACGTTGGGACATATTATGGCCTAATTATTCTATGTGCATACTTTGGCAATGGCGCGATAAGTCATATATTGACATTTATATATTATTTATACACAATAAATTTGCAACCATTTTCTACAGTCTCAGGAAACTTCTAGCAGCTTGAAAAATTTAGCAAAAGTGACCCACGCCTGTATTTCGCGGTCATTACGCGAATATTACATTGATGATTTTTCGCATTTTGGAGTTTGGGACACAACAAAAACTATAATTCTTAACAACGCAGCTAGAAAAGAGGATTAGTAAAGGGGTTGGCAAATTTCCCATGGCATTTCTTAAAATGCCATAAACTAGGGATCAGCTACCTCTGGCACTCCATCTGTTCTGAAACTAAAACTCCCAGAATCCTCCTTTCACTTCTGTGAGAGTTACAAGAACAGCCGAGCAAGTTTGCATGCTGGGAGTTGTAGTTTCTCAGGAGCTGGAGTGCCAAAGTTTGCTGATCCCTGCCATGACTTTGTCCTGCCCCCCAGCTGTCATAGTGAAGGCCCTTTGCTGCCCCAGTTTCAGCAGAGCAAACATGCCAACTGGGCACCTGGGCACCCGCCCCGTGGCACAAAAATATTTCTAAAAAACTTGTGCTGCTTCTTCCAACACTAGCGTTGGAAATAATTGCTAAAGAATCATGCCAAGCTCCCTACATTTTTCCTGTTTTGTAAGGGGAGAGACCACCAAATTATATGTAAACATATTCCCCCTCTAGCAGAGCTACAAATAAGGCCTCATGCACATGACAGAATGCACTAGAATTTGCGAATATATGACGAATATTCGACCAAATATTCGTGAGATATCGCGAATTCAAATATAGCCCCTGCCGCTCATCACTAGTTATTACTGATGATGTCACTGCCAGCGTTGGCAGCGAGAGTGAGATTTTGCACATTTTCGTCAATCAAGATGGCTGCAATGGCCTCTGCGTGAGCCATTGGATGAGGCGAGTATGTATTTTTTTGATTTTTTACAACTATTTCATGAAAAATTTATTCAGTATCACAAAGTACGAGGAAATTTGACTTGATGACGAATTGAATTTTACCTGAAATTCGGATCAAAGTCAATAAATTTTACTTCGATTCACTCAACACTAGTGTTATCCCGACATCCCCTATGTAAAAGGTGCCGTCAGTCATCCAATGAATGAATAGATGCTCGTTCATCAGGTGATCGTGTCGTTCTGCCGGCACCAAAAATCATTGTTCCTGATGCACAGGAATAGTGAACTTCTAAATGGACAAGCTATTGCTGTCTCCATACAGCGGAAGTGATTGCTGCATGTAAATATCCAAAAAATCCCAAAGCATTCATGTGTATATAGCCAAACAGCAGATGTCCTGATAAAACTCACCACTACCCGACTGGGACTCTGCATGAGAAAGAGACAAATAGTATAGACAAGGGGGACATTTATTAAGACTGGTGATTTAGACAGGCGTGAATCTGGGAAAAGTCGCACATTTTGCTGCAAAACACCTTTGCGACAAAATCTGCGACATACGGTAGATATGCCAAAACGTAGCATAAAAACGTTAATAAATGTCCCCCAAGAAGTTTAATTCTCAGTACTCACAAACATAGGATAAAATTCAGCATTTGGTAATATAAATTGCTGATTATAAAGCCCGAGCTCAGGTTTTGCCTGCTCTTGGCTTCTTCCTCAACACGCAGAGTGTGAAGCTCTGAGATTTGATGCAGTCTTGTTCGCTCTCCAATTCATAAGAACCTGTGAACATCTGCAGCTCACAAGTCGGAATTTCAACGAAGAAGAGCAACATAAATTGTGTGTCCCAGTTGGGTAGTGGTGAGTTTTATCAGGACATCTGGTGTTTGGCAATATATACACACCTGGGGACACTGTCGTCCTTGGCGCTTTTTTGCACATAGTGTTAAGGGTAGATTTAGACAGTCAGGTAATCGGGTCCATTATCGGGAACGAATATTCCTGCGAACACTCGTTCCTGACAATCTGCCCGTTTAAAGGTTCCACAGATCACCCAATGACCAAGTGACACGCTCGTTCATCAGGTGATCCTGACATTCAAGCAGGCACCTAAATGATCATTTCTGGTCAGAAGATCGTGTGGTCTAAACAGCGATCTGCTGCCCAGAAACAATGCAGATGTGTGTGGACGAGCGATGGCAATAGCAATGCCTCGTCCACATACTGTGGAGGAGATCGATGCATGTAAAGACAGCGGTCTCCTCCACTGAACGAGTTGCCGACTGTTGGGAAGGAACGCTTCCTTCCTGACAATCTGCTGCTGCTTGGCGCATGTAAATGCTCCATTTGAATGAGTGGACCACTCTTGTATTCTCACGTGGCTCTGTTTATATATACAGTTTGTTGCCGGTCATTAAATATTTGTCTGCTGCATGTACAGTTGTGTTCAAAATAATACAGTCAGACATCTCTAACCTGATCAATTACTGTTTTTGGTAGAAATGATATTTCTACATGGCAAATAATTTACTAGCAGGTGTAGTAGAGTAATAGAAACCCAACAGACCCAACAGTCATGACATGCATGCTGCTGATTCTCTGTAATTGAATCATTTATTGAAAGGGGCATGTTCAAAATAATAGCAGTGTGGAGTTCAATTAGTGAGGTCATTCACTCTTTGAAAAACAGGTGACAATTATTGCCCTTATTTAGGGAAGGAAGGCAGCAAATGTAGTACATGCTGGTTGCAGTGCATTTCTCTCTTGAATTCTGAGGAAAATGGGTCGTTCCAGACATTGTTCAGAAGAACAGTGCACCTTGATTAAAAAGTTGATTGGAGAGGGGAAAACATATAAAGAAGTGCAGATAATGATAGGTTGTTCAGCTAAAATGATCGCAAATGCTTTAAAATGGCAACCAAAACCTGAAAGACGTGGAAGAAAGTGAAAAACTACCATTCGAATGGATAGAAGAATAGCCAAAATGGCAAGGACTCAGCCAACAATCAGCAACAGGAAGATCAAAGAAGGTCTAAAGTTACCTGTGAGTACTGTTACAATTAGAAGACGCCTATGTAAAGCCGAGCTATCTGCAAGAAGCCCCCGCAAAGTCCCACTGTTGAAAAAAAGGCATGTGCTGAAGAGGTTACAATTTGCCAAAGAGCACATTGACTGGACTAAAGAGACATTTTGTGGACTGATGAAAGTAAGATTGTTCTTTTTGGGTCTAGTGGCCGGAGACAGTTTGTCAGACGACCCCCAAACACTGAATTCAAGCCACAGTACACTGTGAAGACAGTGAAGCATGGTGGCGCAAGCATCATGATATTGGGATGTTTCTCATACTACGGTGTTGGGCCTATTTATCGCATACCAGGGATCATGGATCAGTTTGAATACATCAGAATACTTGAAGAGGTCATGCTGCCTTATGCTGAAGAGGAAATGCCCTTGAAATGGCTGTTCCAACAAGACAACGACTCCAAACACACCAGTAAACGTGCAACATCTTGGTTCTAGACCAACAAGATTGACGTTATGGAGTGGCCAGCGGAATCCCCGGATCTCAATCCAATAGAAAACTTGCGGGGTGACATCAAGAACTGTGGAATGTGGTCCAATCATCCTGGGCTGGAATACCTGTTCACAGGGGCCAGAAGTTGGTTGACTCCATGCAACACAGATGTACAGCAGTTCTCAGAAACAGTGGATATACAACTAAATATTAGTTAAGTGATTCAAAGGAAAGCAAAATCTTCAAACATTTTTCAGTTTATATAGTGAATGAATATTTGTAAAGAAGAATACAAACACTGCTATTTTTTTTAACAGTCTAATATTCCCTTTTCTTAAATTTATTTAGAGGAACAACACAAATTTGATATATTTATCTTCATGTTTTGATTTGGAATAGAATGTGTAGTGTTCCCAATGCATTTGTGTGTATGGAAATAGAAGCTATTAGAAGGAATTTAAATACTGCTATTATTTTGAACACAACTGTACATGTACCCCTAATCTCTGCTTATGATCTGGCAGTAATTGGGAGTGCCTGCTTTATTCCCGATAATCTGCCGGATATTCTGTATGTGTAAAAGGATCTTTAATATCTTGAGAACTGGTTTTGTTACCAGCACTACATACTTCAGAAGCGCCATAACACGTATGTAACAGCAATATCTACACACAAGCTGTGTTCCCCATATACTGGAGAACAAAAAAAGGGGAGATTTACTTTCTCCTCCTCGTATAGCCCAGTTTCAGAAGCAATTAAAACTTCAATTAAAAAGAATAGGTACATGATAACCAGTGATCCTATATCTACAGACAGGTGCACTCTCAACCATGCATCACATTCAGGTGCACTAAACATCTGTGAGACTGTTTGGTGAGTGGTTGAAATAGAGGATTCAGGAGTAAAAGGAAAATAGAGGGGTACTGAATTTTCTTCCCAAAGGCAATAATAGTTGTGGACAGTGTCTCTTCTGCGAAAGACTAATGGATTGCCACTTCTGCACTGAGTGGTCATGAATTTGTGATTAGGAGTGATTGATTACATGTAAATCGCCCCCTTCCCTCAGTGTTTTGTGGCCAGGGTGCACTTAGCCTTTCTGCTGCCTGAGGCAAAAATTGAAACAGCTCCCACCCCCCTTGCCAAATTCTCAACCTAACCCCTTCTCTCCAGCCCTACTGTTGTTAAAGGGGTTGTCCTCTTTTTACTACTGATGACCTATCCTCAGGATAGGTCATCAATATCAGATTGGCGGGGGTCCGACACCTGGCATCCCCGCCGATCAGCTGTTTGAAGAGAAGGCAGTGCTGATATGAGAGCTGCTTTCTCTCCTCTGTTCACCTGTTCGCCGCAGCAATTGCAGTGGTGAGCAGGTAAACAGAGCAGAGAAAGCAACGAGCGTACAAACAAAAAGCAGACTGCAACACACCGGCCATAGGGGTGCAACTTGTGAGGTGACGGTGGACCTAGGAATAGTGGCAGCTAGTTCTTTACTCAGTTTTGACGCTCCCTGCGCTGGGCTGCAGTGAAGGGGAGAACAGCACCAAATTCTCCGGGGCACACTCTTCTACAGGGGACACCGGCCAGGTGGTGATTGAGGTGTCCTTGATGGTGACTGGATTTCAGCGTGCTTGTGCGGCTGGGCCCCTGAAGTGAGTAAAATCGTGACGCCAGCACCTTGGTGGCGCAAAATGATGAGGGTAGTTGGTGTGGAAATGAGGAAGAAGACAGTAGTGAACTCCAACCAGGAACTTTACTGTACGCAGGGTTTGTAACAGCAATTGACATCCGACAATAAACAGTCTTATATGCAGGTTGAGGGTGGTATGCTGTAAATCCAGGTAACAGGCTGTATGGGTGGCTAGTACTTCAGGCTGTGTAGAGAAATA
This sequence comes from Bufo bufo, assembly GCF_905171765.1. Lineage (NCBI taxonomy): Eukaryota > Metazoa > Chordata > Amphibia > Anura > Bufonidae > Bufo > Bufo bufo. Next base: position 635,659,479 of record NC_053389.1, read on the forward strand.
TGTGCTTTTCCGATATGCAGCTCCTTGACCTCAATCAACAGTGGCTTCAAGTTCTGACCCCACTGTTCTACTTCAGTGTAACAGATGAACTCTCTGTACTTGTAGTAAATAACGGTGAGGCTGCCGGAAGCTATACGTCCTTCACCTGTATACAAAGGTGCCTGAAAGCCTAGGAAAATGGCTAATGTCCTCCTTATTGACTTTGCTCACTCCTACTACTCCTCAACTTCCCCACTCTATAACTCCTAACTAGGCCTGACCTGAACTATATATACTGTGGTGCTATCCCCATCTAGTGGTGGAATGTGTGAATTACACCTATCAGCCTGTTAGGGATTTTACATAAGGGTGCAATACAGCATGATATAACATATAATATAACAACTTTGCAGTACCCACATACACGAGTGGGACACTGCAAGACCACCCCTTTAAAGACATACTTGGAAAACATTATATGGAGAGCTACAGAACATACAGGGTAATAGAGGCCTTCTTGGCCCCCCTGGCTTAGGGGCCTGGTCGCAACTGCAACCGCTGCGACCCCTATAGCTATGCCAGTGCATAAAAGGGATACTGGACAGATGCGATTTATTGGGTTATTAAATGTTTCTCCTTTGACAACTGGGAAAGACAGACATCGGGAACTGTTGAGAAAGGAAGCTGAAATTATTATATGTACACAGGTGCCATGGGACCTTTGGGTCTAAATAACAAGAATGACATGAGTGTCTTTTTGGACTGAACTAGGACAATAGTTATGTATTATAAAAATGGGACTTTATTGCATGCGTTTTATATGGATTTTATACTACTGTTCTTAACTATTGTTGTAATTATGTTTAATTAACAGAAATCCATAGAATAGAATAATTACCGCAGCACTCTCTGTCTTCAGTCATATATCGTTTATTCACCAACCGTGCGACGTTTCTACTTCACAGAGTCTTTCAAGCATATGAATTATAACAGTGAAGAGCGCACTTATATACACCTAGAACCAAATAATAAAATTGGGGGACTGCCCTAATCAGGATCCTCCCACCCTCACATAAATAACACCTGTGTTTAACTTATAATTAGAGTTGAGCGGACACCTGAATGTTCGGGTTCGACGGGTTCGGCCGAACTTCACAAAAAAGTTAGAGTTTGGGACCTAAACTTGACTCGAACTTGATCCCAAACCCCATTGAAGTCAATGGGGACCCAAACTTTTGAGCACTAAAATGGCTGTAAAAATGTCATGGAAAGGGCTAGAGGGCTGCAAATGGCATCAAAATGTGGTTAAGAGCATGACAAGTGCTCTCCAAACAAATGTGGATAGGGAAATGACTTTAAATAACAAAATACATAAAAATAAAAAATAATAATCTTGATCTAGGAGGACCAGGTCCATATGGAGTAGGAGGTTGAGGAGGCGGTGGATGTGGCGGTGTAGGTGGAAGCGGTGGTGGAGGAGGAGGAGGAGGTAGCCTACACTGCTTTTTGGTTTTAAATATATTTTTATTTTTTTAAATTAGGGTACACCCCAAAACATTGGGAAATATAACCTGTGATAACCCCCTCCAGTCATGCTAAACACACGTTCAGACTATACATTGGCTGCAGGGCAGGCCAGCATCTCCAAGGCGTAAAGGGCAAGCTCAGGCCATGTGCCCAATTTGGAAACCCAGAAGTTGAAGGGGGCAGACCCATCATTCAGTACGTGTAGGCGTGTGCACACATACTGCTCCACCATATTGCTGAAATGCTGCCTTCTGCTAAGACGTTTCATATCAGCTGGTGGTGCTGGTTGTTGTGGCGTGCTGACAAAGCTTTTCCAGATTTCGGCCATGCTAACCCTGCCTTCTGAGGTGCTGGTGGTGCCCCAACTGCGTTGGCGACCTCTTCCTCCTCCTCTGCCTTCGCCTTGTGCTTCCACTGTGCCCCCGCTGTCAAGTGGGCGCTTGTACTCGCGCATCTTACGATCACGCTCCAGTGAGGGAATTAAGGACGGTACGTTGTCCTTGTAATGGGGATCCAGCAGCGTGGCCACCCAGTAATCAGCACAAGTTAGAATGTGGGCAACTCGGCGGTCGTTGCGGAGACACTGCAGCATGTAATCGCTCATGTGTGCCAGGCTGCCCAGAGGAAACGAAAAGCTGTCCTCTGTGGGAGGTGTACCGTCTGTGTCCTCTGTATTCCCCCAGCCACGCACCAGTGATGGCCATGAGCTGGTCTTGGTGCCACCATGCTGTGAACACGGTTCCTCCTCCTCCATCTCCTCATCCTCCACCTTGTCCTCCTCCAGAACTGTGCCCTAGCTGGACAATTGTGTACCTGGCGTTTGTCGGTGCAGGAACCCACCCTCTGAGCCACTTGTGAATGACTGGCCGGAAACCCTATGAAATGATCTTCTTCCTCCTCCTCCTGTGCCACATCATCTTCCATCATCACCAGCAGCGTTTTTTCAAGTAAGCATAGAAGTGGGATAGTAACGCTGAGAACGGTCTCGCATGGAGGCCCAGTCATTGGTGGTAAAGTGGTGCTGTTCCGCAAAGACGACTCACCCGTGCTTGCTGCAGCTGAAACTACACTATCGTCTGCTGCTGTTCGCACAGTCTGGCCAGCATGTGCAAGGTGGAGTTCCACCTTGTGGGCATGTCGCACATGAGGCGGTGAGCAGGAAGGCCGAAGTTGCGCTGCAGCGCTGACAGGCGAGCAGCAGCAGGGTGAGAACGCCGAAAGCGCGCACAGACGGCCCGCACTTTATGCAGCAGCTCTGACATATCGGGGTAATTTTTAGGAATCTCTGCACCACCAAATTCAACACATGCACCAGGCAAGGGGTTGTGCGTCAAACCGGCTAGTCCCAGAGCTGCTATGAAATTTTGCCCATTATCGCACACCACCAGGCCGGGCTTGAGGCTCACTGGCACCAACCACTCATCGGTCTGTTGTTCAAGGCCTGTCCACAGCTCCTGCGCGGTGTGAGGTTTGTCCCCCAAACAGATAAGTTTTAAAACTGCCTGCTGTCGTTTACCCCTGGCTGTGCTGAAGTTGGTGGTGAAGGTGTTACGCTGACTGGATGAGGAGCCGGTAGAGGATGAGGAAGCGGAGTAGGAGGAGGAAGCAACAGGAGGCAAACTGAAGCGCCCTGCAATTCTCGATGGTGGAAGGACATACGCCAAGCTGCTATCCGTCTCAGGCCCAGCCGCCACTGCATTTACCCAGTGTGCTGTTAGGGAGATATAACGGCCCTGACCGTGCTTACTGGTCCACGTATCCGTAGTGAGGTGCATCTTGCCACAGATGGTGTTGCGCAGTGCACACCTGATTTTGTCCCCTACTTGGTTGTGCAGGGAAGGGATGGCACACCTGATAAAGTAGCGGTGGCTGGGCACGACGTACTGTGGGACAGCCAGTAATTTTGAAATGCTGGCATTCAGGGGCAGGGATCGCGGGTGGGTAGGGGGGTACTTCCTCTTCCACTCCAGTGTTTGGGAGATGGAGAGCTGAACGCTTCCGTGTGGAGATGCTTGGTTACCCAGATGGTGGTGTTGCTGTCAGATCCTCTGTTTGCGGGGTGGCAGGTGGCACTGTCACTCCAGAGGTGGATGAAGAGGCCGAGACTGCAGCAGAAGAGGAAGCAGGAGGAGCCAGAGACCTTTCTTGGTTTTTAAGGTGTCTACTCCACTGCAGCTCTTCCTTTGCGCTTAGATGCCTGGTTATGCAGGTTGTGCTTAGGTTGAGAACGTTTATGCCTCGCTTCAGGCTCTGATTGCACAGCGTGTAAACCACTCGTGTGTTGTTGTCAGCACATTGTCTAAAGAACTGCCACGCCAGGGAACTCCTTGGAGCTGGTTTTGGTGTGCTCGGTCCCTTGCTGCGGTGGGCAGTAGCAGGCGCACTGTCTAGGCGGCGGCCGCTCTGCTTTTGCACCCTGCTCCCTCTTCTGCTGTGCTGGTCGCTCTGTGCGACCACCGCCTCTTCCTCCGAACTACACAGGTCACTCGCATAAATGTGTGTTTTTTAAAACCTAGAAAATTATTGAAGTATTTAAAGCTTGTTTTAACAATAACAGATGCAGACAAGGCCGCAAATTAAGTATTTTGCCCAAAATGGGTGTTTTTTGATTAATAGAATATGACAGCAGTATATAACGCTTAAATTTCACAGGTACAGATGCAGCAAGGGCTGTAAAATTTAGTATTTTGCCCAAAAAGGGTGTTTATAAAAAATTAAAGCTGTATTTCTAGCTTAAATTGCACACTGACTAATGTGGCAGAGGCCCAAGATGGAGGTTATTGCCAAAAATAAGTATTTCAAGCTGGTGCACTGAGCTTGCATAAAATGTCTGCCGCCGCCCACCTAACAGGCGGATAAAAGTTATTTTTCTGTGTCACTGGGCTCAGGGCAGGGTAAAAAGATTGTGCACTGCACCCACACAACTAAATCTATGTAGATCGCTGAGTTCAATTGCTGTTCTGATTAAAGTTTCTTTCCCATTCTCTCCCTCACAGCAGCAGCATCCTCTCCCTACACTAGTAACAGCAGAGTGACGTGCAGCGCTACGTGACTCCAGCTTATATAGAGCCTGGGTCACATGCTGCACTGGCCAATCACAGCCATGGCATTAGTAGGCATGGCTGTGATGGCTTCTAAGGGCACAGAGTTAAACGCTTGTTGATTGGCTGCTCTGCAGCCTTTCAAATAGCGGCAAGAAATCGCCGATCACCGAACCCGAAATTTTACTGAAATGTTCAGGTTCGGGTCCGGGGTCCAAAAATCCTAATGTTCGGTACGAACCCGAACTTTACAGTTCTGGTTCGTTCAACCCTACTTAGAATATAAATCACTTTGTGCATATATATATATATATATATATAATGCATTTCACATACCACACTTGTTCCCCATGTCTCATAGAAAGCTGACATTGAAGGCGTTTCCCAGCGTCTCAGAATCCCCATTGCGCATGCGTTGCCAAAGTTCATAGGTAATCGTTAAATCAAATGTCCAATTCTGATTGCTGTATAAAATATCCTTTACAGCCTCAACTCCACTTTCATCAAATAAATAGTGTGGTATGTCAGAAAATGGATTCACACAACAGTTTACTTTATACCAGTGAACAGATTTCAAGTATTTTAAGGGGAACAGAGGGGGATGGTTCCTTCCTGAACAAACCCACTGCAGATTAAATCAGACACAGATAGGAGAATGAGAAAAAGCAATATATTAATACCGAATTACATCTTTCAACATTATGCGAATATTATAAAGTTCAACAGATACCACAGGGCCTTAGGACACACTTGAGACCAATACTCTTTCCAAGAAACCCAGATTTTTACAGCAAATGTTAATTTATAGCCATTCGATTTTCTATGGACATGATGTTACTTAACATGGAATTTCTCCAGAAAGATCTTACGGCATCTGAGAAACGGATTAGGGATTTTGAAGTTCAACTTATATCCCCATTAAGTACACAAGAAAATTCGGCGGTGGTGGAGCAGCCCATCAAAGATCTTGATAAATACTGCACAAATATAGAAATTACAAAGAGACACAAATGGTAGAGAGATGAAGATGACTACCTGAAAGGGGATATCTATAAGAGAATACCAACCACCAATAAAAAGAGAAACAGACCGTCTAGACCTTGCAGCACCCCCAAGCAGAAAGGCCAATGGGTGGACTTCACGGATACAGAATCACCAGGAGAACAGAGTGAAGACCAAGGTTTTATAGGACGACAAGACGCCCTAGGAGGCACTAGAAAAGACAATGTCAGGATCACACGGTCCAAGAAACCTCCATTGGGCAACAGAATTCCTATGCCACAATTTGAGATACAAAACAGACCAACAAAGCAGTGATGGAGGACACTTTCTTAGTGGCAAATATTTATACAATTGAACTTACCCAAGAGGAGATGAAACTCCTCAGTAAGGGTCTCTCCTTTTGCCCCACTTCGGATACGGACTGGTTAAAAAATGAGGTTGCCCTACATAATTTCTTTAGACGTATCAAGTTGAGGCTGTTTTTCAAGGATTCTAAGTTAGTCACAGAAAAGAATGTTAATTTGTCAAAATGTATTACCTCACATGATATATTAAAATTACAGGATGTAGGTCTATGTGATAGGGGTGATTTGGGTGATTTTCAACCACCTCTAAACAACAAGGCAGTGGACACCTTTGTTTCTCTGGTCAGACTAGGGGTCATGGAGTTAAGGAGAAATCCTTCACTATTATGCCATGGCTCCAACCTGACGAAAAGAGAAATAGAGGCTTTTTCCACGCTCATGGATAGAAAGGACATAACTATAAAGGACAATGGACAAAGGGGGAGCCATAGTAATAATGTATACATCTAAATACACCCAAGCGATAAAAAACGACAATTAGAAGACAGGGAGGTATATTAACGCCTAAATGGAGACCCAAAATTTTCAGTTATGCACCAAATAAAACTATTAGTGGGTAAAGCATTTGCAAATGACACAATAGATGAGAAACTACACAATTATCTCATCATACAACATCCAGTTACACCACTCCTCTACATCTTGCCTAAAATACACAAAGACCTAAATAACCCACCAGGCCATCCAATAGTGTTGGGTATTGACTCTGTTTTCTCTCATGCTGCAATATATCTTGATAGACTCTCTTGAGACCATTTGCATTTGGTGCAAGCTCATATGTTAGAGACACCACGCATTTTCTCTCTAGACTGAGTGAGATCGAATACAATGAGGGCGACATCCATCGTTTGATGTTACAAGTCTCTACACAAGTATTGACCATGAGAAGGGTTTAGGGGCCATAAAGTGGGCCCTGGACCACTCATCATTTTTGGAGGACAGTGTATTGTTCATAGTGTCTCTACTTGAGATACTGCTGACAAATAATTCTCCTTTTGAGGAAAAATTCTATGCGCAGCGACAGGGGACCGCAATGGGGTCGAATGTGGCCCCGACATATGCAAATGTTTATATGACCCACATTGAAGAGACACGTATATACCCATCCCCCAGTGTGGATGAGATATATTGATGATATCTTCTTTGTTTGGAAAAGTACAGTGACACAATTACAGGATTTCCATACTTTCATTAATGACATATTGTCACGATCAGTGTAGGGGAAAAACTCCACACTAAATACAGGAGAAAAGGGGAACGGTAACTGGGCCTGGAAACTAGGGAAGGAACAGGTCACCTCCTAAACAACCTTAATCCGCCGAACGCCCTCCCTGACACAGGCTGCGTAATTTAGTCTCGGCCAGGGAGGTTCAGTCCAGGTCATCATAGATGAGACCTAGAGCTCCGAAAAATGTATCTACTGATCGGAGAGACTGTGATCCGGTCGGCAGAGAAAAAGCCCAAGACTGGGCATCCCCTTTAAGCAACAAAATAATCACACCCACTCTCTGGCTATAGTCCCCAGATGAGTGTGGACACAACTTCCCTGAACCAAATAAAATTATCACTTACCCACGAGAATCTATCCGGGAGAGCAACTTTAGGTTCAGGACAGGTCAGGTAACAACTACTAGGATCAGCAAACAGTGGTCTCTGCATCTGTGAGACTGTCGTGCAGAGGTCATTCACCTCCAGAGACAGCCCCTGTAGCTGTCCGGTCAGTGCAACGATAACATCCATGGCTGAACTGATACAGACAACAAACTGACGGTTATTCGGCGGTTTATAATGTCACGATCAGAGTGGAGGAAAAACTCCACACTAAACACAGGAGGGAAGGGAAACAGTAACTGGGCCTGGAAACTAGGGAAGGAACAGGTCACCTCCTAAACAACCTTAATCTGGGCCCTAACTACCTATCAATATGAATAGACCTAGAAGGTAGGAATATTCATAAGCAGTATACCTAGGCTGCCACTGAGGAAGGGGTAAGAGGTCCCCGAAACGCGTCTGGCGTGATAGCTGAGGACTCCCACCGGACCAACAGACTGAAAGAAGCCTTTATACAAATGGTTATCTAGTCTGATAAAGATATTTGTTTTCTTGGAGAGCTCCAAATGGAAGAAACATTTGTCCGTTCAACTCACGGCACCAGTTCCCGCGAGATTACGCTGTAGGACACAAGATGGAATCCCGCTGCTGATTTCGTGACACGCCAGCGTCTGTTGCAGCAGGTGGGACAAGGTATATTACGGCGATTCAAATAACGGACATATAGAGCCGAAAACACTGTATATACCGAACTATTATCTACTAGGACAAGGTAAGACCTACCCTGTCTTTTATACAGTGCAAAAGCAGTATCCTATTTATAATTACCTGCGGCAATTGGGTTCAAATACCCGGAACCAACACAAGAAGGACTATCTTTCTGTCTTCATATTATCTGCAAGTATAAAACAAAGCAGTATCTATCCATTGGAAACAATTGCACTTTATATAGTGCATAAGGACAGCCTACAAACTTGCCACGGTTTGATTGAAAGGAACTTTGTTTCAAAGAACTCGATACCTTTGCTTCATAGGCATCTGTTTATCTAAACTTCAGAATTTTATTTCACTATACATGCTTTGTAGTTTGTGTGTTTTTATCGTAATGTGATTTTATTGCATATTTTATCAATTGTTATTTTCTATTACCATTAAATTAGTGTGAACACGTATATATTACAGATTTTTATTGTTTCTACACACATAGAGTGCCAGTCCGTATCATTTACTTATTTCCAATACTTTTTCCTGTAAGGGTGATACAGGCATTTGGACTAGAGCACCTGCCTCCTGATCACATAAGAGTGAGCTATTCCTATTATTGTTTCTCAACACTTGTTCCTAGTATACCTAGGCCCTAATATCCCTATAAGGCCCTGGAATGAGCTTAGGACCAGAGGCAACCCATTCCTCCCCAAAGGGACGAATGGAAGTCTCTGTCTCAGGCCCAGATACAGCAAGAGGGAATATAACAAACACAAAACAATAAGAAAAGACAAGACTTATCTGAAAGTAGAAAACTGGAAACTCCAGAAGCACCACAGAGTACAACCGACCAGCTAGTTAGAAGGCAGGAAGAAAATCTATAAACCATACCTCCAAGAGTGAGAAGCGTCTACTTATGGGAAAGGTAAATTACCAACAAGCAACACCTGAAGCAAGGGGTGTGGCATTCACCAAAACACAGACATAATAAGATCCACAGTGAACTTGTCAATTTAACCCACGAGTTGCCAGTCTATCCAATTTCCTGGTACCTGCGACGGGAATGTCTGTGACACATATACATTAAACTCAAATTTGCATTGGTACATTCTCAATTTTCTCTACAATTCTTGGATACGATGGTATACTCACATGGAGATACCCTAGGGACAGATTTGTATACCAAACCCACTGATAAAAATAACATGCTTCGCTTTGACAGCGCCCACCCGGGTAATATGGTACAATCGTTACCATATAGTCAGTTTCTGAGGGTTAGGCGTATAGTGTCGGATGAGGTATTGGTAGATGAAAGATTGGAGGCAATGGGTAACAGATTCATTGAACGCAAATATCCAAAGAGCCTAATTAGAAGACACCAGGCGCGGGTAAGAGAACAGGACCGCACTCAATTGTTGACTACTACACAGTCACACAAAGGTAACAAACGAATACCATTTGTATCTACATTTAGTCCAGCTAGTAGACATATAACAAAGGTCCTTAGGAAAAATTGGCATATACTTTCCCAATCCTTTCCGGAAATAGAAGAATTCCAAATCTTACCATTGATGTCATACAGAAGAGCAAGGATGTTGGGAGATAGATTAGTACAGGCAGATGCACTAAATAATACCAAACAGAAAACCCTCAGAACAGGCTGTTTCCTTGTTTGGGCTGTTGCAATTGCAACAGTCTCATCAAAGGAAGTGCCTTTTTCCATCTCCAAACGGGCAGACGATATACTATTAAGGATTTTTACACCTGTTCCTCAGATTTTGTTACTTACACATTGCAATGCTCTTGTGGGTTGCTTTACATAGGGGAAACTACACAGCCATGTAAATTAAGAATTAACCAACATAGGTATTCCATATGTAAATTATTGACTGGAAAGACGGACATGAAGGAAGAGAATCAGGTGGAACTACCGGTACCAGAACATTTTTAAAATTGTAAACACAATGTTACACAATTGAGCTTCAGGATAATCGATGGAGTACCCCCCCCCCCCCCCCACGCAGAGGTGGGGAATGGGAACGTTTGTTAAAGAGATTGGAATTAAAATGGATATTTGAATTGGATACATTGGAACCTAAGGGCCTCAACCGCAAATTCAAAGTGGGCTCCCTCTTCTAGATCCCCTTAAATCTGTTGGTTTTAATAAAACAAGTAATAGCCCAGCATTATGCTGTGTTTTTCTGTTTTAATGGCTTTTCAGTTTTTTTCACTTTTAGGGATTACCAGACCCATGTCTACTCTGAAACATCTGTTGTGGATTTGAGATCTCTGCACATTCTCCCATAGGGATTAGAAGGGTGAACTACCCGCATACAAACAAGGGAGGTTTGATACTACTTTATCTACTAATTGTGAACATAACTCAGGTTGGAACCACTGATTATGGCTCCTCATTTAGTGGGTTTTTATGACCGGTTGGTACTATTTATTTATCTTTGGCTTATTAGCGAATGAGGGTAATGGAATGTCCATAAACCCCTTCAGGCCCCTGCCATTTTTCACCATAAGGACAGGCCATTTTTTGCAAATCTGACATGTGTCACTTTATGTGGTGATAACTTTAAAACGCTTTTACTTATCAAGGCCATTCTGAGATTCTTTTCTCATCACATATTATACTTTATGACAGTGGTAAAATTGAGTCCAAATTTATTTATTTGTATTTATTAAAAAATGGCAATTTTACAAAAAATTTGGAAACATTTTGAAATTTCCAAATTTCATTTTCTCTACTTTTATAATAGATAGTAGTACCTCCAGAAATAGTTATTACTTTACATTCCCCATATGTCTACTTCATGTTTGGATCATTTTGTGAATGCCATTTTATTGTTTGGGGACGTTAGAAGGCTTAGAAGTTTAGAAGCAAATCTTAAAATTTTTCTGAATATTTCCAAAACCCACTTTTTAAAGGACCAGTTCAGGTCTGAAGTCACTTTATGAGGCTTACATAATATAAACCACCCAAAAATGACCCCATTTTAGATACTACACCCCTCAAGCTATTCAAAACTGATTTTACAAACTTTGCTAACACTTTAGGTGTTCCACAAGAATTGATGAAAAATAGAGAAAAAATTTCAAGATTTCACTTTTTTGGCAGATTTTCCATTTGAATCAATTTTTTCAGTTACAAAGCAAGGGTTAACAGCCTAACAAAACTCAATATTTATGGCCCTGATTCTGTAGTTTACAGAAACACCCCATATGTGGTCATAAACTGCTGTATGGGCACACAGCTGGGCGCAGAAGTAAAGGAACCGCATATGGTTTTTGGAAAGCAGATTTCACTGGGATAATTTTAAGCAGCTGTCACATTTGAAGACCCCCTAATGCACCCCTAGAGTAGAAACTCCCAAAAAGTGACCCCATTTTATAAACTATACCCCTCAAGCTATTCAACTGATTTTACAAACTTTGCTAACACTTTAGGTGTTCCACAAGAATTGATGAAAAATAGAGATGAAATTTCTGAATTTTACTTTTTTGGCAGATTTTCCATTTTAATCCATTTTTTCCAGTTACAAAGCAAGGGTTAACAGCCAAACAAAACTTAATATTTATGGCCCTGACTCTGTATGTAGTTTACAGAAACACCCCCTATGTGGTCGTAAACTGCTTTACGGGCACACGGTATTGCGCAGAAGGAAAGGAACACCATACGGTTTTTGGAAGGCAGATTTTGCTGGACTGGTTTTTTGACACCATGTCCCATTTGAAGCTCCCTGATGCACCCCTAGAGTAGAAACTCCAAAAAAGTGACCCCATTTTGGAAACTACGGGATAAGGTGGCAGTTTTGTTGGTACTATATTATGGTACATACAGTATGATTTTTGGTTGCTCTATATTGCACTTTTTGTGAGGCAAGGTAACAAGAAATAGCTGTTTTGACACAGTTTTTATTTTTTGTTTTTTACAACGTTCGTCTGACAGATTAGATCATGTGGTATTTTTATAGAGCAGGTTGTTACGAACGCGACAATACCAAATATGACTTTTTGGTTGTTTGTTTCAGTTACATAACAAAGCATTCTGAAAGCCGTAGTTTTATTTATTTTTGGAGCGATTGTCTTCTGTAGGGGCTAATTTTTGGGGGGATAAGATGACGGTTTGATTGGTACTATTATAGGGTGCATATGACTTTTTGATCGCTTGCTATTTCACTTTTTGTGATGTAAGGTGACAAAAATTGCTTTTTTTACATCGTTTTTATTTTTTACGGTATTCACCTGAGGGGTTAGGTCATGTGATATTTTCATAGAGCAGGTTATTACGGATGCGGCGAAAAAATTAATAAAAAGTAGACATATTATGTATGTAAGTTTTACACAATGATTTCATTTTTGAAACAAAATAAATCATGTTTTAGTGTCTCCATATTCTGAGCCATATTTTTTTAAATTTTTTGGCCGATTGTCTTAGGTAGGAGCTCAATTTTAGCGGGAGGAGGTGACGGTTAGATTGGTACTATTTTGGCGGGCATACGCCTTTTTGATCGCTTGTTGTTGTACTTTTAGTGATGTAAGGTGACAAAAAAAATTGTTTATTTGGCACAGTTTTTATTTTTATTTTTTTGACGGTGTTCATCTGAGGGGTTTGGTTATGTGATAGTTTTATGTAGAGTCGGTCGATACAGACGTGGCAATACCCAATATGTCTACTTTTCTTTTTTTACCTATTTTTTACACTTTTTTTTTTACTGGGGAAAATGAAGTTTTTCATTTTTTTTTTACTTAAAACTTTTAATTTTAGGTGGGGAAAACTTAATTTTTTCAACTATTTTTTCATTAAATTTTTTGTCCCACTTTGGGATTTCAAATTTTGGGGGTCTGATCCCCTTTACAAATGCATTCCAATACTTCTGTATTGGAATGCATTGGTTGTATGAGTAATACAGTGTGTATTATCTGTAAAGAATAAATCAAGGCAACTGGACTTACTGGACTGTACAGTAAGTCCAGTTGCCTTGATTTATTCTTTACAGATATACCATGACCTGACTAAATGAGAACCTTCACAGACACAGTGTGTATTACTCATACAGCTTCCTGCCTGTGAGATCCAGGGGGCTGGATCTTACAGGCTCTACCCCAGAAGGCAGCCCCAATGCCTAAGGAAGGCATTGGGCTGCCTTCCCTGCTATCAGGTCCCCGTCACAGCTGCACGGGGACCCTAAGGCAGCTCTGATCCCCGCCCAACATCGCACGTGCCACGGTCAGTGCTGAATGTGGCACATCTCCTCCCGTAAATGGGGTGGCTGATCATCCTGGATAATGAAACGACCCGGGTGTATGTGGTGATGGAGGAGTCCTTATGTCCAGGATTCAGTTCACTGGACATTTGGAATTTTCCAAACTAATCATATCAGGCTACAATATGGCCTTAGCATCAGCCTAATTTATATATTTTTATGCCGATGTACTGTATAAAACTCACTATTGAAGCTATATCCTAGTTCTTTCCATGTAAGTTGTTTCATATAAGCAATTTTTATGTAATTACTTTTTTATGAAGTATCACCCCCTTGTGAGAATAGAGGAGATTAATATTGTAGTAATTGTCACAACAAATCAGGGATTATTTCCAGTGATCTCGGCCATGACAGGGTTAACATTGTTGTATCCCTGTAGCCAATATATCCTAAGTTGCACTAAAGAAGAAGCGTCCTCAGTTGCTTAGTAATGCTTAGTAATCCGTCATTGATGGAAGGTATGTGTCACCGAGGTTCCTGGCCTCGGTGAGCTAATGCTGATTGACACTGTTTGCTGTTAGTATGGCTATAAAGCCGATCCGGACCAGCTCTTACTGGGAGTAGCCAAAGTCCTGGGTGAGTGGCTTCTCCCCATGTTCCAGGCCGTGTCTTTACTGGCCTACAGTTGCAAGAAAAAGTACGTGAACCCTTTGGAATGATATGGATTTCTGCACAAATTGGTCATAAAATGAGATCTGATCTTCATCTAAGTCACAGCAATAGACAATCACAGTTTGCTTAAACTAATAAAACACAAAGAATTAAATGTTACCATGTTTTTATTGAACACACCATGTAAACATTCACAGTGCAGGTGGAAAAAGTATGCGAACCCCTAGACTAATGACATCTCCAAGAGCTAATTGGTGTGAGCTGTCAGCCAACTGGAGTCCAATCTCAGAGATGAGATTGGAGGTGTTGTCTATGGTAAGACAAATTGTCTATAAATGGAGAAAGTTCAGCACTGCTGCTACTCTCCCTAGGAGTGGCCATCCTCTAAAGATGACTGCAAGAGCACAGCGCAGACTGCTCAATGAGGTGAAGAAGAATCCTAGAGTGTCAGCTAAAGACTTACAAAAGTCTATGGCATATGCTAACATCCCTGTTAGCGAATCTACAATACATAAAACACTAAACAAGAATGGATTTCATGGGAGGATACCACAGAGGAAGCCAATGCTGTCCAAAAAAATGTAAACATTTACAGTGCAGGTGGAAAAAGTATGCGAACCCCTAGACTAATGACATCTCCAAGAGCTAATTGGTGTGAGCTGTCAGCCAACTGGAGTCCAATCTCAGAGATGAGATTGGAGGTGTTGTCTATGGTAAGACAAATTGTCTATAAATGGAGAAAGTTCAGCACTGCTGCTACTCTCCCTAGGAGTGGCCATCCTCTAAAGATGACTGCAAGAGCACAGCGCAGACTGCTCAATGAGGTGAAGAAGAATCCTAGAGTGTCAGCTAAAGACTTACAAAAGTCTATGGCATATGCTAACATCCCTGTTAGCGAATCTACAATACATAAAACACTAAACAAGAATGGATTTCATGGGAGGATACCACAGAGGAAGCCAATGCTGTCCAAAAAAATGTAAACATTTACAGTGCAGGTGGAAAAAGTATGCGAACCCCTAGACTAATGACATCTCCAAGAGCTAATTGGTGTGAGCTGTCAGCCAACTGGAGTCCAATCTCAGAGATGAGATTGGAGGTGTTGTCTATGGTAAGACAAATTGTCTATAAATGGAGAAAGTTCAGCACTGCTGCTACTCTCCCTAGGAGTGGCCATCCTCTAAAGATGACTGCAAGAGCACAGCGCAGACTGCTCAATGAGGTGAAGAAGAATCCTAGAGTGTCAGCTAAAGACTTACAAAAGTCTATGGCATATGCTAACATCCCTGTTAGCGAATCTACAATACATAAAACACTAAACAAGAATGGATTTCATGGGAGGATACCACAGAGGAAGCCAATGCTGTCCAAAAAAAACATTGCTGCACATTTACAGTTTGCACAAGAGCACCTGGATGTTACACAGCAGTACTGGCAAAATATTCTGTGGACAGATGAAACCAAAGTTGAGTTGTTTGAAGAAACACACAACACTATGTGTGGAGAAAAAGAGGCACAGCACGCCAACATCAAAACCTCATCCCAACTGTGAAGTATGGTGGTGGGGGCAGCATGGTTTGGGCGGATTGCTATCATCGAAGGAAAAATGAATCCCCAAGTTTATCAAGACATTTTGCAGGAGAACTTAGGCCATCTGTCCACCAGCTGAAGCTCAACAGAAGATGGGTGTTGCAACAGGACAACGACCCAAAGCATAGAAGTAAATCAACAACAGAATGGCTTAAACAGAAGAAAATACTCCTTCTGGAGTGGCCCAGTCAGAGTCCTGACCTCAACCCGATTGAGATGCTGTGGCATGACCTCAAGAAAGCGATTCACACCAGACATCCAAAGAATATTGCTGAACTGAAACAGTTCTGTAAAGAGGAATGGTCAAGAATTACTCCTGAACGTTGTGCACGTCTGATCTGCAACTACAGGAAACGTTTGGTTGAAGTTATTGCTGCCAAAGGAGGTTCAACCATTTATTAAATCCAAGGGTTCACATACTTTTTCCACCTGCACTGTGAATGTTTACATGGTGTGTTCAGTAAAAACATGGTAACATTTAATTCTTTGTGCGTTATTAGTTTAAGCAGACTGTGATTGTCTATTGTTGTGACTTAGATGAAGATCAGATCACATTTTATGAACAATTTGTGCAGAAATCCATATCATTCCAAAGGGTTCACATACTTTTTCTTGCAACTGTTTATCAAACCCGGCCAGCAGTCTCAGCTGGGTGTGGATTACTCCTTTCTGACAATGGAGCGCTGTCAGTCTCTGTGTGTTTGGGAACTGAGAACTTGTGCCGTGCAAAAGGGCTGAGAGATGCCTTCTGGGAAACAGGCCCTAAAGCCTGCTGTGGACTGCGGGTGGAAAAACTGCTGACCAGGTGAAGGCTTTTGTTCTGTGGACTTTTTATGGTGTGAACAAACGCCAAGACTGCAAACTGTTACTTTTTGTTTTTCCTTATGTGTGAATAACACACTGAACTGTTTAAGTTAAAGACTTTGTGGTTGCCTCTGTACTGCGTCTGCTGGCCTGTCTACCAGAGCAAATCCCCACAGTATATATAAGTGGGCTCTTCACTATTATAATTTATATACTTGAAAAAGAAACTGTGAATTCAAAAAGTCACACGGTTGGTGAATAAACCACATACAGTATTACTGAAGACAGAGTGCTGCGGTAATTATTCTCTTCTATGGATTGCTGGAGGCCCATCGGGCTTGGACCTAACACCGCTGGCGCTGCCACCATTTGGACAGATTTTTTAATACATCTAGTGAGTAGTGCTGTTTTCTTCTCTAAATAAACGATGTTTTAATTAACTACATATATGTGTGTATACTGATATGAGGTTAAAAAGGACGGTACCTTATTCACTGTGTAGGCCAGATGAAGTGTGATGTAGCACGCAATGGCCGTCGCCTATTTATCCATATCCTATAGTTGCATCAGGTGGTGAGGGCCGCAGATTCTTCTTTGATGTTTTATAATATACAAACGTCTTTTCTAATTATTCTAATTGAGCAAAGATTGGTATATTTTGCATGATCTAGCAGAGTAATGTAGCATTTCATTGTGGGACAATCTCCTTAATGCTAATGACGTGTCAAGTGACGCAGAGGATTTGAATCTCTGTGGCTGAAAAATGCATGTAACTGTAATGTATATGGTATATATAAGTGATATATGTGCATAAAATATGATGGCCACTTAAATTTGAGGTGAATATGTTCTTCTGATTGTAAAGCGCTGTGGAATATGTTGCCGCTATATAAATAAATATTAAAGGGCATCAGTCAGCAGATCTGTACATATGAAACTGGCTGACCTGTTACATGTGCGCTTGGCAGCTAAAGACATCTGTATTGGTCCCATGTACATATGTGCCCGCACTGCTGAGAAAAATTATGTTTTAATATATGCAAATGAGCCTCTGGGAGCAAGGGGGGCGGTGACGTAACACTGAGAGGCTCTGTTCTGTCTGCAACTGCAGCACCCTCTCCACTTTGACAGCACCAGGTGTTATCATGGTTACATTGCCTGGCTCTGTCAATCAAATTGCAGAGGATGGGGCAGTGGTAGAGAGAGATGAGCCTCAAGGAGTAAGGATAACGCCCCTGTTGCTCCTAGAGGCTCATTTGCATATATTAAAACATCATTTTTCTCAGCTATGCGGGCACATATGTACATGGGACCAACACAGATGTCTTTAGTTGCCAAGTGCACATGTAGAAGGTCAGCCAGTGTCATAGGTACAAATCTGCTTACAGACGCCCTTTAATATTATTCTAGAGTGGTGGTCCTAGTAAAAAAAAAAATATATGTATAAGGCAATTTGTCACAGGGAAAACAGAACCCAGCCTCAGCTCCAGTACATCTAGCGTAGGTTACCATTACATTTGTACACAGAAAAATGGCAGAAACAATTTGGCAAATCAGTCACCTCCAATGCAACTTGAAAGCCTTTCTTTTCAATGACAAGTAGGCATCAGTAGAGGAAGGAGGAATAACAGTGTGAGAGGTGACATTTCACATAGCATCAGATTAGTAGATTAAGGAATTACTATATGAGCATGGATTTGTACAAAGCCCGTCAAGGTGTATGGAACAGTCCCAGAAATGTCTGCAACAAAGCTCCCGCAGGAAGATACGTTTAAAGGGAATTTATGACCTACATTTTTTTCTCAATAATTAAAACCAGATAGTGAAATATATTCTGTTATTTATTTTGTGATTGCTGATTTTGTTTTTCATTTTCTGTATATGATTGTGTTAGCAGCTATTTTCCTTAATTTGCTGTTAACAGCATTTACAGATATGATTTACTTTAGCCACATGGGCCACAGACTGAATAGTCTGGATGGGGCTCATTGTCTCTAGACATGATCTGTGACCTGTGCAGAGGTGTCATGATCTGTGACCTGTGGGAGGGAAACCCACACCAAACGTAGGAGGGAAAGGGGTGGGGGGAAAAGGCCTGGAAACTAGGGAAAGGAGCAGGTCACCTCCTAGAGAAACCCTAATCCAAGTCCTGACTTACTTCAAGTATGAACTGACCCCAGAGGTAGGTGAGTTCATACACAGGAACCTAGAGTCCTAACTCACCCTGTAGGACCCTGGTACTAATGTCAAGACAAGAGACAACCTGTTCCTCCAAACGGTAGGATGAACAGGAGTCTCCCTCAGGCCTAAACACAAATGGCAGGGAAAAGAGCAACGTGAGAAAACCCAAACAATAAAACCGGGGAAGGAGACACTTAACTTCAAATGGCTATGGAAGCACAGGAACTCTGCCAAGATCCAAGCACCAGCTATCCACAAGACTGAAGCTTTAAACCGCACAGCATGGTGGGATGTGGCCATTACCAGAAACAACACAGACAAGAATTGATCCACAAGGAACCTGTCAGATCAAACGACGTGTTGCCAGTCTCACTGATCTCAAGGCACCTGTCACAGGAACGTCCGTGACAAGTGGTCACTTTATACGGAGGGGGAGTAGGTAAGCTGTTACAAACATGTATTAAGAATAGTAAATGAACAGCGCAAAATAGAGTTATATGAAAATATGCTCCACAATTGTTATAACCTTGGGGAGCAGTTATTAGGGCAGCATTCATTATTATCAAATGCAGGATAACAATGACAGGTAACACCTATAGTTAGATAGATAGATAGATAGATAGATAGATAGATAGATATGGGAGGGTGGGATAGATAACCACATACACAGATGAAGCAGCAGCACAGTTTGATGGTGTGAACAGGGTGCAACTCCTCAGGGAAGACAGGCGTCTCTTCCACTATATAATAAATCCAAAGAACGAGGCAGCACTACAACTTCAAATGAAAATGTGAGGACCCAATTTATTTCCCAGGCAACGTTTCGGCCTACTCAATGAGGCCTTTGTCAAGCTTGACAAAGGCCTCATTAAGTAGGCCGAAACGTTGCCTGGGAAATAAATTGAGTCATCACCTTTTCACTTGAAGTTGGAGTGCTGCCTCGTTCTTTGGATTTATTAGATAGATAGATAGATAGATAGATAGATAGATAGATAGATAGATATGGGAAGGTGGGATTATATATATATATATATATATATATATATATATACAGTACAGACCAAAAGTTTGGACACATCTTCTCATTCAAAGATTTTTCTTTATTTTCATGACTATGAAAATTGTAGATTCACACTGAAGGCATCAAAACTATGAATTAACACATGTGGAATTATATACATAACAAACAAGTGTGAAACAACTGAAAATATGTCATATTCTAGGTTCTTCAAAGTAGCCACCTTTTGCTTTGATTACTGTTTTGCACACTCTTGGCATTCTCTTGATGAGCTTCAAGAGGTAGTTCCCTGAAATGGTTTTCACTTCACAGGTGTGCCCTGTCAGGTTTAATAAGTGGGATGTCTTGCCTTATAAATGGGGTTGGGACCATCAGTTGCGTTGAGGAGAAGTCAGGTGGATACACAGCTGATAGTCCTACTTAATAGACTGTTAGAATTTGTATTATGGCAAGAAAAAAGCAGCTAAGGAAAGAAAAATGAGTGGCCATCATTACTTTAAGAAATGAAGGTCAGTCAGACAGCCGAAAAATTGGGAAAACTTTGAAAGTAAGGGCTATTTGACCATGAAGGAGAGTGATGGGGTGCTGCGCCAGATGACCTGGCCTCCACAGTCACCGGAGCTGAACCCAATCGAGATGGTTTGGGGTGAGCTGGACCGCAGAGTGAAGGCAAAAGGGCCAACAAGTGCTAAGCATCTCTGGGAACTCCTTTAAGACTGTTGGGAGACCATTTCAGGGGACTACCTCTTGAAGCTCATCAAGAGAATGCCAAGAGTGTTCAAAGCAGTAATCAAACCAAAAGGTGGCTACTTTGAAGAACCTAGAATATGACATATTTTCAGTTGTTTCGCACTTGTTTGTTATGTATATAATTCCACATGTGTTAATTCATAGTTTTGATGCCTTCATAGTCATGAAAATAAAGAAAACTCTTTGAATGAGAAGGTGTGTCCAAACTTTTGGTCTGTACTGTATATACATATATATATATATATATATATATATATATATATATAGAGAGAGAGAGAGAGAGAGAGAGAGAGATAGGGGAGGGATAGATAGAAAGATACACAGATCACAGAGCATGCATAGAGCACACCCCCATAGAAGTCATTGATCATCTTAAGTCTTCAAGTGCAAGTGGTCTATGTGGCTTTTGTAAAGCATATCTCTGTGTGCTGTTAACAGCAGCTCTGACACGGTAGTTCCCCCCATATTCAAATGCAAAAAATAGAATCCTAAGATCTACCATCATAAAAATAGAACAGATCAATGAAAATAATATTTAGCAGTATTGGATTTCCACTAGTAAAAAATATAGGCAATGCATCCCTTTCAATCTAATCTATATGCCGTACATCATCTTTTTCGCCATGCTGTAGAAGACCTTTCTTCATTGTTAGCAATATACGGTATGTTTGGCTTCCTTGCGGTTATTCAATCACATTGCCCCTGAACAGCAATATCCTTCATTAGTTCATCACTTCATCGAGTCAAATGCATGGTCTTCTGTGCAGCTTGTGGCCTTTTTGCAACCTCTGCGGGAACATAACTATATTTTCTTCCACATCTTACATCATAAGTTAATTAAAGAACCAGCCTCATGTAGTTTTACGTAAAGTGATTCATTACATGGATATGCCGTTGTCTAAATGATGGAAGCAGGAAGGATTTAAGCTGGCATATCAAATGGCAGATACAGGAACCAAGGCCATTATCATATGACCAAGGTCATTCAGCAGTTGAATGAAACCATCTCAATTCCTTTAATTCCTGCCTGTGACTTACATTTCTGAGGGTTATTATCATAGTATGCTTTATGATTAGAGTATACATTCTTGGGCACAATTCCAATCGGATGTTAATACAAAGTTTAAATAACTAGTTTACAAAAGAGATGAAGTCTTCTAAACATTTATCCACATCCTGAAATGCAATGCCTGTTGGACTGTAACGTAGCCTCCCCATGCTGTATAACTCTCTCTTTATTTCTACACCAATCTATGAACTCAATGAGGGACATTTATCAATAATGGCGTAATTTGCGCCAAAAAATACTAACATTACAAATCAAAAGTGGTGATTTGTTTCACTTCATATATCAAAAGGCACGTGCCACTTTTAAAATGTGACTTTTTAAAATATAAACTTGATTATCTGCCTATTTCTCTCGATTTGCGACATTTAAACGCCAATAGCACTAAAATGCAACTTTTTAAAACTGAAATGCGCCATTTCAGCCTCCCCTGCCAGACCAAACTTGCGACTTTTGAAACATATTTGTGACCTTTGACGCATATTTGCGACATTTCGTGTGGTAGAATTGCGACCTTTGTCTCGGCCTTGTGACATTGTCTTGTTTTTGTTGAATGTCAATTTACTGATAAAACCCTGTTTGGTTCATTTCTACCATATAAAAATAAATACATCCTGTTTTATTACTCACCTATCACTTGTTTCCACGACAAGTTGATTTTTCTTTTCATAAATGCGGCTTTTTACACAAAATACCCGCATAAGCCGGCTTAATTGTCCTCAACAATTTGAGCCATTTCTACCGATAAGAGGATGATAAGTAAGGAGTAATATGCGCCAATTTCATAGCCTCGCCCACTTTGACACTTATAACTCATTTCTGGTTGGAGGCATTCTTTATGGTGAAAAGTGGAGAAAACAGTTGACATATTTGGTGCAAATCAAACGCCATTCTTTTTAACGCATTTTACGCCATAATTCTGGTGCAATATGCTTTCAGGCTGTCCCCCAATATATTGGTTATTTATTTATTTTTATTTTTTTGAGGGGGGGTCAGGTTTTTGTTTTAAATCTGGAAAAGTATAATGTCAACCCCACATCTTCCTGGTGGGCATCCTCCAACAGGGAAGCTTAACATAGGCCAGTCCCTCCTTCAAGATCAGCAGCATAGTTTCTAGGAGAAACAGGAGGGGTAGGCTCAGTGTAGAATATGTGGTTGGTAGAAGAGGCATGGTTTTATACTAGGACCTCTCCTACCAGGTGCAGGTTAAAAGGTCCAGACTTCAGGATGCTTATGCTTTATTCCCATGAAAGGGTTATCCCATGATTAATGTAAAAAATGAAAATCAGACATCATATAGTACATGACAATCTCTTTCTAACAAAGCTAGAACCAGTCCTGCAACCCACATGGAACCAGAGATCCCACATTTAGGCTACGCCTACACGATGACATTTGTCGCGCGACATTTTGTCGCACTAATGTCGCGCGACAATTTTTATAATGGCAGTCTATGGTGTCGCACTGCAACATGCAACATGCTGCGACGCAACAGTCGCAGAAAATCCATTTGAGATGGATTTTTCTGCGACTGTTGCATCGCAGTCGCAGCATGTTGCATGTTGCAGTGCGACACCATAGACTGCCATTATAAAAATTGTCGCGCGACATTAGTGCAACAAAATGTTACGCTACAAATGTTGCAGTGTAGTTGTGCCCTATCTGTCATGCGCCGAATGTCGTCGTGTAGACGTAGCTGTCACGGCCATGGCTATGACCGTGACTCTTCAACCGCATGCGATTGTCAGCGGTTTGGTTTTGTTGTCAATCACAGGTGAGGGCAGTGGTATTTGCCTCACCTGTGGTTGCCGCTGACAACGCTTGCTTGTGGCAGCTTTCCTGCTGTGCATGCGGTTGCACCTAGCAACCCTTATGTTAGGTGTGTGTGTATTGTGTTCACTGTGTTGTTTGTCTGTGTGCACTCTGTGTAGTGTGTTGTGTGCACTGACACTTTTCCTGCACTGTGGTTGCCCGCGGCAACGTTTGGCTGTCTGTACATGTGGTGGCAGTGTCCCAGCCTCTGGGTTATTCCCCAGGACACGGTTGCCACCCATGTCGTGGCCAGCGGCAACAACCACAGTGGGTTGCTACTCTTGGACACTTTCCCTTTAATGTTGTGTTTTCCCTTCCCGGGTGTTGGAAGGGTTAACTTCCTTCCCAGTGTGTGTGTGTGTGTCACTGGGTGTGTCCGACTGTGGGGTGTGGCTTCCTGGCCTATATAGCCTCACTGTTAGCATGGCTCTGTGGGTTGTTTCAGCCATGCTTGCTGGAGCAGCCTCCTGTGTTACTATCTGCCAGTGAGAGCCACCCCTGTGGTCATAAAGATATTGTCCTTATGTTTATGTCTGCTGTGTGTTGATGTTGTATGTTATGTACTGTTGGGACCTTTCTATGTGTTTGGTGCAGCTTACGGTTCTGGATTACTGTTTGTGCAGGGATCCAGTCAGCAAGGCTGTGACAGGTTGGTGGAACTAATTGTTCGCCTGTCATTCCCGTAAGGCTGTATGAGTTCCCCTTTTCCCAACAGCTTGGCCATTGAGACTCCTGCTCCTTCGTGCCTAGGAGGAGTAGGTCGTCTTACCCTGACTCCTAGCGCAGGGACCGGACGGAGGGTGAGTTAGGGATCCGAGGTTCCTGCGCATGGGTCCTCCTACCTTTAAGGTCGGCCCATGCAGTTAGGAGTTAGTCAGGGTAGGGACGCTGTAGGAGGTGACCTGCTCCCTATCCTGTTCTCCTGGCCGAGTAGGCCTGCAGCACATGGCAGCGCACGGCTGAGGATTTCCCCCATCCTCAGCCGTGACAGTAGCCTAACTGCTCTGTTTTTTCTACTAGAACTATTTAAGGCCAGCAACATGGTGGTGTGTTCTTTCTGCTGCAGCCTTTTCCTTATCACAGCTCAGGGGAGGTCTCCTTTCTTCTGCAGCTCTCTCAAACAGCAGGCGGCGCAATGCAGATATATTTTATTGAATAGTTCAGTGGCTATACTAAATTTTTAATTGCATGTAATTACAAAATTATTCAGAACCAGGTGCTGGAGTAAAAAAAAAAAAAATTATAATAATAGCAAAGACAGGTGCACTCTGCGGTCTTACTAAACCCTCAAGCTGATTTTAAAATTGAGAGATTAGCCAACATATCCTACTGTGGAGGACATGTCTGAGCCCGAGCACCGCGCCAAGGTTTCTCAAGTAGCTTGGGTCCTAACACTCACCTACCTGAGCCGTATGGGCAATACCAGGAGCCAGTGGGCAAATTACAGGAGCGTGAGGTCCTAATCACAGACAACTCACCAGTTACCTCCAGCATGTAACCATGCTAGCAATGGAAGGAGGGAGGAGTCTGCGAGTGCCACTCAAGACCTGCTGATATGGCCCAGGCTTCACAGGTGCATCTAAGTGTAGCCTGTAGATGGAAAACAGGCACATTTAAATAGTTTATACACCTCCAGGCATCTCTATATATACAAATAATGTAAAAATATTTAGAATATTTTTGTGGTACAACCTCTGACTGAGTTGCACCAAGAACACTGGCTCATATGACATGCTGTAATATTGTACCAAGCTGCAGCCAGCAACTTAACACATTACCACCAAGAATATACCTTCTCATCTTGAAGAAAACAGAAGAGGACAGATGGGAGCTTCACAATAAGTATATGTTCTTCAAGCAATTCTTTTTATTCTTATTTTTACAGGTTATAAAAGCAGTACTTTTCGGGCAGATACACCAGGTGTGCTTTTATAACCTGTAGAAATAAGAATAAAAAGAATTGCTTGAAGTACATACACTACTTACCTGGCCTGCGCCACTGTGAAGCTCCCGTCTGTCCTCTTCTGTCTGCCACTGCTCGATCTGATCTCACCGGCATCTGGAGGGGTTTCATGGCTGCGTTCCCAACTAACTATACTGTACATGCCGTTTGTTGTGCCCTCAGCACAACACAAGGAGGTGAGGGGCTCTAACCATTTCTTCCATCCCTTCTCGCTATGATGCACTTTGTTCTAGTTGCATTTGTATTCACCTTGAAGAAAAAGCGTTATAGCAATGAACAAGAGATCCATAACTTTTCCATACGGTACATGTGATACAAATTGTCCAGTGAACCAGCAACATTTTAAACTTGAAACTCCTGTCCATATACATAAACTGTAAGGTAAACAGGGGATTTTGCTGCTTGTTTAAAGGTCATTTTACATGGGCTGATCACTGGGGCAGTTATCACAGATGAGCATTTGTAGAAGCACTCATTCCCGATAACTATCCAGTGTAAGGCCTTATTTACATAGTCAGTTTTCAGTCGGTGTGTTCCTTATGTCTGTGGAGGCTCCAATCCTGGTTTTGGCTCATAATCACTGATGTAAATCACTGATCAAACACTGACGTGTGAAAAAGGCTTAGGCTACTTTCACACTGGCGTTTCTGGGTGTGCTTGTGATATCCGTTTCAGGGCTCTCACAAGCGACCCAAAACTGATCCGTTTAGCCCCAATGCATTCTGAATGGATAAGGATCCGTTCAGAATGCATCAATTTGGCTGCGTTTGGTCTCCGTTCCGCTTTTGAGGTGGACACTAAAACGGAGCTTGGAGCCTGACGATGCGGAGCCAAACGGAGAGTTTTTCAGAGAAAAAAGCACATGGGCGCCATTTACTAGGTGAAGGTCCTTGCGACAAAACTGCTCCCACCCCTACCTTGGATGCGTCAACCTCTACAATGAATGGTTGAGACACGTCTGGTTGAACCAGAATAGGGGCTGAAGCAAAACATTCCTTCACAGCAGAAAAGTCTTGTAATGCCGCCTCAGACCAAACAGAGAAATCGACCCCCTTTCTAGTCATGTCTGTTAAAGGTTTAACCACAGTTGAATAGTTCAAGGTGAATTTACGGTAGTAGTTGGTAAATCCCAAAAACCTCATAAGTCCCTTCAGATTTTTGGGTCGATCTCAGTCCACCACCGCACGGACTTTCTCGGGATCCATACGAAAACCTGAGGGTGAGAGCAGGTAAGCCAGGAATTGCACTTCCTGAACAGCAAAAACACATTTTTCTACCTTCGCATACAATTTATTCTCTCTTAGGATCTGTAACAACTGTCTCACATGATCCTTATGAGTCTCCATGTCTGGAGAATAAATTAGTATGTCATCCAGATATACAACAACAAATCTCCCCACCAGATGATAAAAGAGGTCATTGATAAAGTGTTGAAAAACTGCTGGAGCGTTGTTTAACCCAAAGGGCATGACCAGGTTTTCAAAATGACCCTCAGGGGTATTAAATGCGGTGTTCCACTCATCCCCCTCCCTGATCCTTACCAGATTATATACCCCCCTCAGATCCAATTTAGAGAACACCTTGGCACTGATAATCTGACTAAACAAATCCGGAATCAAAGGAAGGGGGTAAGGATCACGGATGGAAATATGGTTGAGCTCACGGAAGTCCAGACATGGTCTCAGGGCACCATCTTTTTTTTTTTTTTTTTACAAAGAACAACCCAGCAGCCACTGGGGATTTGGATGGTCTGATATGACCCTTCGACAAACTCTCTATGATATACTCTCGCATAGCCTTTCTTTCAGGCTCCAAAAGATGATACAATCAAGATTTGGGCAGTTTATCTCCAGGAATAAGATTGACGGGACAATCATACTCCCGATGCGGGGGTAACTCCTGTTTACCACTCTCAGAAAACACATCAGAACATTCGGAAATTAAGAAGGGTACAGTTTTAGTGGTGACCACAAAGAAAGACGCATTAAGACAGTTGTCCATGCAAAAATCACTCCAATCGAGAATCTGTCTCGCTTGCCTGTCGATAGTAGGGTTATGTTTGCTTAACCATGGTAAGCCCAAAACCATCGGAGCAGGCAGACCCTCCAACACATAACTCGAGACAGATTCCTGATGGAAATCACCCACTCTTAAATGGATGTCGTTTACCACCTGCGACAGGCATTTTTGGGTAAGAGGTGCAGAATCAATAGCAGGGACAGAAATGCTTCTCTCTAGTGCACTAGTAGTCACCCAATGAATACGAACAAACTGTCCATTAATCAGCCCCACTGTCGATAAATACCTCGATTTCTACAGTTTTGGACATTAGTGCCACCTCGGCAGACAGGAGAAATTGAGTACTACCAGTAAATGACAAAAGTACATTTTCTTGCTCCCCACCCACACCACCAATAGTAATTTTGGGAATAATTTATTTATTTTTTTACACCTCGACGCTGAATGTACGGGCAAATATTCACGAAATGTCCCTTCTTTCCACAACAAAAACAGACTCCCTTCATATGACCAGAGCTCTTACCAGCAGTCCCAGGAGTAGCTCCCCCCAACTGCATAGGCTACTCACAAGGCATAACCACAGGTGTCAAAGGAAGCCGCCACCTTATTTGACAGTACGTCCTGAGGACGAGGACCCTTAGATCTCCCCCTCAGGTGTCTATCCAGACGTACAGCAAGGGAGATGGCTGCTTCCAATGACTCCGGTTTTTCATGAAAGGCCAATGCGTCCTGCAGCCTCTCAGATAGACCCTGACAAAACTGGCTACGGAGAGCAGAATCATTTCACTCCGTATCTGTAGCCTATCTCCTAAATTCAGAACAATAGATCTCCGCGGAGCATTCTCCCTGCCTTAAACCACGTAACTTGGTCTCAGCCTGAGAGATCCAATCTGAGTCATCATAAATAAGACCCAAGTTTCTAAAACATTAATCTACCAACTGGAGGGACGGTGATCTGGTCGGCAGAGAAAAAGCCCAAGACTGTGCATCATCCTTAAGTAAAGAAATGATCATACTCACACGTTGACACTCAACCCCAGAAGAGTATGGACGCAGCTTAAAGTACAATTTACACGATTCCCTGTACCGAATGAAATTGTCACTACCCCCAGAAAATCTGTCCAGGAGGGAAACCTTAGGTTCAGAGCAAGCCTAGTACCCACCATCGTAACCAGCCATCTGTGGTCTCTGAATACGTAAGACTGTCGCGTGGAGGTCAGCTACCTCCAAAGACAGTCCCTGCAGCTGTTCGACCAGTACAGACATAGGATCCATAGCTGCACTGACCTGAACGAAATGGTGTTTTTTGTGGCGGTTGATAATGTCACGATCAGTGTGGGGGGTAAACTCCACACTGAACACCGGAGGGAAGGGGAACAGTAACCGGGCCTGGAAACTAGGGAAGAAACAGGTCACCTCCTAGACAACCCTAATCCGGGCCCTGACTACTTATCAATATGAATAGACCTTGAAGGTAGGAATATTCATAAGCAGGATATGCCTAGGCCCTGATTTCCCTATATGGCCCTGGAATAAGTATAGGACCAGAGACAACCCATTCCTCCCCAGATGGACAAATAGAAGTCTCTGTTTTAGGCCCAGATACAACAACAGGGAATATAACAAATACAAACAAACACAACACTTAACTTCTGTAGAGATGGAAGAACAGGAACACCAGAGAGAATCTTACACCAGCTCAGCCAAACCCAAATTAAGCTATCAATGGCATAGTCAGAAGGGTGGGGTGAGACTATAAAGGGTAGAAGTGATGACAACTGAGCAACAGCTGAGAAAGGGGAATAGGTCATTAACCCTATCAACACTGAATCAAGAGAAATCAAGGAGGCTGTTAGATTCCTCCACACTAAGCCAATCTCCTTGATTTCCTGACATCAGTCACCTGAGGGACCATGACATAAGCCTTCTAACGTCCCCAAAAAATTTAATGTAATTTTCAAAATGATCCAAACATGAAGTAGACATATGGGGAATGTAAAGTAATAACTATTTTTGGAGTTATTACTATCTATTATAAAAATAGAGAAATTGAAATTTTGCTAATTTTTCCACATTTTTGGTAAATTTGGTATTTTTTTATAAATAAAAATGAATTTTTTGGACTAAATTTTACCACTGTCATGAAGTACAATATGTTAACTTACAAGAAAACTGTCTCAGAATGGCCTGCATAAGTAAAAGCGTTTTAAAGATATCACCACATAAAGTGACACATGTCAGATTTGCTAAAAATGGCCTGGTCCTTAAAGGGGTTCAGCAGTTTGTTTATGTTGGATAGATCATCAGCATCTGACCGGCGGGGGTCCGACACCCGGGACCCCTACCGATCAGCTGTTTGAGAAGGCAGCGGTGCTGGCAGTAGCATCCTGGCCTTCTCGCTGTTTACCGTAGGCCCAGTGATGTCACGACTAGTATCAACTGGCCTGAACAGAGCTTAGCCGCGCTGGGCCTGCAGTAAACAGTGAAAAGGCCGCGGCGCTCCTGGAGCACCGCTGCCTTCTCAAACAGCTGATCGGCGGGGTCCCAGGGTGTCGGACCCCCGCCGACCAAATGCTGATGATCTATCCAGAGGATAGATCATCAGTTTAAACAAACTGCAGAACCCCTTTAAGGTGAAAAATGGCAGGGTCCTTAAGGTGTTAAAGGCTTCCGTTTGGCATTCCATCTGAGAATTTTGTTGTATTCTGTTATAAATGGAACCTATAATGGAATACCCTAACGCAAGTGCGAACCCGCCCTAAGCTGGAGTAAAGCACAAATGGTTGAAGGATTTCACCTCTGTGTTGCAGATACAACTGCACCTGTACAAAAAACAGCAGTACTGCTGAGTTATGGATTATTATTCACGATAGCAAGAGGCAGTAACTTTCAGTTAAGCAATCTCCAAAACTGCATCAGGAAACCTGACCATGTGGCCATACTCCGAGACATAATATTGTAATGATGGGTAGCCAGCAATTTAACACCTCATTGGCCAGAATATACTACATCACATATTTCTGTGATATGTATACCATTATTTCAGCTCCATTTCACCCTGGCAATTTAAACAGTGATATCAACTGTTGAGGTCCTGCTCTTATCAGCACTTATACAGGGATACAGTGCTGATCACATCTTTGTTGGTCAGGTTTAATATATCTTCAGTACTGAGACCAGAATGACTGAAACAGAGCTCTGCAATGTACCTCAGCCTCCCTCCAAAATGATACTGTAGGTCGAGAACATGTGTTACTTCATCTAATGCCCCAGTGCCATAAGAACATACAGTAATTATTGTTGAATATTAATAGGAACAGGTACTTATAACCAAATGAAACCAAGACACATCACACTGACAGAGGCACACAGGCGCCTATATCTGAAGTGACTTGCTTACAATATGTAGTATAAGACCGACCACCTTCCCAAGAGGGAGTCAAGGAGTCACAAGAAGGCTGTGGGTGATCCAGAGGCAATAAAGTCAAGATTATCCTAGTGACTGATAAGCTCCACTGATACAGATAAGCACATGTATTTTAGGCTACTTTCACACTGGCGTTTTGGATTCCGTTTGTGAGATTCCTTCAGGGCTCTCACAAGCGGTCCAAAACAGAGCATTTTTTCCCTAATGCATTCTGAATGGAAAAGGATCCGCTCAGAATGCATCAGTTTGCCTCCGTTCCGTCTCCATTCCGCTCTGGAGGCGGACACCAAAACTCTGCTTGCAGCGTTTTGGCGTCCGCCTGACGATGGGGAGCCAAACGGATCCATCCTGACACACACTGTAAGTCAATGGGGATGGATCCATTTTCACTGACACAATAGAAAACGGATCCGTCTCCCATTTACTTTCAATGGTGTTCAAGACGGATCCGTTTTGGCAATGTTAAAGATAATACAAACGGATCCATTCTGAACGGATGCATGCGGTTGTATTATCGGTGCAGATCCGTCTGTGCAGATCCAAGACTGATCCGCACCAAACACAAGTGTGAAAGTAGCCTTAAAAGGAATGTGACATCAGAAAATGACCCTTTGTTTAAATCACATTTTTATGTCCATCATATTTTTAAAGAATTTTGATGATAGGGTACTTTCACACTAGCGTTTTTCTTTTCCGGCGCTGAGTTCCGTCCTAGGGGCTCAAATCCGGAAATCCTAATGCATTCTGAATGGAGAGTAATCCGTTCAGGATGCATCAGGATGTCTTCAGTTCAGTCTTTTTGACTGATCAGGGTTTTCAGAAAACCGTAGCATGTTGTATTTTTACCTCCGGCCAAAAATCCTGAACACTTTGACTGAACGCCGGATCCGGTCTTTTTCCCATTGACTTGCATTAACGCCGGGTCCGGCGCCGTGTGTTCAGTCAAACCGGATCTGGCTTTTGCATGTTAAACCCGAAGTATATGAAAAAAAAGTTAAAGTCCATAAATGGTGGATCAGTTTTTTCCAATGCATTTTTTCATTGTGATCAAAATCCTGATCAGGATTCAAATGTAATCCGTTTTCGCAGGTTTTTCCGGATCCGGCAGGCAGTTCCGGTGTCGGAATTGGACACCGGATTTAAACAACTCTAGTGTGAAAGTAGCCTTAGTTTTTTTTTTTACAAAAATTATAAAATCCTGTTGTTTTCGCACTAGCCACTAAGCCTAATAATTGGCGTCACTTTTTGGTCTGTACAGATCATTTTACTGCAGTTACCTGCTTATCTGTAATTTTAATCCTGCCTGTAATGATATCACCTCTGTGTATAGATAAGACGGGATCCACCATTCACAGTAGGTGATTGTCAAAGCTTATCTATTCTTCCCTTGTACAATGACCTCTGCACAGGTCACAGAGCATGCCCAGAAAAAACTCTCCCATGTCAATGGGGTCCTGTCCATTGTGTCTATGGATCATGTGGCTACTGTAATGCAATTTTCTTAATGCTGTTAAGAACAGCTCAGTCAAGATGGCAGTCCTCATAATCATGTTCAGAAAAAGGAATAAAAAAAAGTTACAAAACTAAAACTGATTAGTTTTTGTTTAAACTGACAGATGAAATTTTTGGTTACTGTGGGGATTTGCTCTGGTAGACAGGCTTGCGGACGCAGTACAGAGGCAATGACAACGTCTTTAACTTAAATAGTGCAGTGTTTTATTCACACAGACGTAAAGTGACAAAATAACAGTTTCAAGAAAAAACAGTCACCTTGAGTCTGGTGTTTGTTCACACCAGGCTGCAGCACATAAGTCCTTGAAGGAAGCAGTAGTCCATGTGCTTTTGTCCACAAACAATGTAGCAGGCCTAGTCCAGGCCCAAACGCTCAAGCTCCATCCGCGTTTCCCTGTAACCTGCCTGCCCTGTGTTCCACGGAAAACTTAAAATTTTGCAAAGATAAGAACCACCTGGTGACCCTAGCATTCCTCTCTTTGGCCTGGCTCATCCATTTCAGAGGGGAGTGGTCGGTCACCAGACGGAACCTTCTCCTCAAAAGATAGTAGCGGAGAGACTCGAGTGCCCACTTGATGGCCAGGCAGTCTCTCTCCACTATACTGTACCTAGTCTCGGCTGGGGTGAGCTTCCGGCTGAGGAAGACAACGGGATGCTCCTCCCCATCAATATCTTGAGATAGTACAGCACCGAGACCTACCTCGGAGGCATCAGTCTGTACTATAAACTCCCTAACCAAAACCAGAGCCACACAGGGCTGACTTCAAAGCGGAGAAAGCCTTTTCTGCCTGCTCATTCCAGTGGACCGTCACTGACTTGCGTCCCTTCAAAAGGCCTGTCAATGGTGCGGCAACTGTAACAAAATTGGGGACAAACCTCATATAGTACCCCACCATACCCAGAAACGACTTTACTTGCAGTAGTGACAGGTCGGGGCCAATTCCTAATTGCATCAATTTTGTTCACCTGAGGTTTGATCATTCCGCGCCCAATGACATACCCCAGGTACTTGGTCTCTTCTAACCCTATCGAGCACTTTTTTGGGTTAGCGGTTAAGCCAGCCTTCCTAAGGGAGTCCACTACAGCCTGTACTTTAGGTAAGTGACTTTCCCAGTCGGTGCTATGGACAACGATATCGTCCAGGTACGTCGAAGCGTATAGACTATGTGGACGGAGTACAATATCCATTAACCTTTGAAACGTGGCGGGAGCGCCATGTAGACCAAAGGGTAATACCTTGTACTGATACAGCCCCTCTGGCGTGACGAAAGCCGCTTTTTCTTTGGCAGCCTCCGTCAAGGGTACCTGCCAGTACCCTTTGGTGAGGTTCAACACAGAAAAATACCGGGCTTGGCCCAAATTTTCAATAAGCTCATTCACTCGGGGCATGGGATACGCATCAAACTTGGACACCTCATTAAGTTTGCGAAAGTCATTACAGAACCGCAATGTCCCGTCTGGCTTGGGTAGTAATACTATCGGATAGCTGCACTTCCTCTGTGATAGCTTGTCGCCGAGCCTCGGGTACCCGGTACGGTTTTAACCGGACTTTCGCCTGAGGCTCAGTGATAATGTCATGCCGGATTACGGACGTGCATCCAGGGAGGTCTGAGAACACATCTGTGTTCCGACTAATGAACTCCCTGGCTTCCTGAGCCTGTTTAGAGGAGAGGCTGTCAGCAATTTTCACGGTGGCAGCCGCTTCCCCTGCTTCAGACAGAGGGGCCGAAAACGCTTCCCCTAGAAATCCTGGTCGTGGGCTGTCTTCCGTACAGGTTTCCCTTTCCTTCCACGGCTTGAGCAGATTCACATGGTACACCTGCTGCGGCTTTTGCCTCCCTGGCTGGTGTACTTTGTAATCTACCTCTCCAATTTCCATCCGTCCAACTGTTTCCATCCGTCCCTGCATCTAGGTGACTCAACAACACTTTTGTGCGGTGTGGTTTGTTGTTCCCACGCCTCTTTGGCGACGTCCAATAAACCACAAGGGTGTCTGCCGTATAGCAGTTCGAAGGGCGAGAACCCGGTAGAGGCCTGGGGCACTTCTCGCACTGCGAACATGAGATAGGGCAGAAGAAGGTCCCAGTCCCTCCCATCCTTAGACACCGCTCTTTTCAACATATTTTTTAGCGTCTGGTTAAACCTCTCTACCAGGCCATCCTTTGCGGATGATACACAGATGTCCGTAATTGTTTTATGTGGAGCAAATAACAGAGTTCACTCATGACCTTGGACATAAATGGGGTCCCTTGGACAGTTAGAACCTCCTTAGGCAGACCCACTCTAGAAAACATTTCCATCAACTCCTTAGCTATGAGTTTAGCTGACGTATGACCCAGTGGCACCGCCTCCGGGTATCGCGTGGCGTAGTCGAGGATGACCAGGATGTTCTGGTGCCCTCTAGCTGACTTCGGTATTGGACCTATGAGATCTATAGCGATCCGCTCGAATGGAACCTCAATAATTGGGAGAGGGACCAGGGGACTACGGAAATGTGGCTGGGGGTTGGTTATCTGGCAGGTTGGGCAAGACATACAATACTCTTCTACCTCTCTGAACACACTGGGCCAGTAGAACCTCTGTAGAATCCGGTCTTGCGTTTTCTGCTGGCCCAGGTGTCCCCCAAGAACATGTTGGTGGGCTAAATCCAACACGAGCTTGCGATATGCCTTGGGCACCACCAGCTGTTCAATATGCTCACCCCGTAGTTCATTTACTCGGTACAGCATCTCCTGTTGAACCACAAAACGGGGGTACATAGACTTGGCCCCTGGTTGTTGCGGCTCACCCTCAACCACTACTACATTTTCCCAGGCTCGAGATAGAGTCGGGGCCTGGTGCTGAGCTGTACCAAAATTATCTCCGGAGACGTTGAGGTCTGCCAACTCCGGACCCGGCGGCAAGTCCTCCACTTCTCCTACCATCACACTTAGCGGGGTTGTCTCCCCCTCCTCCACCGAAGTGGCGGTCACCCCTACCCCTGGCACTTCGGACTCAGGTTCCCAGGGTTCTGGTCTCCCCCCTCAGCCGGGCACTCTGCTAGGGTTACATCTGTCTCATGTGTATTGGTGACTTTCATATCCGGCCAGAAGTCTCTCCCAATTATTAATTCATAAGGTAGCCCTGTGGCGACGGCCACCTCATGAGTCCACCTGCCGGCCACCGTTTTTAGACAGACCAATGCGGTGGGATAATCCTTTAAGTCCCCATGGATACAGACTACGCCGACCTTTCGGCCAGTATACTCAGCAGGCCGCACCAGGGCAGCTCTTACCAGGGACACCAGGCTCCCTGAATCCAGCAGTGCCACTGCCAGAGTGCCCCCCACTTCCACCTGGCACAGGTGGCTATTGTCCATAGTCTCAGAGGTTCCTGTGGCACACAACTTTCTGGCATATAATGAGTGGCGGAAGCCATAGTCGGTGTCCATGGGTTCCCCCCGATGGGGACAGTCGTCCCTTATGTGTCCAGGCTCCTGACAACGCCAGCAGACCACCGGGTTTGGGTCTGCAGGGGGTACATCCCGGGCGGGTCTAGCTGGCACTGGCCGCCTGGTCTGGGGTGGAGTTTTCCGGGGTTTGACTGGGCCCCCTCCCAAAAGAACCCCCCTGTAGATTTCTGGTGGCCTCGTAGCGCTCGACCAGGTCGACCATCTCCAGGGCATTACCCGGAGACACCTGGCCGATCCAGTGCTGGAGAGGGTACGGCAAAACCCTCCAGAACACATCCGCCAGCAGACGGTCCAGCATAGCCGTGGGAGTCAAAACGTCAGGCTGCAGCCATTTTTTTTGCAACCGGTGCAACAGTTCATAATACTGTGGTCTAGCGGGTTCAGCCGGGTTAAATTCCCACTGATGCACCCGCTGGGCCCGGACCAACACATTCACCCCCAGTCTCGCCAGGATCTCACCTTTTACGGTCAGGTAGTCGGCCGCTTGATCATCAGGGAGATCAAAGAAAACTTGCTGGGGTCCAGAGGCCAGGAACGGAGCGACGACCTCGGCCCACTGGTCTTGGGGTAACTTTTCTCTCACAGCCACCTTTTCGAATACCACTAGATAGGTCTCGACGTCATCAGATGGGGTCATCTTTGGGATCGCCGCGCGGACAGCTTTGCGGGCATCGTGGATGTTGTGGGACGCTCCTGCAGCTTGCAACGCCATCACATGCTGCAATAGTAGCTGGTTAGTTTCCTTATTAGCCTCCCGCTGCTGCAAGTTAGCCTCCACGAGGGCCTTCACGACCGCCTCCATTTTGTCAGGGGACATGGGTCGCAACCTTGCCGGCTTGATATAGGACATAAACTTGTGCCAGGAAAAACAAAAACTTTTCAGCCTTCAGGCCTGCCTCACTGCGTCTGCTCGCATCCTCCACCAAATGTGGGGATTTGCTCTGGTAGTGTCACGACCGCTATCCAAGCAGCGGTCGTGTCGCACCAGACGGAGGGGAAGGGGAACCCTTATCTACGGATGAGAATAGTATGGCCACCCCTGACTAACCCTAAGCTGGCACCTGTCTGCCCTGATACCCTAGACGGGGTGTGAACCCGTGCGGCGAGCAGGATGCCTAAACCCTCAGTCACCCTAACAAGCCTAGAGTGGGAAAAGGCCGATGGGAGCACTAGTCACCATCACTCATGTCTAGGAGAACAGCAGGGGAAGACAGCAACAAACAAACTATAACAGAGATAGACTTATCCAGTCACGAGCAGAGAAGGCGATCCCAATCACGACAGTCCACGCCGGACAAGAGCTCCACAGCAACACCATCAAACGATCTCCTTCCAAGGTCAGAGTAGCACTGGAAGTAAGGACTCACCTGAGAAGGATTCCTACAAACTCCCAGTCAGGACAAAAAGGTTCACAAGGCAAAACCCGAATGACATACCCTGAACCATGGAGCAAACTCACAAGCTATCGCGAGTAGCAAGTCGCTGCGACCTTCTTCTCCCAGACCTGTCTGGATCAGTCACAGTCGTGACAGGTAGACAGGCTTGCGGACGCAGTACAGAGGCAATGACAACTTTTTTTCTTAAATAGTGCAGTGTTTTATTCACACAGACGTAAAGTGACAAAATAACAGTTTCAAGAAAAAACAGTCACCTTGAGTCTGGTGTTTGTTCACACTAGGCTGCAGCACATAAGTCCTTGAAGGAAGCAGTAGTCCATGTGCTTTTGTCCACAAACAATGTAGCAGGCCTAGTCCAGGCCCAAACGCTCAAGCTCCAACACCCAGACTGCCAGCACTCCGCTAGCAGATGGAGGATAATCCACACAGCTGAACATGCTGGCTGGGTTTTTATATCCCAGCCAAAACCCGGCCTGGAACCGTGGGGAACAGCCACCCACCCTGCTCTTTGGCTGCTCCCAATAAGAACCAGCCCGGATTGGCTTTACAGCCATTCTGACAGCTGAAGTGTCAGACTGCACTACAGAACTGACAGTTCAAAAAAAAATCCGGTTCTTACCTCACTGAGGCCAGGAACCTCGGTGACACGTATCTTCCGTCAATGACGGCTCCTTGTTCCTTCTTACATTACATATTTCCTGTAAAGGTCAACTGGCTGATCTGTTACATGTGCGCTTGGCAGCCGAAGACATCTGTGTTGGTCCCATGTTTATATGTGTCCACATTGCTGAGAAAAATTATGTTTTAATATATGCAAATCAGCCTCTAGGAGCAACGGGGGCGTTGCTGTTACACCTAGAGACTCGGCTTTCCCTGAAACTGCCGCACCCTCTGCACTTTGATTGACAGGGCCAGGTGTAATGATGTTTTCACTGCCTGGTCCTGTCAATTAAAGTACAAACGGGGCAGCAGTTGCAGAGAGAGAAGAGCCTCTAGGATTAACTAAATTGTATTAAAGAAAATAAATATATATTTCCTCATTCTTATTCTCCTGTGTTTGTTTTATGATGTTATTCTCCTTTCATGACCAATACATAGGTTTCAATATCTGGAGGAAAATAGGGATACAGACCTTTATATAGGGATTCAATATCCATTGAGAGAGAAAACATTCAGTGTGTGAGTAATCCCACTAGTTGTATTAATCATATTACTCAATAAATAACATATTATAACAATAGCACACTATATTTGGTGCAGTGCGGTGGCCATTGGAGGTACTGTATTTGTTTTTACAGCCTGTGAATCTATTTTTATCATGTGGGAATAACCATACTAGATTTTTAGAGTCTACGCTATTTCCATCTGTCATTCTTTGCTGCAGTGATCTGGTGACTTGTGTTATTTACAGTGCTTCTATTTCAAATTTCTGTTATTGTTTCTAAAGAGCTTCCATGGAAACTGAGTTGCAAACCCTGATTCTAACAATGTATAATGTTGTAATGACTGGTCTATCCCAGTGTTCAGTAGTTTAATAATATAAAAGGAATGTCTCAGAAAATGACCTATAGTTGAAATCAAATTTTTATGTAAAACATTTTTTTCAATTTGTGGTGTTTTTTTTAATTTTTATTATTACATTATTAAAAACAATCCTAAAATCCTGCAGTTTTCACATGGCCACTAGGCCTAAAATATGTCAAGACATCCTGTCACCAAAAATAAAAAAATATTAATATAAAAACATGATTTAAACAATATCTCATTTTAAAGGGATTGTTCACACATTGTCTCCAATGAGATCTGACGATATTGCATGCCAGACAAGATAGTTGTCGAAACAATGCCCAGTGATTACCGATTACCTATTAGGACCCATGCATAATACTCACTTGGTGTCAGATGCTTTCCTTGGCAACTATTCTGTCTGGTATTCGCTAGCACATGCGCATGTTCAGACAGTCTAATTTTTTTTTATATTGAGAAATATTAACCAGTTCAAGAGCAGGCCATTTAGCCCTCTTCCTGAACTAGCAAATTTTTTGTTTTTTTTGTACATGCATCTTTGAAAGCAAAAACTGTTTTGTTCCATTTTTGTGTCTTTTCTGGAGATACATGGTGCTTTATTTTTGTCATTTATATTTTAGTATTTTTTGTTTTTATGTTTTTTAAAAAGGAAACAGTTACAGGGTGAATATAATCAGTTTTTTTTTATATTTTTCATAATAGTTGTTTTGATATACATGGGTTATGATGTTGGGGGTGGGGATAGAAGCTGTGGTGCTGCATGTGGGGGCATTTGTTTTATTATTTTTTTTTATCTTGTCTTAATTTATTTTTACGTTGTGCCTCCCGTAAGGTCATACAAGACCTCCAAGAGGACATGTAACATTACATTTTTTAGTAGCCGCTGTTGCAGGGGAATACACCCCTCAAAGAGGTTGTGCAGAACTGTACATCCTCACTGCAGAGCTGACCAGGGTCTGCTAAGGCTGCGTTCACACGAGCGTGTCCGGATTAGTTCCGGATGCGTCCCGGTGTGTTGCGGCAAACCCGCGCGAGTAGGAATGCAATTGCAGTCAGTTTTGACTGCGATTGCGTTCCGATGATCAGTTTTTATCGTGCGTGTGCAGTGTGTTTTGCACGCGCGTGATAAAAAAAAGACTGTGGTACCCAGACCCGAACTTCTTCACATAAGTTCAGGTTTGGGTTCGGTGTTGTGTAGATGTTATTATTTTCCCTTATAACATGGTTATAAGGGAAAATAATAGCATTCTGAAAACAGAATGCTTAGTAGGTGATCAGTTGAGGGTTAAAAAAAAAAAAAAAAATTAACTCACCTTCTCCTGTTGTTCGCGTAGTTCTCCCGGTCTTTAGTTCTTTAAAAGATAAACTATGGGCTAAAGGACCTTTGGTGACGTCAGATCACATGCTCCAATCACATGGTCCATCACCGCGGTGATGGACCATGTGATTGGAGCATGTGATCTTACGTCACCAAAGGTCCTTTAGCCCATAGTTCATCTTTTGAGAAGTAAAGAAGAGACCGGGACTTACGCGAACAAACGGAGAAGGTGAGTTCATTTTTTTTATTTTTTTTAACCCTCAACTGATCACTTACTATGCATTCTGTTTTCAGAATGCTATTATTTTCCCTTATAACCATGTTATAAGGGAAAATAATACAGTGAATAGACTGTCACCTAGCAACCATGCGTGAAAATCGCACAGCATCTGCACTTGCTTGCGGATGCTTGCGATTTTCACGCAACCCCATTCACTTCTATGGGGCCTGCGTTGCGTGAAAAACGCAGAATATAGAGCATGCTGCGATTTTCACGCAACGCATAAGTGATGCGTGAAAATCATCGCTCATCTGAACAGCCCCATTGAAATGAATGGGTCCAGATTCAGTGCGGGTGCAATGCGTTCACCTACCGCATTGCACCCGCGCGGAAATCTCGCCCGTGTGAACGCAGCCTAAGTCTCCCATCCTACAGCAATGACATGACCACTAGGACCACAGCAGGAAACAGCATTGCCGTTTCCTGATGGAGAAGGCAGGGCTTGACAGTAGGCTCCCCACTCCCACAGCTGCATGATTAGAGTGCAGCTGCGGTCTCTGCAAGGACATTTTAAAACATTAGTGCAGAGATATGTGCTGACTGCTCTTCTGTATATTGTGAACGGCCAAGGCGGCAAACAGTTAACCCTTCACACTCGTAAGTGTGAGGTTCAAAAATAGGGCCTACTCGTGAGCGCAGTGGATGCTATAGCCTTTGGGTTTCTGTCATTTTAAACAGTAGGCCCCTGGGGCTAAGGCCTGTGATTGGCGATAATGCCGATTGCATACATGTAACCTATCAGATGTGCTCCTGGGGCCTGAACGGCTCCCTTAAGTGGTCGAGTCATTGTTTGTATGTGAAAATCCTGGTCTCTCTGAAGAAACCAGGGTTTTCATAGCTGTAGTTCCTATGTAACCCTGCAGGTGTCAGGGCTCCATAATAACATAGCAAACCTGCAATTAATTGAAATAGCAATCCATTGTAATGCATTGCAGATCTAGTAAAAAAAAAAAAAAAAAAAGATATATAAATATTATTATAATATATAATTAAAATAACAAAAAAATATAAAAAAATACATTATAGGCATTGCTGCATCCCAAAATGGTATTAATAAAAACAACAGATTGTTGCCAGAAAAAAATAAGCTCCTCCAGCTTCATTGACATAACTACAGTATAAAAATGTTATGGGAGTCAGAATATGAAGATAGAAAAAAAAAATCCATCGTTTTTATTTTTTTCAGTAAAGACAAAACTCATTAAACCATAGAAGAGTTGCTATATGTAGAAAACTGGCACTCAAGTCATAGGGAGTTGCATCAAAAAAGTTTATATAAACATATCACCATAACATTAAAATTAGCATTTAAAACATAACATTTAAAAACAAATTCTATAATTTTCGAATATAAATCGATGTTGTAATCGACTCTTGAAACTAGTAGTAGAACCTCGAAACGCGTATGGCAATTTGATTACAGTAACTACGGATGATAATCTGAAAGAAACAGCGTGCTGAAATCTGTAAAGAGGTGACGTATAGAAACCACGTGGGGCGCCACCAGGTACGTGATCACCATCCAAAAATACGGGATCACTACTCGATGATTAAGCGTGCGGTCTATCTCGCTGAATAAAAAACACTAGGAAGTGGTGAAGACACTGTAAAGAGACTGCTTATTTCTGTCCATATGTTCGTTCACTTGCTAATACCTAGCTACAAGTGGTTATACATCTTAACAAAGAAAATATAAGAGGTTTTATATGCTAACATTGGGAACAACATCTGAAAGACTTTTTTATAATTTTATAATTTTTCAAATTTTTTCCCTTTAATTTTTTTTAGCATCTCAATTGATATTGTTCTACTACTAGTCTCAAGAGTCGATTACATCGATTTATATTCGAAAA
This sequence comes from Bufo bufo, assembly GCF_905171765.1. NCBI lineage: Eukaryota > Metazoa > Chordata > Amphibia > Anura > Bufonidae > Bufo > Bufo bufo. Next base: position 635,701,502 of record NC_053389.1, read on the forward strand.
TTATAGAATTGTTTTAAATGCTAATTTTAATGTTATGATGATATGTTTATATAAACTTTTTTGATGCAACTCCCTATGACTTGAGTGCCCGTTTTCTACATATATTTACTTTGCGCTTGTTTATTGGGGTAAACATTTACATGAGCACCTGATCCCATTTGGATTGGAGGTGAGCCGCCCGTTTACATTTTCATAGAAGAGTTGCGTTTTCTTTCCAATTCCATCCTATTTGAAATTTTTTCCAGGCTTAAGCTACATTATACACAATATTAAATAGTGCCATTAGAAAGAACAACTCGTCCCTCAAAAACCAAGCCCACATACGGCTATGTGAACGAAACAATAAAAATGTTTTGCGAAGGCTGGATGCTTGGGGGTGGACGACACCTGAAGATCGGCATTAATACCGAGAGACTGTGGGGGTGTGGTCACTCCAAACATTGGGGGTGGCCGACACCGGAAGATGGTTCCCTGAAAGAAAGGCCTGTTCTGTGAGGGTCAAGCCGCTCCGGAAGTCAGGAAAAGACGACAATAGGAGGTGCTGATACCGGAAGATGGAAGCAAAAGACGTCCAGAAAGTTCCTGCGAAAAGAAGAAGACGAAGGTATATCCTGTGGATGGGGGAGGCTGGTTACGGTGAAGAGCAGGTCGGGATAGGTGATGTCTATGTACCTAAGGACCATAGTGCACTCCAGTTCTTCCTGAACTGTCACCAAGAGTGGGGTTAAGGGGGCAAATACATCCTAACCCTTCCCTCAAGTTATTGCTGTGTAATTCGACAACAGGGGGATTGTAGAGGGAAGTCAGGTGGGCGTATGTATATGGATTGTAAGCATCTAAAGGGTGAGGTTATTGATGGTAAGTATGTGTCACTGAGGCTGCTGCTCTCAGTGATGTAAATCCCGGAGGTAAATGGCAACCAGTGATGTTAGATTGCTGAGTTTGTGGTAGCTGGAACTTGGGTCCGGGATTTAGGAGTGACTGAAGAGTTTGGGTGGGAAGGTCACTCCCATACTCCATCTCCTGTGTTACCACCTCACCCAGCTGGAAGCTAATTTAAAAGACACACTGTCAGTATGTGTTTGGTGTTGGTCTGCAGAGGACTTAGGAGCATTCCTCTCCACAGTGTTCCTGAGAAGGGAAAAGACAAGACTCTGCACAAAGGTGACTCCTGTGTTTTGCCTGTTTAACAATTGAACTGTTATATGACACATGAGGGCTGAAGATAAGTGCTTTATGTGACTGAACTTTGATGGGCTGAAGCCAAGCCGTCCTGTTGGACCAAATTTGAGTTGTGTTTTTTCCAATAAAACCCTTATGTTGCATCCAATCCTGCCGACTGCCTACCATTTGTACAGCTAATCTCCATATATGGTGTCGGATGCGGGCAAGTGGTTGCTAAGGGTAACGGCTGCATAATATTTTTTTTTGGACTCTGTAACCTGCTTATGTCCTGGATAAAGGCTCCTACATTGTTGCCCAGTGAGACTCCTGCCATGGAGGAGCTGGTTAAGCAGTTTGTGCAGGTCAGTGCTGCCCAGCAGGAAACCAACCGTCTGTTGCTGGAACAGATCACAGTCCTGAGAGAGAGGGTGTCAGCTCAGCCAAGGAATATAGAGGAGTTAGCTGGGACTGTGAATGAAAAAAAAGCAGTGCACCGCGCCTTGCAAAAAATGACCCCAGATGACGACATAGAGGCCTATCTGGCGGTGTTTGAAAGGATTGTGGAAAGGGAGAAACTCCCTGTGGCTGAATGGACTGAGGTTCTGGCGCCTTATTTGACTGGAGAGCCGCAAAAAGCATATTTTGATTTAACAGCAGAACAGGCCAAAGACTATGATATCCTTAAAGCAGAAATCATGGCCAGGCTGGGAGTCACCTTATCTGTGCGCGCTCGCAGAGTCCATGAATGGCGGTTTGAAGAGAAAAAAACGCCCCGCTCTCAAATGTTTGATTTGTTACACCTTGTGCGCAAGTGGCTACAACCTGAGACACTGAGTACAGCAGACATGGTCGAACGAATCGTGCTCGACCATTATGTGAGTGGACTTCCTTGGGACATTCACCGCTGGGTTGCTCAGGGAGACCCCAAAACCCTGGATCAATTGGTTTCACTTGTGGAGCGGTTTACCACTACCGAGACCTGTCTGAGGCCTGAAGGTAAACCACAGCAGTTCATGGGATCCTCTGGTGGTCGTCGACAGAGAGCAACCTCCACAACCATTTCTACCTCTGAGCAGGAGGACCGAGCCAACAGACAAAGCCTGGGTGGCTCACCCCGGGGAAAGAGGTTTTTCATTCCAAGAAAGGTACCCTCCCGTTCTGAAGCCCCACTCGAAGGCCGACCTGAGGTCCGTTGTTGGAAGTGTCAGCAACCGGGGCATATTGCAGCACACTGTTCCCAGGGGGAGGAGCCAATGGAGTGTGGTGCCACCCGCCGCCTCTCCATGTTTGCTCATCCTGTTTGCAGTGCTACACCCCTGCAGGAACCAGGTCCCCAGGAGCGTCAACTCCAGGTAAACGGGGTTAGTGTTGTGGCCCTTTTGGACTCAGGTAGCCTGGTCACCCTCTTGTGTGCTGCCGTACCCCATGACCTGGTCATCCCTGAAAGGCGGGTGGGGGTGGTTTGTATCCATGGGGACACTAAGCATTATCCGCTGGCCAAAGTGACTGTAGGGACTGGCTGCAGGACAGTGACCCATGAAGTGGGTGTGGTACCAGACTTATTACATCCATTGATTGTGGGACGTGATTTTCCGTTGTTCTGGGAACTCTGGTCTCATTCCCACTGTAATGATACGCCTGTTGCATGTTCACCTTCTTTCAGCCCAATTCCTTTAGGGGAAGAAGCCCAAACAGATGCTGTAGGGGTGACCAATGAGGTATCAGACAGTTTTCCCCTTGAAGTATTGGCTGGGGATGAGGGTGAGGAGTCTAACCCTGAGCAGAATGTACCGGACTTGGAAGTGTCACGGGAGAACTTTGGGACTGCTCAGTTACGAGACTCCACCCTGAAACATGCATGGGAAAATGTAACTGTACTGAATGAGGTACCTCAGGAGCCTAATGCTGATCAAAGGTTTCCTCATTTTGCTGTCAGTGATAACTTACTGTATCGTGTTACTAAGATGCGTAATGAAATTGTGGAGCAATTGGTGGTACCCATACCTTATAGAAGGATGGTCCTTGATATGGCCCACACCCATTTACTTGGGGGTCATCTGGCGACTGACAAAACAAAGGAAAGAATCCTGCAAAGGTTCTATTGGCCAGGTTGTTACCAAGAGGTTGAAAGGTTTTGTCAGTCCTGCCCTACCTGCCAAGTAACGGCTCCTGTGAGTCACTTTCGGAGCCCCTTGGTTCCCCTGCCAATAATTGAGATTCCATTTGACAGAATAGCTATGGATTTGGTGGGGCCGTTAGTTAGGTCTGCCCGAGGCCACCAGTATATTTTGGTAGTGCTGGACTATGCCACCAGGTATCCCGAAGCCATTCCGTTGCGGAATACCTCCTCCAAGTGCATTGCTCGGGAGTTGGTTCATATATTTTCCAGAACTGGCCTACCAAAAGAAATACTGACTGACCAGGGTACACCTTTCATGTCAAAAGTTATGAAGGAGCTTTGCAACCTGCTGAAAATTAAGCAGCTAAGAACCTCTGTATATCATCCCCAAACAGATGGCCTCGTAGAGAGGTTCAATAAAACCTTAAAGGGGATGTTGAGAAGGGTGGTAGAAAAGGATGGGAGGGACTGGGATTGTTTGTTGGGAGAGTGAGGCTACCCCTTACAGAAGTGTGATAGAACACGTGGCCCAAATGCAAGATCGCATCAGCAGTATTATGCCCATCGTGAGGGAACACATGCAGAAGGCCCAAGAGTCCCAGAGCAGGGTGTACAATAGAGCGGCCCGGGTGAGGCAGTTCAACCCTGGGGACAGGGTACTAGTGCTGGTTCCCACGGTAGAAAGCAAATTTCTGGCCAAGTGGCAGGGTCCTTTTGAAGTAGTAGAAAGGGTTGGAGAAGTCAATTATAAAATACATCAGCCTGGGAAAAGAAAGCCCATCCAACTCTATCACGTCAATTTAATAAAACCTTGGAAGGATAGAGAGTCCCTGGTAGCGGCCACAAAACCCCAAATGGATTGTCGCACAGATATTGAAAAGGTTGCAATAGGTGACACCCTGTCCAAACCCCAAAAACAAGAAACCAAGGAGTTTCTACAGCAGAACAGGGATATTTTTACGGACCTGCCAGGCACTACAGATGTCATTCAGCATGATATAGTCACTGACCCCGAGGTAATGATAAACCTTAAACCATACAGAATCCCTGAGGCTCGGAGACAAGCGGTCTCTGAGGAGGTAAAGCGTATGTTAGCTCTGCAGGTTATTGAGGAATCCAAAAGCGGGTGGTCCAGCCCCATTGTATTAGTGCCTAAGCCAAATGGGACCTGGCGGTTCTGCAATGACTTCCGCCGTCTAAATGAAGTCTCTAAATGCGATTCCTATCCTATGCCCCGGGTGAATGAATTAATTGAAAGGTTGGGACCAGCTAGGTATATTACCACACTTGACCTCACCAAGGGGTACTGGCAGATTCCCCTATCAGAGGAGGCAAAGGAAAAGACTGCCTTCTCCACCCCAGACGGGCTCTTTCAATATACCAGGATGCCCTTTGGGTTACAAGGGGCACCCGCTACTTTCCAGAGAGCGATGGACAGGGTCTTGGGCCCCCATAAAAGGTACGCAACAGCATACTTAGACGATATCGTGGTCTTTAGCACGGACTGGGAATCCCATCTAGGTAAGGTACAGGCCGTACTGGATTCCCTCAGGAAAGCTGGCTTTATTGCTAACCCGGAGAAGTGCGCTATTGGGTTAGAGGAGGCTCGCTATCTGGGGTATATTGTAGGTAAGGGCACAATAAGACCACAGGTAAACAAAGTGGAGGCAATTCAGAAGTGGCCACAGCCTCGGACAAAAAAACAGGTGAAGGCGTTCTTGGGGATTGTTGGCTATTACCGCAGATTTGTCCCGAACTTTGCCTCCATTGCAGGACCATTAACAGACGTCACGAAAGGGAGAAAGTCAGTAATGGTCCAGTGGTCTCAAGAGACAGAAAAGGCGTTTCAGGACCTTAAAAAAGCCCTATGCAGTCAGCCTGTGCTGGTTGCACCAGACTTCTCAAAAGAGTTTATTGCCCAGACCGATGCCTCAGAGGTTGGGTTAGGGGCAGTAATGTCACAAGAGGTAAATGGGGAAGAACACCCCATCATATATTTGAGTAGAAAACTCACCTCCTGTGAGAGAAACTACTCAATAGTGGAGAGGGAGTGTTTGGCAATAAAGTGGGCCCTCGGGGCTTTGAGGTACTATTTGGCAGGTAGGAAGTTCCGCTTGGTATCTGACCATGCCCCTTTAAAATGGATGTGCCGAAATAAAGGAAACAATGCAAGGGTAACACGGTGGTTCCTGGAGTTGCAGGACTTTAATTTTGTGGTAGAGCACAGGGCAGGGAAGCTTCATGTTAATGCTGATGCCTTGTCAAGGATTTACTGTCTATCAGGGTCAAGTGCCCAGTCCCCTGGCCTTGGGCAGAGGGGGGGGGGGGATATGTAAGCATCTAAAGGGTGAGGTTATTGATGGTAAGTATGTGTCACTGAGGCTGCTGCTCTCAGTGATGTAAATCCCGGAGGTAAATGGCAACCAGTGATGTTAGATTGCTGAGTTTGTGGTAGCTGGAACTTGGGTCCGGGATTTAGGAGTGACTGAAGAGTTTGGGTGGGAAGGTCACTCCCATACTCCATCTCCTGTGTTACCACCTCACCCAACTGGAAGCTAATTTAAAAGACACACTGTCAGTATGTGTTTGGTGTTGGTCTGCAGAGGACTTAGGAGCATTCCTCTCCACAGTGTTCCTGAGAAGGGAAAAGACAAGACTCTGCACAAAGGTGACTCCTGTGTTTTGCCTGTTTAACAATTGAACTGTTATATGACACATGAGGGCTGAAGATAAGTGCTTTATGTGACTGAACTTTGATGGGCTGAAGCCAAGCCGTCCTGTTGGACCAAATTTGAGTTGTGTTTTTTCCAATAAAACCCTTATGTTGCATCCAATCCTGCCGACTGCCTACCATTTGTACAGCTAATCTCCACAGGATATATATATGTATCTGCCCCTTCATTGATATGTGTAGGTATGTATGTATATGGGCCCCCTTATATGGCCAATAGGGATATATATTCCCTGTATGGCCGTGTATATATTCCCTCTTATGTAGATGTATATATGGGATTGTGTGTAGTGTAGTGTAGTATTATCTGTGTTGTAGGTGTTTATTGTAATAATCTTACTGTACTGTGATGTGTGCGTCTATATGTATATATATCTATAACCATTGATCTGTAGATATATATAGATATAGCGTATTAGTAGACTATTGCGTAATGAATATTTTATTATTTAACCCCTTAAGGACACATGACGTATCGGTACGGCATGTTTCCCGAGTCCTTAAGGACACATGACGTACCGGTACGTCATGTGTTGTTCCGATCACTGCCGCCCGGCCGGCTGTGATCGGAACAAGGTGCCTGCTCAAATCATTGAGCAGGCACCTCGGCTAAATGCGCGGGGGGGTCCCGTGACCCCCCATGTCCACGATCTCAACAAGCCGCAGGTCAATTCAGACCTGCGGTTTGTTGCGCTTTCTGCAGTTTCTGATCGCTGCGGTCCCTGACCGCGGCGATCAGAAACTTTAGTGTGGCGAAAATATATATTTATCACCGCCCCCCCTGCACCTCTGAATGATTTTAGCCCGGTGGGAGGTGCAGGGGGGGTGTTGCGGGCGGTGGGGGCGGTGCGGGAGGCGGGCGGTGCGGCAGGCGGGATCGCGATCCCCCGCCCGCCTCCCATTAAATAATCGTTGGTGTACAGTGGGTATACCAGGGTGCCAGCACATTGCTGGCACCCTGGTCTAAACTGCTGACATCGGTGATGCGATGTCAGCCGTTTAACCCTTTCCATACAGCGGTCTGTACGGACCGCTGTATGGAAAAAGTTAACAGTAAGAGGGAGCTCCCTCCCTCTCCGATCGGGGGGCTGCTGTGCCTTTGCAGCCCCCCGATGGGAGAGGGAGAGAGCTCCTAGACAGCCCCCCGCCAACCCCGTCCTCACCCTTCCCCGTCTGCGAAGTTGTGGCAGACGGGGAAGGTTCCCATGGCAACAGGACACCGTCTCAGGCGTCCTGCTGTCCATGGTGCTGAACAGATCTGTGCTGAAAGCATAGATCTGTTCAGTGTAAGTAAAATACAGTGCAGTACCATATATATTGTACTATACTGTATTATACAGACATCAGACCCACTGGATCTTCAAGAACCAAGTGGGTCTGGGTAAAAAAAAAAGTGAAAAAAATGTAAAAATCTAAAAACACATTTATCACTGATTAAAAATTAAAAAAATAAAATTACCTACACATGTTTGGTATCGCCGCGTCCGTAACGACCTGATCTATAAAACGGTCATGTTACTTCACCCGAACGGTGAACGCCATAAAAATAAAAAATAAAAAACTATGATGAAATTGAAATTTTGCCCACCTAACTTCCCAAAAAAGGTAATAAAAGTGATCAAAAAAGTCGCATGTACGCCAAAATTGTAACAATCAAACCATCATCTCATCCCGCAAAAAATGGGACCCTACTTAAGATAATCGCCCAAAAACTGAAAAAACTATGGCTCTTAGACTATGGAAACACTAAAACATCATTTTTTTTTGTTTCAAAAATGAAATCATTGTGTAAAACTTACATAAATAAAAAAAAAGTATACATATTAGGTATCTCCGCGTCCGTATCGACCAACTCTATAAAAATATCACATGACCTAACCCCTCAGGTGACCACCGTAAAAGAATAAAAATAAAAACGGTGTAAAAAAAGCCATTTTTTGTCATCTTACGTCACAAAAAGTGTAATAGCAAGCGATCAAAAAGTCATATGCACCCCAAAATAGTGCAAATCAAACCGTCATCTTATCCCGCAAAAAATGAAACCCTACTTAAGATAATCGCCCAAAAACTGAAAAAACTATGGCTCTTAGACTATGGAGACACTAAAACTTTTTTTGTTTTAAAAATGAAATCATTGGGTAAAACTTACATAAATTAAAAAAATTGAATACATATTAGGTATCGCCGCGTCCGTGACAACCTGCTCTATGAAATTACCCCATGATCTAACCTGTCAGATGAATGTTGTAAATAACAAAAAAAAAAACGGTGCCAAAAAAGCTATTTCTTGTTACCTTGCCGCACAAAAAGTGTAATATAGAGCAACCAAAAATCATATGTACCCTAAACTAGTACCAACAAAACTGCCACCCTATCCCGTAGTTTCTAAAATGGGGTCACTTTTCTGGAGTTTCTACTCTAGGGGTGCATCAGGGGGGCTTCAAATGGGACATGGTATAAAAAAAAACAGTCCAGCAAAATCTGCCTTCCAAAAACCATACGGCGTTCCTTTCCTTCTGCACCCTGCCTTGTGCCCGTACAGCAGTTTACAACCACATATGGGGTGTTTCTGTAAACTACAGAATCAGGGCCATAAATAATGAGTTTTGTTTGGCTGTTAACCCTTGCTTTGTAACTGGAAAAAAAATATTAAAATGGAAAATCTGCCAAAAAAGTGAAATTTTGAAATTGTATCTCTATTTTCCATTAATCTTGTGCAACACCTAACGGGTTAACAACGTTTGTAAAATCAGTTTTGAATACCTTGAGGGGTGTAGTTTCTTAGATTGGGTCACTTTTATGGAGTTTCTACTCTAGGGGTGCATCAGGGGGCCTTCAAATGGGACATGGTGTCAAAAAACCAGTCCAGCAAAATCTGCCTTCCAAAAACCGTATGGCATTCCTTTCCTTCTGCGCCCTACCGTGTGCCCGTACAGCAGTTTACAACCACATATGGGGTGTTTCTGTAAACTAAAGAATCAGGGCCATAAATAATGAGTTTTGTTTGGCTGTTAACCCTTGCTTTGTAACTGGAAAAAAAATATTAAAATGGAAAATCTGCCAAAAAAGTGACATTTTGAAATTGTATCTCTATTTTCCATTAAATCTTGTGCAACACCTAAAGGGTTAACAACGTTTGTAAAATCAGTTTTGAATACCTTGAGGGGTGTAGTTTCTTAGATGGGGTCACTTTTATGGAGTTTCTACTTTAGGGGTGCATCAGGGGGCTTCAAATGGGACATGGTGTCAAAAAAACAGTCCAGCAAAATCTGCCTTCCAAAAACCAAACGGCACACCTTTCACTCTGCGCCCCGCTGTGTGGCCGTACAGTAGTTTACGGCCACATATTGGGTGTTTCTATAAACGGCAGAGTCAGGGCAATAAAGATACAGTCTTGTTTGGCTGTTAACCCTTGCTTTGTTAGTGGAAAAAATGTGTTAAAATGGAAAATTAGGCAAAAAAATTAAATTCTCAAATTTTATCCCCATTTGCCAATAACTCTTGTGCAACACCTAAAGGGTTAACGAAGTTTGTCAAATCAGTTTTGAATACCTTGAGGGGTGTAGTTTATAGAATGGGGTCATTTTTGTGTGGTTTCTATTATGTAAGCCTCGCAAAGTGACTTCAGAGCTGTAGTGGTCCCTAAAAATTGTGTTTTTGTAAATTTCTGAAAAATTTCAAGATTTGCTTCTAAACTTCTAAGCCTTGTAACATCCCCAAAAAATAAAATATCATTCCCAAAATAATTCAAACATGAAGTAGACATATGGGGAATGGTAAGTCATCACAATTTTTGGGGGTATTACTATGTATTACAGAAGTAGAGAAACTGAAACTTTGATATTTGCTAATTTTTCAAAAATTTTGGTAAATTAGGTATTTTTTTATGCAAAAAAAAAAAATTTTTGGACTTCATTTTACCAGTGTCATGAAGTACAATATGTGACGAAAAAACAATCTCAGAATGGCCTGGATAAGTCAAAGCGTTTTAAAGTTATCACCACTTAAAGTGACACTGGTCAGATTTGCAAAAAATTGCCTGGTCCTTAAGGTGAAATAAGGCTGTGTCCTTAAGGGGTTAAGGGCACAGTGTCTGGTCCATTATTATAGTACAGTAAGGCGCAGGCAGTTGGCTTTCAGCGCAGCGTGCAGGCAAGGCGAGGGTACATATGTTATATTCTATTAAGGGAATAAATAGGCGGGGTCACATTAGATGATTCACACCTATTTAGGAATATTAATTATTGGTATTGACATAAATATTGGTAACTAATTAGCCCCCCTTAACATTGGCAACCTAGGCCCACTGTTGAGATTTGTTATCTGTGTTTGGTCTTGGTGTGGGAAATCGCTTATTCTGTGAATTATCGGGCAAGAGAGTCGCAGTCATTGGTTTCTGAGCGTCCAGTACCAGATAAGCGCGATTCGTCCTACAGAGCTAGGCACAGACCAAAATCTATAACAGAGAATCTAAATCTTTCTGATTGTTTTGAGGTGTACTAATATCTTGTCAATTGCTTTGCACGAATGCTGAAAAAAACGCTCAAGTGTTGCAAAGGAAGAAGGAGTCATAGTCCCGGTTACTTGAGGAGATCCATCGCCATTGGAGCTGAACAGTCGTCCGGCTGGTCGGAAGAAGGTGTTCCTGGTAGAGGACCTTCTCCATGCAGCACACAAAAGGACAAGAAAGGACAGCTCCAGAGAAGATGGCCTGTCAACAAACCGTGAGTATCGACTTCCCCACACTGCTACATTTGAGCAAACATAGCACCTTCAACCCCATCATCCCCACCACTTACAAGTCAGCAGAAATGCTGTGGTCCGATTTGTTAGCACAGGCTTGTAGTTATGACAAGCTATGTGTTAACAAACGGACGGTGTTGAACAAGGCCACCAAATGGCTTCGGATGCTAGCCAAACTTGTGCATACATTTGAGGTTAGCATCTGCAAGCCAAAGGAAGTTGCGCTGGTGTCTCGGTCAATGGAGACAATTCCTCCGAACATTCACTGCCAATGCTGTGCCAGTAATTCTGATCATGTTTCGCAGTCTACTGTTGACCGAGATGCCCAGGTGGCTAGGATAGAGTCACAGTTAGTAGAGCTGCAGAGGCAGAAGGAGGAAATTGAGGCTCAGTTGACTCAGTCTTATACTGAGGTCAAGGCCTTCAAGGAGCGGACTGCCTCTACTAACGTGACGGTAGCCAAATTGAAGGCTGAGGTTGCTGTAAGGTCCCAGCTAATGTCTGGCATGCAACAGGTTATCACCAATTTGGTGCCGGCCCTTTCTTTTTCCGTAAAGTCAGGGTCGGAATCTCCCAAAACTTTTCCCTGTGCAGGGCAAAAAGGGGGGAGAGTAGTCTGTGACCGGTCAAATCATCAGATCAAGCCGGTCCAGACTAACAGAGATTTTTCCCTGACTTTTGGAAAAAGAAATATCGTGAAAAGTGCCTCCCTGAGAATGGAACAATTCAGGGAGCGCGGATGCAGTGTGGACGGACCTAAGCCATGCCGAGCAAACATCAGATGCTTTGCATGTGGTGGCTTAGGTCATATAGCGAAGCACTGCCAAATAGGTAAGGAAAAAACACAAAGGATAGGAAGCCAGGTCAGGTGCTTCAGGTGTGGGAACAAGGGACACATTGCAAAGAATTGCCCTTGTGCAAGTAATTGCAATGTGTCCGGTAGTGTTTGCCAGGTAGGGAGTAAGGGTCACCTGGATCCAGAAAACAGAAAATCATAAATACATAAACAGAACTTATCTTGCAGACGACTGTGAACAGGGAACTGGGAACTGGGACAGCATGCACACACACTCCAGGAAGTTGTATCAGCCGCACACTACTGCCTTATGGGTAGGAATTTAAAGGGAAGTAATCAGTCCGACTGCATGACAGCTGAGATAGACTAACGAGGTGAGGAACAGAAACCAAAACAAAGAAACTCAAGGAGGAGGATCTGGACGGCTCATGTCAGAGCTTCTCAGCTGTCTGGTTGTGACAGTACCCCTCCCTCTAGGAGTGGACTCCGGACACTCAGGGCCCACCTTCTCAGGATGGGACCTATGGAAAGCCCTGATGAGACGAGAGGCCTTAATATCCGTCACTGGGACCCACATCCTCTCCTCAGGACCATAACCCTCCCAATGAACGAGGTACTGGAGGGAACCGCGGACAAGACGAGAATCCACAATCCTAGAGACCTGAAATTCAAGATTTCCATCAACAATAATCGGAGGAGGAGGCAAAGGCGAGGGTACAATAGGTTGAACATAAGGTTTCAATAAGGACTTATGGAAAACATTATGGATCTTCCAAGTCTGAGGAAGATCAAGACGGTAGGCAACAGGATTGATGAGACAGGATCTTGTAAGGCCCAATAAACCTAGGACCCAACTTCCAGGAGGGAACCTTCAATTTGATATTCTTGGTAGACAGTCACACCAAATCACCAACATTCAGGTCCGGACCAGGCACACGTCTCTTATCCGCCACACGCTTATATCTCTCACTCATGTTCTTTAGATTATCCTGAATCTTTTGCCAAATAGATGACAAAGACGAGGAGAATCTGTCCTCATCAGGCAAACCAGAAGAGCCCTCTCCAGAGAAAGTCCCAAACTGCGGATGAAACCCATATGCACCAAAAAATGGTGACTTATCAGAGGACTCCTGACGACGGTTATTTAAAGCAAACTCAGCAAGGGACAAAAAAGAACACCAATCCTCCTGATTCTCCGCCACAAAACAGCGCAGATATGTCTCCAGATTCTGATTGACACGCTCTGTCTGGCCATTCGACTGCGGATGGAAAGCAGAAGAGAATGACAAGCGAACCCCCAAGCGAGAACAGAAGGCCTTCCAGAATCTGGAAACAAACTGCGTGCCCCTATCAGAGACTATGTCTGAAGGAATCCCATGCAATTTGACAATGTGGTCAACAAATGCCTGCGCCAGCGTCTTAGCATTGGGCAAACCAGGAAAAGGGATAAAATGCACCATTTTGCTAAAACGGTCCACCACCACCAGAATCACAGACTTCCCCGAGGAACGAGGCAAGTCCGTTATGAAGTCCATGGACAGATGTGTCCAAGGATGGGAAGGAATGGGCAAAGGAAGGAGAGGACCTGATGGCCGTGAATGAGGGACCTTGGCACGAGCGCAAGTCTCGCAAGCTGCCACAAAACCCTCAACCGACTTACGAAGCGCAGGCCACCAGAATCTCCGGGCAATGAGATCCAGTGTGGCTCTTGTCCCCGGGTGCCCAGCAAGGACCGTATCGTGGTGTTCTTTAAAAATCTTGTGTCTCAAAGCGAGAGGCACAAACAACCTCCCAGGAGGACAAAGATCAGGAGCTTCTGACTGAGCTGCCTGCACCTCTGCCTCCAATTCAGGAAAAAGAGCAGAGACCACCACACCTTCAGCCAAAATGGGACCCGGGTCTTCAAAATTCCCACCTCCCGGGAAACAACGTGATAGGGCATCTGCCTTCACATTCTTAACCCCAGGGCGGAACGTAACAACAAAATTAAACCTTGAAAAGAACAAAGACCATCTGGCCTGTCTCAGGTTCAGACGCTTGGCTGACTCCAAGTAGGCCAGATTTTTATGGTCAGTAAACACGGTAATAGGGTGTCTGGCTCCCTCTAGCCAATGGCCCATTCCTCAAAAGCCAACTTGATGGCCAACAATTCCCTATCTCCCACATCATAATTTCTCTCTGCGGAGGAGAGCTTATTTGAGAAAAAGGCACACGGTTGCCATTTGGCAGGAGAGGAACCCTGAGACAAGACCGCACCCACCCCTACCTCAGAAGCATCAACCTCAACTATGAAGGGTAACGAAACATCAGGTTGTACTAGGATGGGAGCGGAAGCAAAACTCACCTTGATATTAGAAAAGGCCTTACGCGCCTCTACCGACCAGGAAGAAAAATCTACCCCCTTTCTGGTCATATCAGTGAGTGGTTTAACAACAGAGGAATAATTCAAAATAAATTTCCTGTAATAATTAGCAAAGCCCAAAAAACGCATCAGCGCCTTCTGATTCTCAGGAAGCTCCCACTCAAGCACAGCGCGAACCTTCTCGGGATCCATGCGAAAACCAGAAGCGGAGACAAGAAACCCCAGAAATTGGATCTCTGGAACCGCAAACACACATTTTTCCAGTTTCGCGTATAATTTATTCTCCCGCAGGATGAGTAAGACCTGACATAAGTGTTCCTTATGAGTCTTGAAATCAGGAGAAAAAATCAAAATGTCATCCAAATACACTAATACAAATTTTCCCATTAAATGATAAAAAATGCTGTTGACGAAATGCTGAAAAACGGCTGGGGCATTCATCAAACCAAAAGGCATAACTAAATTCTCAAAATGGCCCTCAGGGGTATTGAAAGCCGTCTTCCATTCGTCTCCTTCTCTGACCCTAACCAGGTTGTATGCCCCTCTTAGGTCTAATTTGGAAAAGACTTTCGCCCCAACAACCTGGTTAAACAAGTCCGGGATCAGAGGAAGCGGATAAGGATCACGAATAGTGATACTGTTCAGCTCCCTGAAATCCAGACAAGGTCTTAAAGAACCATCTTTTTTCTTAACAAAGAAAAAACCAGCGGCAACAGGTGACTTCGAGGGTCGTATGTGTCCTTTTCTCAGACTCTCAGAGATATAAGCACGCATAGCGACCCTCTCAGGTTGGGAAAGATTGTATAAACGAGATTTAGGCAGCTTGGCGCCTGGGATGAGATCAATAGGGCAATCATACTCCCTGTGCGGAGGTAAACCCTGAACTCCACTCTCAGAGAAGACATCCAAAAATTCAGAGAGGAAAGGTGGTACAGTTTTAGTAGAAACCTCAGAAATAGATGTTATGAGGCAATTCTCTCTGCAAAAGTTACTCCAACCATTTATTTGCCTCGCTTGCCAATCAATGGTGGGGTTATGTTTAGTGAGCCAGGGTAGCCCCAACACTAGAGGAGTAGGCAAACCGCTAAGGACGAAACATGACACATCCTCAACATGAGCATCATTCACAATTAAACGGATATTGTGAACTATGCCCTTTAATGATTTCTGAGAAAGTGGAGCTGAATCAATAGCAAAAACAGGAATATCTCTTCCCAAAGTGCATACCTGGAAACCATGAGTTATTGCAAATTGATTATCAATGAGGTTGACAGCTGCTCCACTATCCACAAAAATCTCACAAAAAATGCTCTTGCTCTCTAGCGCCACCCTAGCAGGCAGGACAAAACGGGAACTACAAGCAAAAGGAAAACCTTCAATTTCCGCCTCAACCCT
The DNA here is from genome assembly GCF_905171765.1 of Bufo bufo. Lineage (NCBI taxonomy): Eukaryota > Metazoa > Chordata > Amphibia > Anura > Bufonidae > Bufo > Bufo bufo. Next base: position 635,716,812 of record NC_053389.1, read on the forward strand.
GCCAATAGTAACAGACGGAACATTCTTAAAAGATTTCTTCCTTTTTGTCTCTTTATTACTCCCAGAAAACTGCCTGAATCTCCTAGAGGGACAAACATTTGCCAGATGATTTATACCTCCACAACAAAAGCAAACCCTCCCCTGCGGGCTGAATCTTTTATTGTCAGAGGCAATCAACCCCAGCTGCATGGGCTCCTGCTCAGAAGGGGCTGACAGCGACTGAGACCCCTGTGCACAGAATGAGACCGCTGCACTGTCCCGGGACTGAGTATGACAGGAAGGAGAGATCTCTCCTCTCTCTCTAAGACGCCTGTCAATACGAACAGCCTGAGACATAGCAGAATTCAAGGAGGTAGGTCTTTCATGAAAGGCAAATGCATCTCTCAATCCCTCTGAAAGACCATAGCAAAATTGACTTCGGAGTGCAGCATCATTCCAACCCGTATCTGCTGCCCATCTCCGAAATTCTGAGCAGTAAATCTCTGCGGATTGTTTACCCTGGCATAACAGACGTAGTTTAGACTCAGCCAGAGCAATACGATCCGGATCATCATATATCTGACCCAGGGCTAAAAAGAATTCATCCACTGAACGGAGGGGCCGTGCCCCCTCCGGCAGCGAAAAGGCCCAGGACTGAGTGTTACCCCTGAGCAGCGATATAATGATACCCACTCTTCGTTCTTCATCACCAGAAGAATGGGGAAGAAGGCGAAAATGGAGTTTGCAAGCCTCTCTAAAACGTACAAAATTCTCACTACCCCCGGAAAACGTATCCGGGAGCGAAATCTTAGGCTCAGCACAAACTCCATGAACGCAAGCTGAACCGGTCACTTGAAACTGAGAAAAAGTCTTACGGAGATCAGCTACCTCCAAAGCAAGACCCTGAAAGCGTTCAGCCAAAAGTGTAACCGGATCCATGCTTGAGACGGTTTTGGCGGCTGATAATGTCACGGATGGTGTACAGGAAACAAGATAATACAATACAAACAATGACTCACTGGACCCACAACTAAGGAACAAAAGGGAGACCCCTGCAATCGACCTGCCGCTCTCCCTTATTGCTCAGCCTATGCGACCACCCCAAAGGTGGATGGGCGCATATCCACGTACCTCGGCTATCTTAGACCTGAAGGCCCTACAATAGTGAGGGGACACGACCACCGGCTCCCTACACAGACACGGAGGGAGTAAGGGTCACCTGGATCCAGAAAACAGAAAATCATAAATACATAAACAGAACTTATCTTGCAGACGACTCTGAACAGGGAACTGGGAACTGGGAACTGGGACAGCATGCACACACACTCCAGGAAGTTGTATCAGCCGCACACTACTGCCTTATGGGTAGGAATTTAAAGGGAAGTAATCAGTCCGACTGCATGACAGCTGAGATAGACTAACGAGGTGAGGAACAGAAACCAAAACAAAGAAACTCAAGGAGGAGGATCTGGACGGCTCCTGTCAGAGCTTCTCAGCTGTCTGGTTGTGACAATACCATGACATCACCTCACTTAATGAAAAATCTGACCTGCCTTGTAAAGACCTACTCATCTGTCTATGGGAGAACCACACTCATCCTTCAATCAAGACGGAACAAGGGATGTCGGACGAAAGTCTTGCTTAAAGAAAGTTGGCGAAGATGGAAAATTGAGACTGTGAGGGTGAACCCGCTCCAGGTTCCTTGGGGGTGGACGACACCTGAAGATCGGCATTAATACCGAGAGGCTGTGGGGGTGTGGTTGTAGTGTCCCACTAGGTAAAGGTGGGCACTACACAAGGTTAACATTGTCTTTTGCATTACTGTGATGTTTAATTATTCATTTCCCTGTGTTATCTGGGTGTCAGGCCTGTTAGGGTGTAGTTTAGCCTCCTAGACGTTAGAGGGAGCTAGAGAGCCCTAAGTATATATAGGTAGGCCCAGACAGAGGAGAGTTAGTTCATTCCAGGTGGCTAGAAGAGTAATGTAGTCAGCCTGAAGCTCCTGAGTCTAAGCTTAGCTCAGTAGAGTCACCCCAGAAGAAGAATCTACCTCCTGGGAGAAACCTGCAGTCACCCACAAACTATGCAGTGTTCTGTCATCCAACTAAGATAAGTAACCTGATGAGCAGAGACACTTTAATCTAAAGTCAAGAGTTAATACTGGAGGAAGATTTATATACCAAGGATTAAAGCCAGCATTTAGGCATCCGGGCCTTGGGATCCAGCCAGCTAGAATAGCTGAAGGGGATAGTGCAGCATAGGTCTGCTAAGCATTAACTGTTTACCCTCCAAGTATCTTGCAAGATTTATACCTGCCATATTGAGTAAACCTGCTGTGGCATTTGTGATATAAGGGACTGCATCATTATCAACTGTAAACTGTCTGTACAAAGTTGGACTGTTTTCCAAAGTAAAGCAACGTTTGGTTCACTATACCACCTGTGTACCTCAATTACTGCTATTAGAAAACCGGTGTGCCACCGTTACAGGCACTGGCGTCACGATCCTTAAAGGGACCTTGCCTCAGGCACTCAAAACACCTGCAACATCCAGGGCACCTCACCCAACATCAGGCCAGGTCTCTCCATACAGAGTGTGCCCCAGAGGAACTTGTGTCTACCTCTCCTCCACTGCCGCATGCCTGCCCAGGGTCCTCCAAAAAGTGAGTAACCCTCGATTGCCCATAACCGTGACCTCACTATCGCAATACCCTGCAGGTCTGGCGTGCTGCATGGTCACTCCAAACATTGGGGGTGGCCGACACCGGAAGATGGTTCCCTGAAAGAAAGGCCTGTTCTGTGAGGGTCAAGCCGCTCCGGAAGTCAGGAAAAGATGACAGTAGGAGGGGCTGATACCGGAAGACGGAAGCAAAAGACGTCCAGAAAGTTCCTGCGAAAAGAAGAAGACGAAGGTATATCCTGTGGATGGGGGAGGCTGGTTACGGTGAAGAGCAGGTCGGGATAGGTGATGTCTATGTACCTAAGGACCATAGTGCACTCCAGTTCTTCCTGAACTGTCACCAAGAGTGGGGTTAAGGGGGCAAATACATCCTAACCCTTCCCTCAAGTTATTGTCGTGTAATTTGACAACAGGGGGATTGTAGAGGGAAGTCAGGATTGTAGAGGGAAGTCAGGTGGGCGTATGTATATGGATATATATATATGTATCTGCCCCTTCATTGATATGTGTAGGTATGTATGTATATGGGCCCCTTATATGGCCAATAGGGATAATATTCCCTGTATGGCCGTGTATATATTCCCTCTTATGTAGATGTATATATGAGGATGTGTGTATGCGGTGCATACATCTGTATATGTGTATCTGCCATGGCTCTCCCCCAGGTATATATATATATATATATATATATATATATGTGTGTGTGTGTGTGTGTGTATATATATATATATATATATATATATATATATGGGCCTATAACTGCCCATGTATGCCCCAGGTTTATAATGAGTATATATGTGTATATAGATGCACCCCAAGTATCTATATACATATATATACTTAAATGCGGCCAATTTTATGCCTCCAGGTGGCTGGTGACTTCAAAGGCTAAGGGATCAATAGATCTGAGGCCTTTTGTTGAGTTTCCCCAGCTTATCAGCCTAGTTACTATGCTCTCCCCCACCTTGTGTTTGTGACATGGCTGGGCATGTTGTGCTGCTAGTCTCAGGGGGCCAACTGGGAGTCCTGAGTGCAGGCATACGTCACAGTCACACTATGATGTCACATCCCTGAGGAGGGGGAAGGAGAGCTGTTTCTGAGGCTGATATATGAGCCCCAAGCCAGGAACAGGGGCCTCTTGGAACTGGACTAAAAACAGAGACACATGGGAGAGAGCAGCTTCATCACGTGCCCCTGGAGAAGGCCTAGTAACCCTGGAAGGGCTAAGTATACCCCTGCAGCAGTAACCCTTCACTGCTGCCCTGATTAACCCCTACCTGTCTAGCCCCTACCTACCCCTCACATACCCCCTATATCCCCAACAATAGTACCCCTTCCCTGCCACCAACACATCCCATTGCAATCCCTATCCCTGCAGGCCCTGTCCTACATTACCCCTTTTACCCCTGCTGCTGACCTCCTGCAGCATTAACCTCAGAACTCTTGAAGCATCCCCAGTTACCCCTGTAGCTGCCCTGTAATCCTTAACCCCTTCACTGCTGCCCTGCCTATGTGTTAACCCTTTGTTTCTCCCATAGGGATAGTTTAGAGCCAGGTTGGGTGGGCTGCTAATGAATGTATGTAAGTGTATTGTATAGATAGTGGAATGTGTGTAGTGTAGTGTAGTATTATCTGTGTTGTAGGTGTTTATTGTAATAATCCTACTGTACTGTGATGTGTGCGTCTATATGTATATATATATCTATAACCATTGATCTATAGATATATATAGATATAGCGTATTAGTAGACTATTGTGTAGAAATATTTTATTATTTGAGGGCACAGTGTTTGGTCCATTATTATAGTACAGTAAGGCGCAGGCAGTTGGCTTTCAGGGCAGTGTGCAGGCAAGGCGAGGGTGCATATGTTATATTATATTAAGGGAATAAATAGGCGGGGTCACAGTAGATTCACGCCTATTTAGGAATATTAATTATTGGTATTGACATAAATATTGGTAATTAATAAGCCCCCCTTAACACTGGAAGTAAAAAAAATTGATACACAAAAATGGAAAATGGCCTGGTCCTGTAAGGGTTAAAGATCCAGGAAATATGGTTTCCATGTAGTAAATCAAATTTAAATATAATGCAAACAAAAGTGTTAAAGAGAGCCCATTTCCATAGGAACAGATCAAATTGCAAGTTCCAAGTTTCTGTTTCTTCTTCCAGGATGAACTAGGTATCCGACTGTTTGCTATGAAAACTGCTGCCACTTCTTGTCTGCAGTAGCTTTCCTACTAGATGCTCTCTACACTGTCCTTGGTAACACTTAGTACTTGGTGACATGGTCCATAGACTAACACATTTAGTCCAGTCTGGGAAATTAGTCAAACACAGCATTACATCTCCGGTAAACATTTTTTTTTTAGGTTCGGATTTCATTACAAATTTCAAATGTTGAAACTTTTTCATAGCAATAAACAAACTTATTTGAAACTGTTGCATAGCAACTAGAATTTATACTGCCTCATAACGGAACCAAACCACTCTAAACTGGGACAGATTAAAGCTAGAATTAATCATATTTTTCCAATAAAAGTACCAGCAACAGACTGTCTAACTTGATTGTAGTTTCTGACCTGGATTTTTAATTCTCTAACTTCTGCCTAGTTTATTTCATAGAATGGTGCACATAGACCGGATACATACATAGATCCCTATTATAAACCCCAGCACAATGGGCTAGCATATAAAAACAGACAGTATCAATCAGCACAGCCTGGCAGCCATGATTACATACAAGAGAATGACAGTGGGCACAGAGGCGAATGCCGGAGTCCCACTATGGTGTCATTGAGCATGATGGGGGTAACTGTATTTTACGTGTTCTTTCATTATATTAGTTCTTTCCTTTTTTCCTTGCTTTGTGCCTTCTTTCTGCCATTAATTTTTTAGCTAACCTGAGGTAAATCTATTGGAGGATTCTGACAGCTCCTATAAATATTCCAAATTCCCGCCACAGAGAACAGCTGGCCAATCATGGGAGTGGCAGAAAACAGGTACCCCAGATACAGGTAAGCAACCATCGATGGTTGCTTACCTGTATCTGGGGTACCTGTTTTCTGCCCCTCCCATGATTGGCTAGCTGTTCTCTGTGGCGGGAATTTGGAATATTTATAGGAGCTGTCAAGCAGGTTCAGAGCTGTCAGTCGCCGAACCTGTGAAGAAGAGAAGACGTCGTCCCGCCCGCCCTCCCCTTGCAAGTCGCGGTCCTGAGTTAGAGGGGGGTTAGTCACCCAGCTTCGCTGGGGGGACATTTGTGGTTTTTACTGACGTTTTAATGGTGTTTGATTAATTTATGAATTAATTAATTATTTATTAAATTTGGTTTATTAGGAATTTTAACCCTTAATAAAGGACCGCGGCCATTTTGCACCATATTTGGATTTGGTCTTTATTTTAGTTTAGTGTTAGATAAGAACTATGCTCATAGGACACCATTCCCTACATGTAAGGATTTGTGCACCATGTTTGCTCTTTTGGTTTAGATTTAGTTATCTGAACATACAGATCTCCTTTCATAAAAGAGTACAAATTAAAATTACAATTAAAAGACCTTGGTGAAATGGTCTGCAAGCACAGTCATCTTCATAGTCTATTTTTTTCTCATGCTTATAGCAACCAGAGAAATACTATTTCTTACCTTTCCCTCACTGCTGCTGTTTGGGTCGCTCACCACATCTCTGTTTACATATATGCATGAGTACATTACAGCCATAGGGACAACATATAACACAAGTGGGTCAGTCAATCAAGGCACACTAGTGATGTCACAGCAGCACTCCATTTGATGGCAAGCCCACTCTTGTGATGGTCAGTGTACAGACCTGTATACAGATCTAGTGGGGAGCTAACATAAAAGTATCTGCAAGTTCCAGAAATACCAAGTAGGTGATGTTTCAATAATTTGAGTAATGATTTATCCTTGAGTGTTAAATCTCTTATTAAAGGAATTTTCTGAGACTACCCCCCACCACTTTAAATTCAAAAATAAGGAATACTCACTTGTTCTTTTTGAAGGGCAGCCCTCAGGTCATTGAGGTTCTGGGGTACAGAGTTATGAGCCTCTACACAGCGATTCAGCTGACCCCTTAGGTTTTCAATAGGATTCAGGTCTGGAGAAAGTGCAGGCCACTCCATTTGAAGTACCCCAGTCTCCAGAAGCCATTCCCTAATGATGCGACCTCGATGAGCAGGCACAATTTGTGCATGAAGATGAAATTAGACCTGTGTTGTTCATGCAGAGGCACAATGACTGGATTAATGATGTTATTCAAGTAGTATGGGCTTGTCACTGTACCATTCACAAAGTATAGGGCAGTTCTGTATTGACTAGACACACCTGTTCACACTGTAACACCACCACCACCACCACCAAAGGCAACAGTTATCATTCTTGACATCTCCAACAATGTTCACGGCTGTCATTTCTGCTCAGCATGAATCGACTTTCATCAGTGAACAGCACTGAGGCTTACTGGTCCCTCGTCCAGGGTAGATGCTCCCTGGCCCATGCAAGACAATGATGCCTGTGCCTGGTGGTGTGGTCAGGTACCCTTGCAGGTTGTATATCACGCAGACCACGTTGATGAAAACGGTTTTGAATGGTCTGACGTGACACTTGGGTGCCTCTCACCTTTCTTAAATTTGCTTGGAGTTGTGTGGCATTCATCATCCGGTTCCACAGGGCATTGTTCGCAATGAAGCAGTCATCAGTATGGGATTTGGCCAAAGGACATCCACTTCTATGCCTTTCTGTGACTCTTCCAGTCTCTCTGTTGCAACCTGCTGATGACACTCTGTGACATTCTAAGTTCAGTGGCCACTTCCGTCTGAGAACATCCTGCTTGAAGCCTCGAAATGGCGAGGTACTGTTGATCGATTGTTAGGTGTCATCTTGGTCTCATGATGTCAAAATGTACACTGCATGATGAGGAGGAATGTTTAAATACCAATTCTAATTAAACTGGGAAATTTATTGGGCGATTCATGGATCAAGCACCTGTTGTGAATTTTGCCATTAAGCTCCCTGTTGGAGAACAGCAAGTTGTGCAGGAAGTACTGAAACATTGAACAGTTGGACGTTTGCATTCAAAAGTTTAGAGAAGGTCACTTTAAGTTCACCTATAAAGGTTACAGTCCATTTTAGGTTCATCCTGAAATTTTACCCGCAAGCCAAATATCCCTAACTTTTTGTGCATATTATAGGTATCGCTGCATCCCAAAATGTCTGTACTATTAAAATATACAATTATTTATCCCATATGGCGAATGGTGTAATGGAAAAGAAAATTGAAATGGATGATTCACCATTTTTTTGTCACTTCACCTTCCATGAGTGGGTCAGCCAATCAAATCACACTAGTGATGTCACTATGGTCAGTACATCACTGCAGCACTCCATTTGATGGCAAGCCCACTCTTGTGATGGTCAATGTGCAGACCTGTATACAGATGTAGTGGAGAACTAACCTAAAAGTATCTGCAAGTTCTATAAATACAGAGTAGGTGATGCACTTGCTATAGGTGTAGTTTTTAATAATTTGAGTAATAATTTATCCTTGAATGTTGAATCTCTTAATAAAGGAATTTCCCCACCGGCCCCAAAATGACCTGATGGCCAAGAATGTTATAAAATCCAAAAAGAAGGAATATTCACTCTAAGTTCTCATTCCAGCGGAGCACCGGAGCAGCAGCGCTGAATTATCAGGAGTTTTTTTCTAACGATCATGACCGTACGCTCATACAGACTTATAAAACCCCTTTAAGGAAGTTGGACTATACAGCCCAGCTGCCTTGTGCTAACTTAGCTAGCAAGACAGAAATCAAATTTTTTACTGGCCAGCAGGGTCAAATCTTTTGGGCCAGATTTACAGATTTAGGAGTTAAAAAATATGGTTATTCAAAAAATACTTTGATGTGGATATCCCAGATACACAGTTTCTACTATTTTAATAAATTAGATTTGGAAAAAGCATATTCTTTCTTTTTTGGACCATATTTTTCTACTGTATCCCAACATGTTGTCTCTCGTGTGTGTTGTATTTTATTTTTAGCAATACTGCCCCAGACATGCATTGTCTGCTATAACTCTAAATCTAGTTAAAATTACCATGTTATGGTCTATTCAGCTGAAAACATCTCAAATAATAGTCAGTATCCATTCTTAGATGTTTCATCACTTACAGAAAGGAACAGAATCCTTCCATCTTCTGTTACACTCCCAAGAATGTCTGAAAGATTTCATTTCACTAAATGGATGGTATCAATTCTTTGTATTTCATGCTGCACTCTTACTAAGGATATTTTTCTTACAAAATCAAGCTCTCTTTTAGCAGCACAGTCATTATAGAGAAAGTGGGTGCAATCCATCTAGGATCACAGGCAAGGGGTCAGCTAGATAATTTAAAGATTAGAAAAATGAGGCAGCACTCCAAGGTCAAGTGTACAGGGTGTTGGACCCGTTTTTTGTCACGGCCTCGGTGTTGTGCGCGTGACACGTTGCCGTGCATGCCGGTTGCCAGGGGCAACACATTGATGTTGGCTTTTATGTGCCTTTCTTCCCTTCTCCTGGTTCCTCCCCTGTTTGGTGCTGGAGGGGTTAACTACCTCGCTGTGTGTGGTCACTAGGTGCTTCTTACACCTGTGGCTTAAGGTCAGGAGTCAGTTGTACTCCAGCCTTGGTGTGTGCTGGAGTTATGCTCTTTGTCTGGTTGTTCTATCTTCCAGTGTGAGGGCCACCTAGTGGGACATCGATGTCTCCAGCGATGTCTTCCTTATGTCTCTATCATTTTCCTTACATCTTACCTGTTGTTATGTTTGGTGTGGGTATATGTTCTGGGGTTGTTGTAAGTCTAGTTGTTGTTCCATGTCTGGTCAGTGTTTGGTGTATTCTGTCCGGCATGGATGCTATATGTTCCCCTGTTTGTCTGTTGTGGCTTCCGGAAGGGGGTCTCATGGTTTCCCGGAGGGGTGAACCAAATGTCAAGTCTGTGAGCTGCTGCTGGAGTAAAAAAAAGTTGCAAATGCCTCTTTTTACACCACCTCACCACTTTTCCAAAAGGGGAGGTGTAAAGGTGGGAAAGGGGCGTGGGTCAACACCCCAGACAAATTTATCTTCATTTAAACCAGTATTCTGGTGCAAATGAAGCCAGAAATCTAGGGCAGCTCAGAGCCTGTTTAGGCGTACGGACTGCTGGAGGATGTGCTTAAAGGGAACCTGTCACCAGTTTTATGGTGTCCTAAGTAAGGGCAACATAAATAAGTGATTGATTCTCTTAGCACAATGCTGGGTCACTTTCTTGAATTGACCCAGTCAATCTGCCAACATCTTGTATTGAAAAGCTCCAGCTGATAATGATGAGTCATGAATATTCTCCCCGCCTACCTGCTGCTGAATGACAGTTTGTTTCCATATGAACCAGCAGCAGGTGGGCAGGCGAGTGGCTCTGAATTAAATATACGCTGGACTCAATGACATCACGCCGGACTCAAATCAGTTCATTAGCATGCGGCATGCAGCATCTTTGTGTGTATATTATGAGATAACCATCTGTCACACCAGTAAGTGAATACATCTAAGGTACTTTTTAGTAGTTAATGATTGTATATAATTAGTTAGATTATAATCAAATATCCACATGACAGGTTCCCTTTAATTTATGATGAGGCTTGCATCTCGTCATAGATTAGGTGCATCCTCTGGCAGCTCAGGAGGATATCAAGACCGGTGCAGAAAGTGAGGGTCTTGACAAATCTCCCCCATAGAGTATTGTGTACTATTATCGGCTCCTGTGCACAAGAAGGACATAGCAGAGCTAGAGAGAGCTCAGAGAAACCTTATTTATACCCAGGACTGCGACGGTGACAAGGGGACATCCTCTATGTCTAGAGGAAAGAAGGTTTCTACACAAACATAGAAGAGGATTCTTTAGAGTAAGAGCAGTGAGACTATGGAACTCTCTGCCTAAGGAGGTGGTGATGGTGAGTACAATAAAAAAAGTTCAAAAGGGGCCTGGATGTATTACTGGAGGGTAAAAATATTACAGGTTATAGTTAATACAGAGGGGTCGTTGATCCAGGGAGTTATTCTGATTGATTTGGGGAGTTGGGAAGGATTTTTTTCCCCTAAGATGAGGAGATTTCTACCTCATAAGTTCTTTGCCTTCCTCTGAATCAACATTGCTGGATAACAGGCTGAACTGTATGGGTGTGTGTCTTTTTTCAGTATTAGAAACTTAGTTACTGATATTGTACAATTGTAGAATTTATAGCTTTTACTTTCTAGTTTTTTTTATATCAGCATGGAAAATGGCTGTTATATTGAAAATGAGACTAATCAGTAGTAGTAGTAGTAGTAGTAATAGTTAATCTCTGGTGATGTGGTTTACATGTGCCAGCATGCCCTATGTATTTAAGCCTACTTAAGACATGCAGTGCATGGAGAGAAAGTTAATGAAACAATATTTTTTTTTCTCTCCTCCTAACGTTCAGCATTTCCTGCTTTTTGTTTTATATAAATGTAAACTATTTTTTGTCAGCCCATTGTGGTCTAAGTGGCCAAATCACTGCATGCCTTTTCTGACATACTAATACCTGCATACTACACATCAATTCTCACAATACCTGCACTACACAAACACCATCTAATCTGCCACATAAAATTAAACCTAATTTAAAGGCAAATAATACTGTAAAAATCCATCACATTTGAAATTACAGATGGGAATGATCTCAGCTTCATGAAAAGCATTACCCAATCAGATCAGAAGCCCAAAATGACAGAATCTTAAACCAAGTTATTTACACCTTGGGTCAGTGGTATACATGAAAGACAGTGTGGGGGAGGGCATAGAAAAGAGTAAAATTGGGCCAACCTTGCCACCTGGTGTTGTTACTCTCCCTGTACCCTTTTCATAACCTTTGGGCCAATTTCCCACCTCCTTATTCAATAACAATCTTGGTCCTCTAGAGAGAGGAGTCCTGTACAAGGTCTTTCAACTCAACAATAACATTGATAAAATAACCTGGAATGAGCCCCTAAGAGCAGGGATTTCCCAAATTTTTACCATGGTGGAACCTCTGGAATTTTTTCCCCTCCTGAAAGAAATCCTATTCCAACCTTAAAAAAAACTTGGTGCAGGGTTTATAAAGCAATCTATCATTCTTAAAGGGGTTCGCTCATCAGATACGTCGCAATAAAACCATCTTACCTGAGGTGTGCGCTTGACAGTTGAACATCATGGTCTTGGTCCTATCTTCCCAGGTTCCAGTATTCTTGACAAAATGTATGTTTTATAATATGCAAATTAGGTTAGTTCAGTGTACGTGATGTAGACGCTCCTTCCCTGTACAATCTTCTGCAAGACTTCAGGGCAAGGCGTTAATACATTATCACACAAAAGAGGATTAGAAGGTATACGTTCCTGTGATTTGTACAAAACTAAGCCTGACTGGAATGTTAAAATAAAACAAACCATTACTTTATTACTTCAACATACAATTGTAAAACCAAGGGTTAGTCTATGTCCGCTGGCGCTTGATGTGCCTAAGTTTTGCTTAAATTTATGCCAGCTCCCTTGCTGGCATAGATTTAAGTAATTTTCTATGCCAAAAACAAGTGTAGAAAATTTAACATGATACAGGCCAGCCGGCCCGCCCCTTCACTGCCCTTACCATGCCCCCTTTTTCCACCACTTTGGAAAAGTGGCATGACCGGAGAAAAGTCGCATATGTGTCCAGAAATCCCCTTTGAGAGCAAATCAGCGACAAAAGTATGTCAAAAAGTGGAGTACTTTGCTTCTTAAATGATCCACGTAATGTCTATGATGCCCCTGTATCCATGTATTACCCTATTGAAATGCTACCACTGTGCAGTAACATTGAGTACCACGTCAGACGTCAGACTGAGGAACGCACAGTGGCAGATATGCCACACTAACTCGGTCTGCCAGCTAATCTAGACCAGGCCAGTCCTATCAAAAACAGCCCTGGGAAAATAACAGGGTTACTCTCTAATAGCTGCTAGCATCTGACCTAGTGTTAGTGGCAACGCTAGTAAGGTACTGAACCTATTATCGTACCCTGCCTAACACGCTCGACTCGTTTCTAAGTGGGTAGCGATTAACCCTGTTATTTTTCCAAGCCTGTTTTTAACTGTCAGGAGGACTGACTCCTCAGTCTAATGATCTGGTACCCAATGTTACTGCACAAGTGGTAGCATTTTAGTAGGGTGATACATAGATACAGGGGTATCATAGACGTTATGTGACTGCACCTGCTTCTAGGAAGAGTATCAGGTTCGGAGAGGAATTATATTACTCACCAACCTTTTGTCCACCTGAGCACCCTTTAGCCTGAAATTTGATATTGGGGTGGTTGCCCCTCTGTATTTTTACAAATTGTATTTTAAGAGTAGTAAAGTCATTTCCTGTTTTATTTTAACATTCCAATAAGGCTTAGCTTTGTACAAAGCATGAGTACATCTTCCATGCCTGGCCCTGTCAGTCAGTGGTAAGGATGCGGCCTAAAGGGCAGTGAACAAAGCTTTTGAGAGCAACAAGTTGCAGAGGCACCGCCCTCATTGCTCCTAGGAGCTCATTAATTTTCTTAAGAATGCAGGCTCCTTGGAAGATAGGATCAAGACCATGATGTTCAACTGTCAACTGCACATGTCTTAGGTAAGACGGTTTGCAGCGTATCTGATGATAGAACTCCTTTTATACTGGACAAGATTTGTTAGCATCTATAAGCAAGCATAAATCGTTTTCCATAAAATTGATAGCATTTCCTGTTTAAAAAAATAATAAATCTAGATAGCAGGAAATCATGCTATGTGGGCGCTATGTATGTCTAAATATTGTACAGATAATTATTTGACCACTATATGGCAATAGCTATTTGATTTTTTAAAATAATGTAGGTGACCTTACTGTCCTGCTTGCTATCTAATGAGAAAAGAAGAAGTGCAATGGGTAGGACCGCAATGAAAAAGGTTGTTAGATGCCAAATGGGTGCTCACCTTAGTAAGTTGTGCAAGAAGCACAATGCTCTAGAAGGCTGTCAGAAGTGTCCACTGCAGGCTGCTGCACGCCCAGGCTCCGGTCACAAGGGTGGGCCTGATGTAGTAGCAAAGACTAGTTGAAAGTATGGTGGTGATGCCCCCCTCCCCGGGCACAAAGGAACTCTGTTTTTAACGTTTGGCATTAATGTGTCAGGAGGCCCAAATAAATATTATTTATAACTAGTGCTTTCCAAATCCTTTATGCTTCTCAGTGATGATTCCTCAGTCCTTCTTACAATTTTTGCTTCAAGCAATAGATTACAAACAATACTATATGGGCCCTAGTAGAGACCCGCGGGAGGTAAACCTCAATATTCAACCGGTCAGAGACCAAAAATCCCTGTAGGGGCACTACTTATTGTAAATTAAAAGACATATACTTTATTAAATCATTATTAAAATAGTGGTTTCTAGTAAACCATGAACCTCACAACACTAAAACTCTCAGGTAAAGCGCTGGTTTATTAATTGCCTATTTTTCAAATCCCTTCAACATTGTAGCAAAAGAAGCGTGAGTGGCCACTCATTATATATGCAGTTTGCAATGCCCTGAATGGAATATATGCCTATAGGAGAGTATGAGTTGGCTATACCTATCTCAATTAATCATCTTGGGATCATGTATTTCTTCTTTTGCTACAATGTTGAAGGGATTTGAAAAATAAGCAATTAATAAACCAGCGCTTTACCTGAGAGTTTTAGTGTTGTGGGGTTCATGGTTTACTAGAAACCACTATTTTAATAATGATTTAATAAAGTATATGTCTTTTCATTTACAATAAGTAGTGCCCCTACAGGGATTTTAGATCTCTGACCGATTAAATATTGAAGCAATAGATTAGCACCAGAATTGCTTGTGATATTTAACTATAAATGTGCAAAGGACAGCCTAGTAGTATATCCCAGGCATACAGTAGCACAGTAGTATTTTGTATTTGTTTGCTTTCGCAGATATCCCTGGTGTGATAATACAATGTATTTTATCACCTTGAAATTAACCAGTCTTTTTATCCCCAAGAGCCACTAGATAGACGTATTTTGTACACGATCTGCTTGGTCTTTTAAGCACTTCAGATGTCAAAATTGACAGCAGTGGAAATAGAACTCGGCTGGAGTGCGGGATTTAAATCAAATAATAAACTGTGAACAAAAGAAGCTCTCAAAACAAAACCATAGGCACATCACATGAACTACTACGGTTTAGACGGAATATATAGATTTATATAATAACTGGCGTTAATCTGGGAGAGGCTTAGCGACAAAAAGGAATGTGAGTGATAGTAAAGTCAGAGGTTGTTTAGTATTTTAAACTCTATCATTTTTAATATCTAAGCATTTTTTAAGGTCATGAGATTGCAAAACATGATGGTCCAGATTTACTAATGTGCCTACTCCTAAATTCTGTCTAAAACTGGTGCAAACTGGCACAATTTTGGTGCAATTTGATGCAACTAAGGTCTCTGCACTTTGTTCTGACTTGTTAAAAGGGAGGGGGGCTTAATGGGAAAGGAGAGAGCTTTGCAGGAAAGAGGTTAGCCTAGGATGCACCATTTTGTGCCAAAATTGTGCCACAAATCTGGCATAAAATTCTAACTCAAAATAAGCCCACCAATATTTGGTATAGAGTCAGAAAAAAGCGTCTATCCGTGCATCACATAACATCCAGCCTGTGCCACTGTGATTAGTAAATCTGGGTCTATATTTGTAAAGCCGCATTTACTCGGCCCATTATCTGGAAACAGCGTTCCTACAAATGCTCTTTCCCAATAGTCAGGCCCTGTAAAGGTGCTGCAGATCACATGATGGATGAGTGAAATGCTCATTCATTGGGTGAAATGATCTGTGGTGCGTACACCTCAATCTTCGTTCCCGGGCAGCAGATTGTGCCATCTAAACAGCACTCTGCTACCCAGGAACAATAATTCTGTAGCCATCAGCAGCCATGTCTCGTCCTCATATTGTGGAGGTGATCGATTCCACTCAACAAGTAGCCGATTGTCCTTCTCGACAATTGGCTGCTCCTCGCAGCGTCTAAGTGTGCCTTAACATACAGAGAATCTGATGCAGCATTTTATTCATATGTGAATGTATTGCACAGCAGCGGGCTCCAGATCCTTGGTCAGGACAGACAGGGAAGTTGATGCAGGGTGGACAGAAAGTGCATGTCTAGAGCTGCTCCAGTCAGTGCATATGAGTGCTGAACTGTTCTCGAGGGAGCACATGTGAGTTGCACGCAGAGAAGCAGACAATCATAAGGACAAGAGCACCTGGTTATGGAACAACCAATATCCAGGAATGGATAGACCTGTGATGGCTAACCTCCGGCACTCCAGCTGTGGTAAAACTACAACTACCAAGATGCACACTTTGCTTGGCTGTTCTCTGAACTCCATAGAAATGAATTAAGCATGCTGGGAGTCGTAGTTTCACCACAGCTGGAGTGCCGGAGGTTAGCCATCACTGGTATAGACCCTGTTGCTGAATGTAATTGCTCTAGTTTCCAGTTTTACAAGATATTCAAGAGATTATAGCTATTAGTTACTGTTGCTGCTAGTGTAGACACTGCTTCAATCCTTATTAAAAATAAGTTAAGTACCTACGGGTGATGTCTGCTGTACTGGTATGCTTTGCTTGCTGCATACTCTACAGTAAGAAACTAGTTATTTGCAATTGTCACCCACCTTACTGCACCTTACACATACAATGGCATTAGCTAAATATATTGAAGTTGAACTTGGTAGATTCTTTGAATGGGAATGAGCTGCCTTACCAGACACAACCATTTGACAGACATGGGGCTGTTTCTGGAAGGGCAGCAAACCTTTTATTTCCTAAAGCCCACTTAATACTTAATGTGGGCAAATACAATTTGGGAATATTGCATTGTTTTTGACTGATATATTATAAAAGATTTATCCGATTTGTCTTAATTTAAGACCTCATAAAATTAGTCCAGGCAGTCAAAAGTTGTGCCACATTTATTGTAGTGTCTGAGCTGTGAGACAGATCTATTGCATCTTGACAGACATGTCAGGCTATGTCCACATCATGTTTTTGTCCCACATTTTACATACACTCACCTAAAGAATTATTAGGAACACCATACTAATACGGTGTTGGACCCCCTTTTGCCTTCAGAACTGCCTTAATTCTACGTGGCATCGATTCAACAAGGTGCTGATAGCATTCTTTAGAAATGTTGGCCCATATTGATAGGATAGCATCTTGCAATTGATGGATATTGGAGGGATGCATATCCAGGGCACGAAGCTCCCGTTCCACCACATCCCAAAGATGCTCTATTGGGTTGAGATCTGGTGACTGTGGGGGCCATTTTAGTATAGTGAACTCATTGTCATGTTCAAGAAACCAATTTGAAATTATTCGAGCTTTGTGACATGGTGCATTATCCTGCTGGAAGTAGCCATCAGAGGATGGATACATGTTCTCATTCTGTTTACGCCAAATTCGGACTCTACCATTTGAATGTGTCACAACAGAAATCGAGACTCATCAGACCAGGCAACATTTTTCCAGTCTTCAACAGTCCAATTTTGGTGAGCTTGTGCAAATTGTAGCCTCTTTTTCCTATTTGTAGTGGAGATGAGTGGTACCCGGTGGGGTCTTCTGCTGTTGTAGCCCATCCGCCTCAAGGTTGTGCGTGTTGTGGCTTCACAAATGCTTTGCTGCATACCTCGGTTGTAACGAGTGGTTATTTCAGTCAATGTTGCTCTTCTATCAGCTTGAATCAGTCGGCCCCTTCTCCTCTGACCTCTAGCATCCACAAGGCATTTTTGCCCACAGTGTCATGTCTCTGACAGCTTCTTCTAAATGTGTGCTAATTCATATTGGGTTTATTCTGTATTAAAACATGGTCAATTAGCGCCACCTTCTGACCACTTCTATATTGTTCTCTGTGTATGTTCAGCCTCTTTTGTTTCTCCTCCCCTTTGTGACCTCACTTATCTACAAGAAGGGGAGTACTCTCCTAGAAGTTGCCATTTTCTTCACATGCTTTGCTGTACAAAGTTATCTAAACTTCTACTATAGGCTGCATAGCCGGTAAGACATTATTTCTTGCTGTTCTTTCATGCCTACATGATTATTATTAGCTATAAACATGCATTATGTGTATTTCTGTGTAGGCAGCTAGTTAGTAGCTCAGATGTAAAGTAAGGGCCTAGTCAGCTAACCTTGCAGACATGTTGTATGCTGTTCTATGATATGTATATTTGCAGTTCATGTACTTATTGCATCCTTTATGTTACTCGTTCACAGTTTCACACCAACTTACTTCGGCTCATTAAAGCTACAGATCATTACCTGGTCTCAATTTACTGAGTAGTAGGAGGGTGTTTATCTGCCTGCCAAGCCCATGCACGCCCCAGGGGTACACGTGGTAACGAGGACAGGACAGTGAAACGGCTGCGACCTGGCAAGTGGAAAATAAGATACAGACTTCAGAGGCCGCTATCCCACCACGCAGCTACCTGCATATGAGAACGCAGCAGTCTCTTCACAGTCAAGATCCTGAACAGCAGCATTATGTCACAAAGCCAAACTTCTTACAAGACAAGGTCTAAAGCCAGTAGCTCTACAAGATCCTCAGCAGTCAGCAATGCCGCCGCCATTGCACGCGCAGAAGCGGAGGCGGCAAAATCACGTACTGCCTATGCAGAGCAAGAGATGCAACTAAAGCTACGACAAGCAGCAGCTGAAGCTGAAAGCGGCACTGGAGAAGCTCTCAGAGCAGAAAGAAGCTGCCGCAGCCATTGCCAAGGCAGAGGCACTGGAAGCACTCTTTCACCCAGACGACGAAAGATGCAGCGGTCCACCCAGCCTAGATCTCATCCATCAAGATTCCCTGCAGCGCACCTCAGAGTATGTCCATCGACATTCCAGAATGATCGACACTCTCCAGCCGACAGAAGATCTTCAACAAGACCTCATCGACGGATTGCATCGAACTCGCCTCACAACATCCCCGGAAGTCCAGGATAAGTCTCTAACCCGCAGGCCAGAAGACAATCCAGGAAATGAACTAAGTAGGGACCACCCGCCTTCTCATCAAGAGTTCCAGCCAGCGCATAATGTTCCAGAAAATCCTTTTTTGTGCCTAGAAGGTATGATACAGTCCAACCTAAAAGAGAGACTACTGACAGGTATGATTATACACCATTTTCTCACTATCGCAACACCCTGCCGGCTTACTCTCCTCCTGATCAAACCAGCATGAACATTGTTAAGTTCCTCACAAGGCGTGAGCTGGTTGCCAAGGGACTTGGGAAGTTTGATGATCACCCTGAGAGTTATAGGGCCTGGCGTTCTTCCTTTAAGAACACAATCAAAGATGTTGGATTATCCCCCAGCGAAGAGATAGACCTCTTAGCTAAGTGGCTAGGGACTGTATCTGCTGAGCATGTAAAAAGAATCAAGTCCATTAATATAAGAAACCCAGAGATCGGACTAAAAATGGTTTGGGACAGACTTGATGAATGTTATGGTTCAGCAGAGGCAATAGAAAACTCTTTCTTTAAAAGGATAGAAGATTTCCCTAGAATAGCTCCCAAAGGCTTCCAGAAACTCAGGGAACTTAGTGACTTATTAATGGAACTTCAAGTAGCCAAATCTGAAGGTGATCTGTCGGGACTCACATTCCTTGACACTGCCAGGGGCGTTAACCTTATAGTACAAAAGTTAACACCCGGCTTACAAAATGAGTGGGTCAAATGTGGTTCTAACTATAAGAAAAAACACCATGTTTCATTTCCTCCATTTTCTGTGTTTGTAGACTTCATACTTGACCAGGCTAAGATAAGAAATGATCCTAGTTTTGATTTTACACTGGCATGTACTTCTGTTCCAGGTCTTCCTTCACGTAGAGCTTCAGTGGCGGTTCACAAGACTGAACTGTTCCCTTCAGACTCTCTCCACAGGTCTGCTGGTTCCTACCATGCAACAAACAAAGTTAAAAACCCTGGTAAGCAGTGTCCTATACACTGAAAACCACATTCTCTCCTGACATGTAGGGGCTTTAGAGAAAAGCCCATCGAGGAGCGTAAAGCCTTCCTTAGAGAAAATAACATCTGCTACAAGTGCTGTTCTTCAACCACTCATTTAGCCAAAGACTGCAAGGTTAGTGAAAAGTGTAAAGAATGTGATAGCACAGACCATAGTACAGCATTACATCCTGGACCAGCTCCATGGACTTTACAACACGCTTACAATACCATTCAGCATGGTGGAGAGAAGGGTAACACTGCTATCGCTACCCTGGAGGTCACTCCACAGTGCACTGAGATCTGCAAAGGATCCATAAGCGGAAGATCCTGTTCCAAAATATGTCTAGTCCGAGTCTACCCAACAGGACAAAGAGACAAAGCAGTCAAAATGTATGCCATTCTAGATGATCAAAGCAATAGGTCTCTAGCCACTTCAACCTATTTTGACATATTCAACATTAAAATCCCCAGCTTCCCATACTCACTAAGGACTTGTGCGGGATTTGTGGAGACGGCGGGGAGAAGAGCATCCGGTTTCCAAGTTGAAGCGATGAACGGAGAGATCAGCTTGCCCTTACCAACTCTAATAGAGTGCAATCAAATTCCTGATCACAGATTTGAAATTCCTACTCCAGATGTCGCAATAAATCATACACACCTAAAGCATATAGCCCACCTGATCCCAGAACTTGACCCACAGGCTAAGATAATATTGCTACTCGGGAGAGACATCCTACGAGTCCATAAAGTGAGACAGCACATAAATGGTCCTGACAACGCTCCTTATGCTCAAAGGCTGGATCTAGGATGGGTCTTAATAGGAGAAGTCTGCCTTGGGAGTGTGCACAAGCCAGAGTCAGTTCGCAATATGTTTACAAGCACACTAGCAATTGAACGCCCCTCACCTTTCCAACCATGTGTCAACAACTTCCTCATAAAGGAGCTACCGTGTGCTTCCCATCTACCTTGTTCCTTCACAGATGTCTCTAGTGACAGCGACCAAGACCACTTAGGATGCACAGTCTTCCAAAGGACAAAAGATGACAATCAAGTGGCACTATCTATCGAAGACAAGCTGTTCTTGGAAATAATGGAACAAGATTTCGTGAAGGACAGCACTAACAGTTGTGTTGCGCCTCTTCCCTTCAGAACTCCGAGGCTATTCCTACCTAACAACAAAGTACAAGTACTTAAACGTTTCTCTTCTCTTAGACGTAACTTCCAAAGAAGGCCAGAGATGAGAGAACACTTCTTTTCTTTCATGCAGAGAATATTTGAGAACAATCATGCGGAGATTGCACCACCCCTTGAAGCTCATGAAGAATGCTGGCACCTCCCAATTTTCCGAGTATATCATCCAAAAAAAAACAGGTCAGATCAGAGTCGTGTTTGACTCTAGTGCTAAATATGAAGGCATCTCCTTAAACGATGTACTCCTGACAGGCCCTGACCTGAATAACAAACTGCTAGGGGTACTCCTCCGTTTCCGCAAGGATTCTGTCGGTCTGATTGCTGATATCCTTCCTTGTTAGAGAGAAGGATAGAAACTTCCTCAGATTCTTCTGGTTTAAAGACAATGACCCTTTAAAAGATATCATAGAGTACTGCATGAGAGTACACATTTTCGGGAACAGCCCCTCACCTACTGTTGCTATTTACGGACTCAGACGTTCTGCTCAGGAAGGAGAGAGAGAATATGGGTCAGATACAAGACAGTTTGTAGAAAAAGACTTCTACGTAGATGACTGTTTGAAATCTTTACCTTCCATTGATTCTGCAATCAGTCTCCTCAAAAGAGCCCAGAACATGCTCGCCTGTTCCAATTTGAGACTCCACAAGATTGCTTCAAACAGCAAAGAGGTTATGGAAGCCTTCCCTACTGAAGACCATTCCAATGACCTAAGAGATTTGGACCTGGGGTCAGATACTTTACCAGTCCAACACAGCCTTGGACTTCTATGGGACTTGAAATCCGATACCTTCACCTTTCAAGTTAGCAAGGAAGAAAAACCTTTCACCCGCAGAGGCGTCCTGTCTGCAATCAACAGCCTGTATGATCCTTTGGGTTTTGTAGCTCCTGTCACTATCCAAGGTAAGGCCTTGCTTAGAGATTTAATCCGTGAAACTACTGACTGGGATGTTCCATTATCTCTTGAAAAGAAGAATATGTGGGTAGAATGGAGAAACTCCCTGACAGCTCTGTCTAGCCTTAATGTCTCACGCCCATATGCTCCTGTGCCATCTACTGATGTCCAAGACCATACACTCTGCGTATTTTCCGATGCTTCTGTTAAAGCTATATCTGCTGTAGCCTATCTCAGAACCGTGGACACTAACGGACAATACCACGTTGGGTTTATTATGGGCAAGGCAAAACTCGCACCACAACCTGAACACACTATACCCAGACTTGAATTTTGTGCTGCAGTCTTGGCAGTCGAAATGGCCGAGCTAATCACGTCTGAGATAGACATTGACCTTAAAAAGGCTGAATTCTACACAGACAGCAAGGTGGTCTTGGGTTACATCTACAGGGTGGACCATTTATATGGATACACCTTAATAAAATTGGAATGGTTGGTGATATTGACTTCCTGTTTGTGGCACATTAGTATATATGAGGGGGGAAACTTTTCAAGATGGGTGGTGACCATGGCCGCCATTTTGAAGTCGGCCATTTTGAATCCAACTTTTGTTTTTTCAATAGGAAGAGGGTCATGTGACACATCAAACTTATTGGGAATTTCACAAGAAAAACAATGGTGTGCTTGGTTTTAACGTAACTTTATTTTTTCATGAGTTATTTACAAGTTTCTGACCACTTATAAAATGTGTTCAATGTGCTGCCCATTGTGTTGGATTGTCAATGCAACCCTCTTCTCCCACTCTTCACACACTGATAGCAACATCACAGGAGAAATGCTAGCACAGGCTTCCAGTATCCGTAGTTTCAGGTGTTGCACATCTCGTATCATCTGAAGGCAATCGTCTATGCTGTGAAGATACGAGTTGTGCAGCACCTGAAACTACGGATACTGGAAGCCTGTGCTAGCATTTCTCCTGCAGTGTTGCTATCAGTGTGTGAAGAGTGGGAGAAGAGGGTTGCATTGACAATCCAACACAATGGGCAGCACATTGAACACATTTTATGGGCAGCACATTGAACACATTTTATAACATTGAAACTTGTAAATGACTCATGAAAGAATAAAGTTACGTTAAAACCAAGCACACCATTGTTTTTCTTGTGAAATTCCCAATAATTTTGATGTGTCACATGACCCTCTTCCTATTGAAAAAACAAAAGTTGGATTCAAAATGGCCGACTTCAAAATGGCCGCCAAGGTCACCACATATACTAATGTGCCACAAACAGGAAGTTAATATCACCAACCATTCCCATTTTATTAAGGTGTATCCATATAAATGGCCCACCCTGTATAACGAATCCAGACAATTCTATGTTTATGTCAATAACAGAGTGCTTCGGATTAGGAAATCCACCTGTCCAGAACAATGGCATTATGTGCCTACCGACAATAATCCTGCAGACCATGGTACAAGAGCTGTTGCAGCAAGTCATCTCAAAAACACAACCTGGCTCACTGGTCCTGCATTCTTACGTAATCCAGGTTCAGCTGTTCACCAGAACAACATATGCGAACTAGTGGACGAAGACTCGGACACTGAGATCCATCCCAAAGTGTCTGCACTTCACACAGTGACATCCTTCGACTCCCTTGGTTCTCATCGTTTCAAAAGATTCTCTACTTGGAAATCACTCGTACGAGCCATTACCTGTCTAGCCCACATAGCTCGTGCCTTTAAAGAGACCAATTGTAATGATGTTAGGCAATGTAAAGGCTGGCACCACTGCCAAGAGGTTTACACTGTGACAGAATTCCAGCAGTCAAAAAAAATCATCATTCATACCATACAACATGAAGTCTTTACCAATGAGATTGACTGCATCACCAACCATAAGTCTATCCCTAAAAGTAACTCTTTAAAAAAGCTTGACCCATTCCTGGACGAGGACGGTCTATTGAGAGTAGGAGGTCATCTTAAACAAGCAAGTCTTGAATTCGAGGAAAGAAACCCTCTGATAATTCCTGGGAATCATCACGTTACTACTTTGATTGTACAATACTATCACATCCAAGTCAAGCACTAAGGAAGACTGTTTACAGAAGGAGCTCTACATACTGCTGGATTGTGGATAGTTGGGGCGAAGAGATGTGTGAGTAGCATTATCTTCAGATGCGTCATGTGTCGTAAACTTCGTGGTATGTTACAGACACAGAAGATGGTAAATCTACCTGTTGATAGACTCAGTATGGATCCTCCTTTCACCAACGTTGGATTTGATGTATTTGGACCCTGGTCTGTCACAACACGTCAAACTAGAGGAGGCCAAGCCAACAGCAAACGCTGGGCAGTCTTATTCACGTGTATGACCATCAGAGCTGTTCACATTGAAGTCATCGAATCTATGGACACTTCAAGCTTTATCAACGCTCTTAGACGTTTTATTGCAATCAGAGGTCCTGTAAAGCACATTCGCTCTGACAGAGGCTCCAATTTCGTTGGAGCAGCTAAAGAACTACAGATCTCCTCCAATATTGATGGCAAGAGTGTGGAGAGATACCTGAGAGACCAGGATTGCACTTGGACCTTTAACCCACCTCACTCCTCTCATATGGGTGAAGCTTGGGAAAGGATGATTGGTATAGCCCGCAGAATCCTGGATTCCATCTTCTTACAAGTAGGAACTGCTAGACTCACTCATGAGAGCCTTGTAACCTTCATGGCGATCCAGAGGAACCATTCCTTCTTACTCCTGCAACCCTCCTTACCCAGAAGATTGGGAAAATGAGTACTCCTCCTGGTGAGTTCAGCACCAAAGATCTTTATGAACGTCAATGGAGACAAGTACAGTGCCTTGCCGATACATTTTGGGACAGGTGGAAGAAACAGTACATATCCACTTTACAACCACGGAACAAATGACAAACTGTCAGGCCCAACCTGAAACTTGGGGATGTTGTTCTTCTAAAGGACAGTCAGTTGCAAAGAAATGAGTGGCCCCTAGGACTTGTCACAAAGACGTTTCCAAGCGAGGATGGGAATGTCCGTAAAGTGGAAGTAAAGGTCTGCAGATCACAAGAGACCAAGCTGTTCCTTAGACCAGTGTGTGAACTCATTCTTCGGTTATCTCCTGATGACTGATAGTGGTATTAATCAATACCAGATGGGGAGTGTCATGTCTCTGACAGCTTCTTCTAAATGTGTGCTAATTCATATTGGGTTTATTCTGTATTAAAACATGGTCAATTAGCGCCACCTTCTGACCACTTCTATATTGTTCTCTGTGTATGTTCAGCCTCTTTTGTTTCTCCTCCCCTTTGTGACCTCACTTATCTACAAGAAGGGGAGTACTCTCCTAGAAGTTGCCATTTTCTTCACATGCTTTGCTGTACAAAGTTATCTAAACTTCTACTATAGGCTGCATAGCCGGTAAGACATTATTTCTTGCTGTTCTTTCATGCCTACATGATTATTATTAGCTATAAACATGCATTATGTGTATTTCTGTGTAGGCAGCTAGTTAGTAGCTCAGATGTAAAGTAAGGGCCTAGTCAGCTAACCTTGCAGACATGTTGTATGCTGTTCTATGATATGTATATTTGCAGTTCATGTACTTATTGCATCCTTTATGTTACTCGTTCACAGTTTCACACCAACTTACTTCGGCTCATTAAAGCTACAGATCATTACCTGGTCTGAATTTACTGAGTAGTAGGAGGGTGTTTATCTGCCTGCCAAGCCGATGCACGTCCCAGGCGTACACGTGGTAACGAGGACAGGACACACAGGACTGCCGCATTCTGGATGTTTTTCCCTTTTCACACCATTCTTTGTAAACCCTAGAAATGGTTGTGCGTGAAAATCCCAGTAACTGAGCAGATTGTGAAATACTCAGACCGGCCCGGCTGGCACCAACAACCATGCCACGCTCAAAATTGCTTAAATCACCTTTCTTTCCCATTCTGACATTCAGTTTGGAGTTCAGGAGATTGTCTTGACCAGGACCACACCCCTAAATGCATTGAAGCAACTGCCATGAGATTTGTTGACTAGATAATTGCATTAATGAGAAATATATTTACAAATGCCTATAAGGGCAATAGAAACCTATCTTGGCCCAAGTACAAACTAATACTTCACTTTTATTAATTTAATCATTAAAAAGTGTCACTGGTAAGTGTGATTCACATGTGATGGGACACAGACAACCAAACAGAATAACCTACTAAGGTATTAAAAACACAGTCAAGGGCCCACTGTGAGAGATGGTAGATGTCGCCGGTTGGAGATGATGTGTTTAATCACTCACTCCAAACCACATGAGAACAGCAGAAGATGCTGCCACGTCCCACAAGTGTTATTCCAAGTGAGGGGGAGATTTGTAGCATCAACCCTCCACACAACAGAAAGTGCTCTTTGGCAACTGACCATTTAATACAGATAACGGCAAAGCTGTTGATCACCTGAATGCACAGCCTGCTGGTGATACCAGACAGTTCATATCAGTGCACTCAGGGCCAGCAACACCGTCATCCGCCTAAAGGTACAGCCTGCTTAGGAGTGCCAAGCAGGTGCTGGTGGTAAATGTGGGACTAGTGGACTTGCTGTCCTCCTAAAAGTGTGGCCTGTCGTTGGTGCCAAACAGGTCACAATATAACGTCCGGGCTGCTATTGCTCCTACCAGTGGGCTAGCATGGCTGCTAATTAAAACCTAAAACTGCCCCCCGACATGTTTCGCCAGTGTCTCTGGCTTCTTCAGGGGTAACGGGCAGCAATGAATGGAATCCTATACCGGAAGTATAAATGGTGTCCCAATGACTGACAGATGCTTCAAGCCAATCCGCGATAGGGGCGGAACCTGCCATCAACCAGTCACCATGACTGAGGAGGCTGACATCATCACTCTGTGCCAGCCCCCTCCATCACTTCCCACCTGACGTCAACCACGATGTCATCCGTCTTCAGCGCGCATGCGCCGGCACTCCGACGTCGGCCCTCTGACAGGGCAACTCATTGCGCATGCGCTGCGCAAAGGATGACTGCGCGCTGGCTCTGAGCAGGACGGATAGCACCGCGGAATACTAGAAACCAGGTCTAATATCACACCAAAGAAAAGGGGACGAATTGAATGTCACTATGGGAGAATGCAACCTAGATAACAGGTGTCATTACAGCTACTGTATAATCACATAAGGCCATGCCGATAACAACAATTAGCATGGCGACAGTTACTTGTAACTGAATGACAAGTGCATCTTGTTAATCCTGAACACAAAATTGTTCATTATTTGACAGTAGGCCATTCTACATATATAAGGTGATAGTCCTCTGCATTATTGGAATTTCCAAATACTTATTTTAATAAGAATAGTTGCCCAGGTCAGGTCCTGAATTTAAGGATTAATGAGAAATAGAACAGGTGTTCCTAATAATTCTTTAGGTGAGTGTATATATTTTGGGGGAAAAATAGGAATGCAAAAAACGTAGTACACTACACTTTCCCATCTTGCAAGTAGATATACAGTACAACATACGTTAAACAGATCCTTTTTATATATATATATATATATATACAGTACAGACCAAAAGTTTGGACACACCTTCTCATTCAAAGAGTTTTCTTTATTTTCATGACTATGAAGGGATCAAAACTATGAATTAACACATGTGGAATTATATACATAACAAACAAGTGTGAAACAACTGAAAATATGTCATATTCTAGGTTCTTCAAAGTAGCCACCTTTTGCTTTGATTACTGCTTTGCACACTCTTGGCATTCTCTTGATGAGCTTCAAGAGGTAGTCCCCTGAAATTGTCTTCCAACAGTCTTGAAGGAGTTCCCAGAGATGCTTAGCACTTGTTGGCCCTTTTGCCTTCACTCTGCGGTCCAGCTCACCCCAAACCATCTCGATTGGGTTCAGGTCCGGTGACTGTGGAGGCCAGGTCATCTGGCGCAGCACCCCATCACTCTGCTTCATGGTCAAATAGCCCTTACTTTCAAAGTTTTCAAAATTTTTGGGCTGACTGACTGACCTTCATTTCTTAAAGTAATGATGGGCACTCGTTTTTCTTTACTTAGCTGCTTTTTTCTTGCCATAATACAAATTCTAACAGTCTATTCAGTAGGACTATCAGCTGTGTATCCACCTGACTTCTCCTCAACGCAACTGATGGTTCCAACCCCATTTATAAGGCAAGAAATCCCACTTATTAAACCTGACAGGGCACACCTGTGAAGTGAAAACCATTTCAGGGGTCTACCTCTTGAAGCTCATCAAGAGAATTCCAAGAGTGTGCAAAGCAGTAATCAAAGCAAAAGGTGGCTACTTTGAAGAACCTAGAATATGACATATTTTCAGTTGTTTCACACTTGTTTGTTATGTATATAATTCCACATGTGTTAATTCATAGTTTTGATGCCTTCAATGTGAATCTACAATTTTCATAGTCATGAAAATAAAGAAAACTCTTTGAATGAGAAGGTGTGTCCAAACTTTTGGTCTGTACTGTATATATAATTAAACAAAGATAACTGGGCACTCTCAGGATATCTGAACTATTAGAATTTATTCGCATATAATAAATGGCAATATATAAACGGCGGTAATTAATATCACAAATGACTGATAAAACTAAACAACATAAAACATACCCAAAGTCCTCACATGCAATGCTAAAATATCATAAAACAAATGGGATGCAATAATCTAAAATAAGCTAAAATTCGAGGAATAAAATGGAATGATCGATTCCCACTTCTAGCGTAAGTAGCAGTAAATCGTATAAATGTTCGTATGGAAAAAGTCTCGAATCAATTGGTAGCGGTAAAACAATGTCCTATAGCAGCGTCCAATTCGATGTTTAAACAGAGGTATCCGAAAATTTCTAATATCCCAATGCGCAAGCAGTGGACAGAATAAAGTGGCGTCCCACTAATTGCATGCACCAGCGGCGTCCCACTGGAATATTGGCAACGAAAGTTTTTAAATATCTGGGTAAAATCGCTGGATAAAATCTAACGGTCTTACCATCTCACTTGAAGAGTCGACAAGGTTACTTTATACTGTGGTCCTCTAGATATGTAGACCAGTAGTTCGTCCTAGATTTGCACACTGGCAACTGTTTGGCACGTGTAATCAGACATTCACCATGGAATCCGGTCTTACAGGTTGCTTATCGAATATACCATTCGTGTGGCGGACGATCAGTCTTTGAGACAATCCGGTAAAATCCTCCAGCTTCCCAAGTGGTCCAAAGTTTGGGGTCCTGTCTAAGCTAGATGCGTTTCGGGGTATGGCATTACCCCTTCCTCAGGTCTAAAAAAGTGGACACGGCATGGGCGGGCAAGGGGAACTGTCCGCCAGGCCCGTCTCATTTACCATTTTCTACGCCTGTTTTGGAGTAGAAAAAGGTCTAAATGTAAGACAGCAAGGAAGCTGTCTTACATTTAGAAGCAGCAGTGGATCCGCCGAAGTTATAAAGAGGACAGCGCCTCTTCATAACTTCGGCAGAACCACCACCAGCTATACGGGATATTAAGAGCAGCGTCTAAAACGTCGGTCTTAATAAATGTGCCCCTATATGCTTTACAGTGGGTTCTTTACAGTAATCCAATGCAGGAAAAACTATAGTATTGTACTGTACGTCATTGTGTTATTGGAGCTCCGCTAAGCTGTTGGGGGTGTGTCTGGTAGATAATTGACGACCAACAGAACTGTAAATGTGATTCTAGTGCTAGGCAATTAATGCAATGTATTATACTGTACGGTCACAGAGTATGGACAATTGTGCACTAAATGTGTTCTCTACATTTAATAATGACAGTCTAATTGGGCAATTTTGTTAAGGAACGTAATACTATCTAACATAAAAAGTTGATTATGAAGAGTCATATGGTTTCTTATCACAGACCCGGCAATGAGCAGCTAGCTATGTATTTGCAACTCTTTTCATCCCTGCAGTCCATCATCATGACAGTCAACTACCTGTCCTGGAAATAACATTCAGGCTTCAACATCAGCTTCCATAAGCCATTAAAACTCCAATGAGTGTGATAGGCAGGTTTGGACACTGCAAAGGCATATAGCAAATAAGATTAAAAAAAACATCAAAGCCAGCTCCTATTTCTCCCATGTCTGCCTTCCTCTGCATAATACTCCAGAATTAGAGAGACATAGCTGGCTATTTGGCTTCAAGCAATTAAGAGGGAAAAAACAGTAATAAGAATGAATATATGCAGTTTAATATATGCAGTTGTGATATATAATATTATAAACAAAAAGCTAATGTTACCTCCTAACATGAATACATGCTAGGCTACTTTCACATAAGCGTTTTCCTTTCCAGCAGAGGATCTCAAAACCGGTGGAAAACGCTTCAGTTCAATGTAATACAACAGGCTGCATATGTCCCAGTCGGATGTAGTTGTATTAAATCGCAAATGAACAAACTTCGGTTTTGTGTTCAGTTTGTTAAAACTGAACAAGCCGGACCCGGCATTAAAAACAATGTAAGTGAAAAAAACGGACCTGACGTGAATTGACTTAAAATAGTTTTAGCTCCGGATTCTTTTTTTTTCCCTTACATTGTTTTTAGTGCCAGATCCAGCTTGTTCAGTTTCACAAAACCACAGTTTCCAGTGGTTTTGTGTCCAGTCACAGAATGCAACAAACCGGAACGGAGCACATTCTGGTGCGCTCCATTTCAGTTTGTTCAGTTTTGTCCCCATTGACAATGAATGGGGATAAAACTGAAGCGTTTTCCTCGCTTATTGAGATCCTCTGCTGGATC
Organism: Bufo bufo; assembly: GCF_905171765.1. NCBI lineage: Eukaryota > Metazoa > Chordata > Amphibia > Anura > Bufonidae > Bufo > Bufo bufo. Next base: position 635,747,419 of record NC_053389.1, read on the forward strand.
TCAAAACCTGAAAGGAAAACGCATATGTGAAAGTAGCCTAAGTATCTGTTTTGCAATCTGCTCATTAAAGGTGCATTCACATGATCTTTGGCCGTCCGTACTCATATTGCGGAGCGTAAATGGCGGTTCCACGATTTACGGATGCAGACTCATTTACTTGAACGAGTCCGCAATCCCCGCAGTGTGGAGCGGAGTCATTGATTGGCTGACTTCTATGGGAGCGGTTTATAGGCATGATCTGTACCATGTGCAGATATCAGAAAGGAATAGATAAGCTGTAATATCACCTATTGTGAATGGGGAACCCTAAGTTATCTTTACAAAGGTGTTACTTGTCAATGTAATTCTGCCTGTGGTGATAATGATAATAGCTACTGAAAAGTTACCTGTACAGAACAGGAAATCATGACTTATTATTATGTCTAGTTGCCGGTGTGAAATTTGCCGGTACGGCATGATGTCCTGGTACTTAAGGACACATGACGTTCCGGTACGTCATGTGTATTTCCAATCACCGCCGCCCGGCAGGCGGTGATCGGAACAAGGTGCCTGCTCAAATCAGTGAGCAGGCACCTTGGGTCAATGCACGGGGGGTCGGCAATCGCCGCAAACCGCAGGTCAATTCAGACCTGCGGTTTGCGGCTTTTACAGGTTGCGGCGAGCGGCGGTGCCATCGGGTCCCCATGGGGCTGTAGGGGGGACCCGATGGCATGGAAGGCAGCGCGATGCCTTCCTAAGGCATAGGCGCTGCCTTCCTGTGACGAGCCTGTGAGATCCAGCCCCCTGGATCTCACAGGCCGGAAGCTGTATGAGTAAGGCCTCCTGCACACGACCGTTTTTTTTTTCCGTTTACTGGCCGTTTTTTGCGTTCCATATACGTTGCATATATGGAACCATTCATTTCAATGGTTCTGCAAAAAAAACAGAATGTACTCCGTATGCATTCCGTTTCCGTAGTTCCGTTTTTCCGTTCCGTTGAAAGATAGAACATGTCCTATTATTGCCTGCAAATCACATTCCGTGGCTCCATTCAAGTCAATGGGTCCGCCAAAAACACGGAACACATACAAAAATGCATCCGTATGTCTTCCGTATCCATTCCGATTTTGCGGAACCATCTATTGAAAATGTTATGCCCAGCCCAATTTTTTCTATGTAATTACTGTATACTGTATATGCCATACGGAAAACCGGAATGGAAACGGAAACACAACGAAAACAAGAAATGGAACAACGGATCCGTGAAAAACAGACCGCAAAACACTGAAAAAGCCATACGGTCGTGTGCAGGAGGCCTAATACACACTGTATTACTCATACAGCCAATGCATTCCAACACAAAAGTATTGGAATGCATTGTAAAGGGAATTAGACCTGCAGAAGTTGAAGTCCCAAAGTGGGACAAAAAATAAAGTGAAAAGAAATTTTTAAAAAATAAAGTTTTCCCCCTAAAAAATTAAAAGTTTAAAGTAAAAATAAACAAAAATGTCATTTCCCCCAAATAAAATTAAAAACTGGGGAAGAATAGGGGAAAAAAAAAAAGTAAACATATTAGGTATCGCCGAGTCCATATCGACCGGCTCTATAAATGTATCACATGACCTAACCCCTCAGATAAACACCGTAAAAAAAAAAAAAAAAACTGTGCTAAATAAACAATTTTATTGTCACCTTACATCACAAAAAGTACAACAGCAAGCGATCAAAAAGGCGTATGCCCACCAAAATAGTACCAATCTAACCGTTACCTCATCCCGCAAAAAATTAGCCCCTACCTGAGACTATCGCCCAAAAAATAAAAAAATATGGCTCAGAATATGGAGACACTAAAACATTATTTTTTTTCTTTTAAAACAGCTGTTATTGTGTAAAACTTACATAAATAAATAAAAAGTATACATATTAGGTATCTCCACATCCGTATCGACCGGCTCTATAAAAATATCACATGACCTAACCCCTCAGATGAACACCGTAAAAAAAAAAACTGTGCTAAATAAACAATTTTTTTGTCACCTTACATCACAAAAAGTGTAATAGCAAGCGATAAAAAAGTCATATGCACCCCAAAATAGTGCCAATCAAACCGTCATCTCATCCCGCAAAAAATTAGACCCTACCTAAGATAATCGCCCAAAAACAGAAAAAAACTATGACTCTCAGACTATGGAAACACTAAAACATTATTGTGTAAAACTTACATTAAAAAAAAAAAAAAGGATACATATTAGGTATCGCCGCGTCCGTAATAACTTGCTCTATAAAAATATAACATGACCTAACCCTTCAGGTGAATACCGTAAAAAAAAAAAATTTAAACGGTGTAAAAAAAGCTATTTTTTGTCACCTTATATCACAAAAAGTGTAACGGCAAGCGATCAAAAAGTCATACGCACCCCAAAATAGTGCCAATCAAACCGACATCTCATCCCGCAAAAAACTTACCCTACCCAAGATAATCGCCCAAAAACTGAAAAAACTATGGCTCTCAGACTATGGACACACTAACATATGATTTTTTTGTTTTAAAAAAGAAATCATTGTGTAAAACTTACATAAATAAAAAAAAGTATACATATTAGGTATCGCCGCGTCCGTGACAACCTGGTCTATAAAAATACCACATGATCTAACCTGTCAGATGAATGTTGTAAATAACAAAAAATAAAAACGGTGCCAAAACAGCTATTTCTTGTTACCTTGCCTCACAAAAAGTAATATAGAGCAACCAAAAATCATATGTACCCTAACATAGTACCAACAAAACTGCCACCCTATCCCATAGTTTCTAAAATGGGGTCACTTTTTTGGAGTTTCTACTCTAGGGGTGCATCAGGGGGGCTTCAAATGGGACATGGTGTCAAAAAAACAGTCCAGCAAAATCTGCCTTCCAAAAACCGTATGGCATTCCTTTCCTTCTGCGCCCTGCTGTGTGCCCGTACAGCGGTTTACGACCACATATGGGGTGTTTCTGTAAAGTACAGAATCAGAGCCATAAATATTGAGTTTTGTTTGGCTGTTAACCCTTGCTTTGTAACTGGAAAAAAAATATTAAAATGGAAAATCTGCCAAAAAAGTGAAAGTTTAAAATTGTATCTCTATTTTCCATTAATTCTTGTGGAACACCTAAAGGGTTAACAAAGTTTGTAAAATCAGTTTTGAATACCTTGAGGGAGTAGTTTTTAAAATGGGGTCACTTTTTTGGAGTTTCTACTCTAGGTGTGCATCATGGGGCCTTCAAATGGGACATGGTGTTAAAAAACCAGTCCAGCAAAATCTGCCTTCCAAAAAACGTATGGCATTCCTTTCCTTTTGCGCCCTGCCGTGTGCCTGTAAAGCGGTTTACGACCACATATGGGGTGTTTCTGTAAACTACAGAATCAGAGCCATAACTATTGAGTTTTGTTTGGCTGTTAACCCTTGCTTTGCAACTGGAAAAAAATTATTAAAATGGAAAATCTGCCAAAAAAAGTGAAATTTTGAAATTGTATCTCTATTTTCCATTAATTTCTGTGGAACACCTAAAGAGTTAACAAAGTTAGTAAAATCAGTTTTGAATACCTTGAGGGGTGTAGCTTCTAGAATGGGGTCATTTTTGGGTGGTTTCTATTATGTAAGCCTCACAAAGTGACTTCAGACCTGAACTGGTCCTTGAAAAGTGGGTTTTTGAAAATTTCAGAAAAATTTCAAGATTTGCTTCTAAAATTCTAAGCCTTGTAACATCCCCAAAAAAATTAAATGTCATTCCCAAAATGATCCAAACATGAAGTAGACATATGAAGAATGTAAAGTAATAACTATTTTGTAGGAATTACTATGTATTATAGAAGTAGAGAAATTGAAACTTGGAAATTTGCAAATCTTTCAAAATTTTTGCCAAATTTGGTATTTTTAAAAAATTTTAATGATTTTTTTTTTACTCCATTTTACCAGTGTCATGAAGTAAAATATGTGATGAAAAAACAATCTCAGAATGGCCTGGATAAGTGAAAGCGTTTTAAAGTTATCACCACATAAAGTGACACTGGTCAGATTTGCCAAAAATGGCCTGGTCCTTAAGGTGAAAATGAGCCCGGTCCTTAAGGAGTTAAAGATGTTGCCCGCTCATGTTTTAAGCAGCAGACACCCGGGACTTAACCCCTCAGATGCAGTGGTTAAATGTGACTATGGCATCTGGAGCGTAAAAACCCTGAAGCGCATAATTCTGGGCACCGCACCCCCCCCCCCACTTCAGTCAGGTCCATAAATATTGGGACATCAACACAATTCTAACATTTATGGCTCTGTACACCACCACAATGGATTCAAAATGAAATGAACAAGATGTGATTTAACGGCAGACTATCAGCTTTAATTAGAGGGCATTTCCATCCAAATCAGGTGAACGGTGTAGGAATTACAACAGTTTGCATAAATCAAACTTTCACTTTTTAATACTTGGTTGCAAATCCTTTGCAGTCAATTACAGCCTGATGCTGGGTTTCATCCATGGTGATGCTCTGCCAGGCCTCTACTGCAACTGTCTACAGTTCCTACTTATTCTTGGGGCATTTTCACTTCAGTTTTGTCTTCAGCAAGTGAAATGCATGCTCAATTGGATTTAGGTCAGGTGATTGACTTGGCCATTGCATAACATTTCACTTCTTTCCCTTAAAAAAAACTCTTTGGTTGCTTTTGCAGTATGCTTTGGGTCATTGTCCATCTGCACTGTGAAGCACCGTCCAATGAGTTCTGAAGCATTTGGCTGAATATGAGCAGATAATGTTGCCCGAAACACTTCAGAATTCATCCTGCTGCTTTTGTCAGCAGTCACATCATCAATAAATACAAGAGAACCAGTTCCATTGGCAGCCATACATGCCCACGCCATGACTCTACCACCACCATGCTTCACTAATGAGGTGGTATGCTTAGGATCATGAGCAGTTCCTTTCCTTCTCCATACTCTTCTCTTCCCATCACTCTGGTACAAGTTGATCTTGGTCTCATCTGTCCATAGGATGTTGTTCCAGAACTGTGAAGGCTTTTTTAGATGTCGTTTGGCAAACTCTAATCTGGCCTTCCTGTTTTTGAGGCTCACCAATGATTTACATCTTGTGGTGAACCCTCTGTATTCACTCTGGTGAAGTCTTCTCTTGATTGTTGACTTTGACACACATACACCTACCTCCTGGAGTGTTCTTGATCTGGCCAACTGTTGTGAAGGGTGTTTTCTTCACCAGGGAAATAATTCTTCGGTCATCCACCACAGTTGTTTTCCGTGGTCCTCCGGGTCTTTTGGTGTTGCAGAGCTCACCGTTGCGTTCCTTCTTTTTAAGAATGTTCCAAACAGGTGTTTTGGCCACGCCTAATGTTTTTGCTATCTCTCTGATGGGTTTGTTTTGTTTGTTTTTTCAGCCTAATGGTGGCTTGCTTCACTGATAGTGACAGCTCTTTGGATCTCATCTTGAGGGTTGACAGCAACAGATTCCAAATGCAAATAGCACACTTGAAATGAACTCTGGACCTTTTATCTGTTCATTGTAATTTGGATAATGAGGGAATAACACACACCTGGCCATGGAACAGCTGAGAAGCCAATTGTCCCATTACTTTTGGTCTCTTAACAAGTGGGAGGCACATATGCAAACTGTTGTAATTCCTACACCGTTCACCTGATTTGGAATACCCTCAAATTAAAGCTGACAGTCTGCAGTTAAAGCACATCTTGTTCGTTTTATTTCAAATCCATTGTGGTGGTGTATAGAGCCAAAAATGTTAGAATTGTGTTGATGTTGTGTCCAATATTTATGGACCTGACTGTAGGTTCCTATGACGCCCCATGGCAGGGCTCCATAGGAACATAATATAACTCTCAGACTCCAATGATAATTCATTGGAGTCTTTGAGAGAATCAATTTAATGTTTGCATGTTATAGTTCCCTATGGGAGCTATAAAAAAAAAAGTGTCGCAAGGAAATGGAGGCGTAAGTTTGATTACATTTTTTTTTTTTTTTATGAACGTAGCATCTGAGGGGTACAATGATGGGGAGCAGCACTATCACAGCTCCCTGTCATTGCACCCACTACTTACAAAAGAATGTGCTTCGTGACGAAGTAATTCGTGACAAAACCATTTTTTTTTTTATTCGGCAAATCAGCCAAATCAAACTTTTCAATAATTTGCTCATCTCTAGTAATTATATCCATAATAGCAGTGGCCCTATTCATTCCCTATAATTGTTCTGATCCTTGGCCTATGTTATAGACCTTAAGGCTCCATTCACACGTCTGCAATTTTGTTCCGCACTTCCGTTCCGCAAGAAAAAAGAACATGTCCTATTCTTGTCCGCAATTGTGGACAAGAACAGGCATATTCTATTAGTGCCGGCAATGTGCGGTCCGCAAAATGCGGAATGCACATTGCCGCTGTCCGTGTTTTGCGGATCTGCGTATCCGTGGACGTGTGAATGGAGCCTTAGGCCTCTTTCACACGAGAGTGTCCCTTGCGGGAATCCCACTCCGTGTGAGTAAGGAATTATGTGGTCTGGACTACAGAAGCAGACGGCCTTATCATGATTGATAATACTGTGTGCCTGTGTCTGACCTTTCCCTGTGACATGGGGGAGAAATGTGACATGAGGGTGATGTGACAGAGGGGATTATGAAAAAGGAGGGGGAGAAATGTGACATGGAGCGGCGGAAATGTGACATGGAGGGGGAGAAATGTAACATGGGGGACGATGGCTGACGGATGGGGGCTGATGACTGACATAGGGGGCATGATGGCTGACATGGGTGGCTAATTAACATTGGGGGTCTGATTGCTGGTCTGACCTGAGGTGTAATGGAAAATATTTTCTTCTTATTATCCTCCTCTAAAACCTAGGTGTGTCTTAGAGGGCGGAAAATACAGTCCTCAAACCAGTGATTGTCTGAAGCAGATACCAGGATCACAGAGAGAAGAAGCCAGCTGCTGCAGATGGGACCAGGGCCAGGTGAGCTGGGAGGGGGGGGGTGGTCCTTCTGCATGCGTTCTGTATTTTTCTCACACCGATCAATTTCAAGGGCTGTTATTGTCTAAAAGTATGAACAAGAATAGGATTTGCTCTGTAATTTGCAGAACAGTTGCAAAAATTCAGCCCCATAGAAATGAATGTGCGCATGCGCTATTTGCCTTCTTATGGTTCTTTACATTGATTTTGGTTTGTTTGTTTTTTAATTGTGCCTTTTATCTTGCTTATTTTTAAGCCATATTTGCATAAAACATGAAAACCTCTCTGCTTTCACATGGCCGAACTATTGGAGCATTTTTAGCGTCTGTATTACGGCAGCAAAAAAACGGACAACAATGGGTCAACTGAACCATAGAGTTCAACTTCTGGGGCCGGGTGGGGGGGGAGCACCAAAATGTAGCTTCGCTTGTGTTGGCAAAAATCCTTGCACCGGCCCTGGATAAGGCCGTCTGCTTCTGTAGTCCAGGCTGCACAATCTCTTCCTGCAAGGGACATGCTCGTGTGAAAGAGCCCTTAGCCTTATTTTTTTTTCCGTTCTTTTACGGGTCCATATGCAGAACCATTCACTTCAATGGGTCCACAAAAAAATATAAAAATGTGTGCATTCCGTGTCCGTATGTTCGCATGGCAGTTCTGAAAAAAAGATGGAACATGTCCTATTCTTGTCCATTTTTCTGACAAGGATAGGCACTGTTACCATGGATCCGCAAAAAAACAAAAAACGGATGCAATACGGATGTCACATGGATGTCATCTGGTTTTTTTTTGTGGATCTGTGTTTTGCAGACTGCAAAATACATACGGTCGTGTGCATGAGCCCCTCTCTCAGTACTCCTGGTTTTGGTTCAAACATGCAGATACCAAATGCTGACCAAATCTGCCCTGTGTAAAGGGAGTAGCCGGAGTAGAGCAATGCTCCTCACTAGTGAGCAGTTCATTGGCCTGTCCAGAGGGACATCTGATTTAATAAAACATGCAAGGATTGATGCCATTTGATTGTTAAGAGCGGTTTGTCTACCGGTACACACCAGAGATATACCAATGAGTCCTGTGTTTTACACCATTAGAGAGTTGTGTGATTTGGTTATTTACTGTAATACAAGCGTTCAGCTGCCTGCTAGGAATCTGCCGCCAAGATTTCTGCATCTTAAATCATTACTTGACTCTAGGCCCGTCAGTGTTTTGGCCATGAAAAGTATCAACAGATTGAGAACGTGTTACTTTGGGGTTTCATTTAATGTGCTTTCTTTGTCACTAAAAGTAGGAAAGTCATTCTGTCACCATATGAGGTCTCCTGTAGACATTATTGTTTCTTGCTCACTTTAGTTGCTGTTACTTCTCTGCATTTTTGTACAAATTATGATGCCTAAAAACATATTTATACACGCTCTCCAGATGAGCCTTAGCGATTCAATGTATTTTCTGAATGAGATCATTTTTTTAAAACCCATCTGTGCCAGTATTTCAGTTGTTTAGTTTGTGGAGTGCTATACTTTGTTATATTTTACTGTGAAATCAATATAGCAATAGCTCCAAACTGTCTAGTCATTGCCATGTTTCTTCTATGAAGATATAAAGTAGGAAAACATATTCTACCAACGTGATTATTTTTACTCTGTGAATTATATGCAAGAAAGTAATGAAACAATAAGCACTTCGGTACATCTGCCTACAGGCCCTCCTACACTTCTAGGCCTTTGTTATGTATGTTAGTAATTGAGGTGATTAACTATTGTAGCAATACAAAAGAAAGAAACTGCATATGTTATGAGAACTTTGAAAATATAAGAAAAATTCCTTTATAAAATATCCAATAGGAGGAGGTCTTACTAACAGCAAGGATCCATCACGGTTCATTGTTGCAATGCTCTACAGCCTTCCATGGGAAAAGCAGAATACATGCCGTGCCCCAAATTTAGTGAATTTTTTGCTGCTATTTCATGGGTTTTGAAAAAGTGTTGAAGGAAAGGGGAATAGTTAAGAGGAGTCAGAATATTTACAAAAGTTTAAAAGTGGGCCATTGTCTGGTTCATTTGGTGTTCATGAATGTAGAAAAGGCTGGTCCCCATAGCAAATTTTTGAACATTCCTTCCCCCCTTCCCCAGAACCTCTCTCTCACGCTGGACAGAAGGAGGAGTCTACTGTATGCCCAGGCCCTGTATGCCCTCTTAGTGCTCCACACAGTAGTAGAAGATCCTCAGCCCGTGCACTTTACTACTTAACCCAGCAGGCGCAATGATGTCATTGCATTGTGCAGCGCATGACCAGGGAATGAGGCCTGAAGCCTCATTGATGAAAGATACAGCAGTTGGACTTGGACCCAGATTTTGAGCCCAAATGTGGCTGCTGTGTCTGTCATAAATTACGGTCAGCTGGATGTCGCCTGCCAGTACACACAGTAATCACTACTGGCACTGTGTACTGGCAGACAAGGTCCGGGCTCCCTGCCACTGTGGGCCCTGCAGCAGCCGCTATGAATGCTATGGCAGTAGATCCGCTATTGCATGTATAGCATCAATGACGTGACATAAGGAATGTAATTTAATGCAATTTGCATCATTTTCACTGACTTCATGCATGCTACTACATTATGTCCCCTATTGAAATCTATAGCAAACTACTACTACTTGTATGGCCATGGAGACAGCATCAAGCAAACAGTAAAGTGGAACTTCCCGGTAGGCTGATGCCCAGGGGGCCGCTTGAGACCTGCTCATGGCTGCCAGCCAAGGTATGTAATGATCTGGCATTCCCCTCTTGACTCCTGATTTCAGCTGTATTGCCATCCTAAGGCAACTGGAGTAGGAGGACAGAACATGGCAGCAGGCACTAGCCACTATAGAGGGGAAGTTTTTTGGGAAGGTATTTTGTGCTGCTGGGGTATTTTTTGATGCACTGAGGTATTTGGCTCTGCTGGGGTGACATAATGTGCCTCAATACGATATTGCTGTTGTCCCCCCCCCCCCCCTCCCATTGTGTTGCCTCTCTTCTGTCAATTCCGACCTGACTACAGAATGGGACCACTTTTAGTTTTTTTTCCTAGGCTACTTTGAGTTTCCAATTAGCTCCTGCTTCATGATACCTGCATATGGCTGCATATTTGATGTAGCTGCAAACATCGTGACAGTGACACTTTAAGGGCATGTTCACATGGCATTAAACACACATCATATCTATAGAACAGTCCTATCCATGTCCATAAAACAGGCAAGAATAGGACATGTTCTATTTTTTTGTAGCGGCTACAGAACAGACATACAGCTGCATCCAGCCCACAGTGTGCTGGATCGGATGAGGACAAAAAACACGGTCATGTGCGTGAGCCCTAAGCTGTATTAAACAGTCGAAATAGAGCAGGATTGGGTCATGATGCTGCTCCATACTTCCCCTGCACATTTATGGCATTATGAATTAATTAATGGGTTAAATGACAACCAGACATGGCCAGCATGGTCATTAATGGGTTAAGCACAATAAAGCTACTCATGCTTTTTCTTGCGCCTTATGTGCTGTGGATCCCATGTACAGTATATATACAGCTCTCCAAAGTTTAGGAAAAATTTGATTTGCAACGAATCTGAATTTCCTTGCCCTTCGTGGTAACAAATCAGTTTTTTTTTTTCCCCTAAAATGGCGGCTACACATGTTACAAAGTGAAAGTAAGAAGCCCGGGAGTGCGAGATCACCCATAATGCCGTGCAGACAGCCAATCAGCATTCAGCCAGCCATTAAAAGCCTCATCCCACTCAGCTTCTGCCATTTCACTGTGAGCTGAGCATAGGAAGAGACGTGACAAGCTAAAAGCTTTTAATTCTAAAAGCTTTTGTTGCTAAAAGCTTTTAATTCTGTAATATTGGATAGGGAGAGAGCAGGGACAGTGTAGGGAGATTGTAGGGAGAGTTTTTACACACTCTAGGGAGAGCATAAAGAAAGCATAGGGAGACTGCAGGAACAGTACAGGGACTGTAATCTGGAGCTGAAGGGAACCATAAGGCACAGAGCTATCTAATTAAACGGTTCTTGTTTAATAAATAAGCAAATCCATTAGGCCTTGATTCTCAAATTGGGGTGAATAACCTGTCTAATTTTACTGTTATTGGGGTGCCCACCTTGTTTAATAGATAAGCAATTCTATTAGGCTGTTTAATTCTACTGTTATTCGGGTGTCCATCTGCCTGTCACAGTAACTGTTTCACTACCAGAAAGGACTAGCTATGCGTGTTTCTGCAATGCATAGTTATGTACCCCAGGATACACTCCCCCTGCAGGAAGGGACATAGCTGATTTAACACGTTTCATGATTAATTAATTTGGAACAAAGCAAACTTTATGGAAAAATTTGGTGGTGTCCGAATCAAATTCTTGAGAACTTTGCTCATCTCTACTGTCCATTCCTCCCAACACTGCAAAATAATGCAGCAAAAAATCTAATCTAATACTACTATGAAATTTTGCTATGCAAGCTTAGTATGACTTTTAGTGCTTAAAGAGATTTAGTACTTAAAGATACTGATAATGTATGAGACCAACAATGATCAATATGAGACTTGTGGGGGTCTGACACCTGCACCCTCACCAATCGGCTGTTTCGGGCTGCAGTGATGCCATGACTAACAGCATATAGAGCAGAAGGCTCCATACACTGTGCAGTTTCCAGAAAAGATGTACAGTACTGAAGACTAGCTTCCATTCACTTGAATGGGAGATGAGCTACAGGACCCCAGTACAGCCATTACACTGTGTATGGCACTGTCTGCCTCCATCTCCATAAACAGTATAGTTTCCAGCGGGATGGCAGGCTAAAACAACTGATGGGTAGGGCTGCTGGGTGTCGGACCTCCACCAATCTCATATTGATGACCTATTCTCAGGATAGGTAATCAGTATCTGTAGCTTGAACCCCTTTAATTAATGTAACACCCCTTCCATTTTCCACATGCTTCCCCATTATCTTTTTTCCATTTTGTTTGGTACTGATTAGACTGTATACTTTTTATCAAATGGCTGTATACACATGTGTTTTCCAAAGAAGTTGTACTTTTGATCACTACTTCCCACCAAGGACATTCTTCTCTCATGGCGTATTTTTCAAGGAGCAATATTCCCTTGCTTTAGAATCCTTTTTTATTTTCTAGCTGTATTATTTTATCCCCAGTATTGGTTATATCCTGGTTCTATACATTGTGATATGACTTTCAGCTCCTTCTCTCTTGACTGCTGTCATACTCATCCCTTCAAATGGCTTAAGAAATAAATTAATTGAAAGGTGAACAGACAAAAGGAGAGCCTTGTTTGGTATCTATGTTTTTCAGAGATATTTCACACACTAACTTTTTTTTTGCACTCTTCTGATCTTGTATGTGTGTATTATGTTGGGGTTCTTTGTTGGCCTTCTCTATCCAAGTCAATCAGGCTATAGTGAGTTCCAAGCATCCGCACATTACTGTAGAACATTGCTTCACACACTGGAGGTTAACAGGTTCTTTTTGTGGCAAATATATTTCAAAGCTTTTTTGTTCTTTTAAATTTGATGTCCTGGTCCCTGTGCTTGTTTCTTGTTCTGCTACTTCTGACTTGATATTTGTCTTGTCTTAGTCCAGCAACCAAGTATAGATCTTATACTTATTTCAGCACTTTTCACTGTAGCTATTGCACTGCATTTGGAAATAAAAAAAAATATTAAGTTGTTCCCCATGAATCTGTACTAAATACCCTATAATGACAAAGTAACCAAGGTCCTGTCCATCTCTCCTCAAATCTTAAGTTGTGAAAAGGAGGACTCTGCATATAAGGAGAAAACTGTTGTTCATGAGGACACAAATACACAATTAGTGTTGAGCGAACCTGAACTGTAAAGTTCGGGTCCGTACCAAACTTTGCGAGTTTGGGTGCCCGGACCCGAACCCAAACTTTGCCGGAAAAGTTTGGGTTCGAGTTCGGTGTTCGAGCATTTAATAAAGCTTGTTGAAAGTCTGCAGGGCAGCCAATCAGCAAGCTTTTAAGCTGTAGGCACTTAGAAGCCATCACAGCTATGCCTACTAAAGGCATGGCTATGATTGGCCGCTGCATCATGTGACCCAGCTTCTATAAAAGCTGGATCACATGTAGCACCGCCCATCAGCTCTGAGTATTGCAGGGACAGGAAGCAGGCAGCAAAACTGAGGGAGAGAGTTAGGAATCTGGCTATTTGTTTTGTGGGTGACCTACAGTATAAAGAATTTTTGTGGGTGAAATACACCATCTTTGCACCCCTGACACAGAAATATAATAATAAATCTGGCTGTTAATTCTGTGGGAGACCTATAGCGATTTTTTTGTGGGTGCAATCAACCATCTTTGTACCCCTAACACAAATATAATAGTTAATCCATCTGTTAGTTAGGTGGGTGAAATATACCCAATTTTTGTCTGAGGTACACCTGCATTGCATATGTGACAGTGAAATTGATATAGTTAATTAGTCTGTTAGTTCGGTGGGTGAAATATACCAAATTTTTGTGTGAGGTACACTTGCATTGCATACGTGACAGGGAAACTTATATAGTTAATCCATCTGTTAGTTCAGTGGGTGACCTCAAAGAATGAGGAGAGCATCAAATAAGAGACGTGGCCAGGGAGAGGGGGAGATGTAAAAAAAATGCTACTTAAAGGGAACCTGTCACCAGGTTTATGGTGTCCTAACTAAGGGCAACATAAATAAGTGACTGATTCTCTTAGCAAAATGCTGGGTCACTTTCTTTAATTGACCCAGTCAATCTGCCAACATTTTGTATTGAAAAGCTCCAGCTCATAATGATGAGTCCTGAATATTCATGAGCTCCTGACTCTCCCCGCCTACCTGCTGCTGAGTGACAGTTATTTTCCATATGAATCAGCAGCAGGTGGGCAGGGGAGTGGCTATAGCTCTGAATTTAAAAAACGCTGGACTCAATGACATCACGCTGGACTCAAATCAGCTCATTAGCATGCGGCATGTGGCATCTTTGTGTGTATATTATGAGGTAACCATCTGTCACACCAGTAAGTGAATACATCTAATGTACTTTTTAGTAGTTAATGATTGTATATAATTAGTTAGATTATAATCAAATATCCACATGACAGGTTCCCTTTAAGATAGAAGCATTCTGGATCCATACGTTAGATACCCTGCAACCGAGGGGTCTAAACAGGGACTATGAGGTGATGAGTTTTTAATTGATTGCCGTTTTCTTTGCAGACGGCAACACGTCAGTAATACAGTGGATCATCGCATCCTCTCGAGTATAATGATATAAGATGGACTGATACATTGTTTGATTTTATGTATCGACATATTGTCTGACCACATCACTTCCTGTTTGCATAATTAAGTGTTGATGTCATGAACATGTGACCCAATTTGTATCTGTAAAGTGCTACTATATGTCATTAAATCACCTGCGGTCTTGAATATAAACGGTACACTCCCGCAATTTACAAAATAACACAATAAAGAAAAAGAGTGCATAACACACCGGTATGACAAAATACAAATCAATTTTATTACAATATCCATAAAAGACATACATGATACATAATATATGACAATAAATAAGCAGGGACAACCACAATCCTGCATCACGCTGCTACCTGCCCCATCAGATGGATGGGTATTAAACGATCTCCATGTATATATAATATCTGAATGGCCAATTATCCCAATAGATATAGTGCCAGATTTATAAAGGGATCTATTGCAATAGTATGCTTGCCTCAAATGACCGGAATGCATAAATACCAAAGTTACAGACACTAAGTCAAAAGGATACTCGGTAGTGCAAAGTGAATAGGGCTACATACCAACAGAGCTAGGACAGGTACCAGGGCAATGGCGCTCCTCAACGCGCGTTTCACGTATAGTTTGCTTCCTCAGGAGCAAGGCTGGACGGGCCGAAACGCATCCTGTGAAATTCTTTTATTGGATATGAGAATAAAGAATACACAGTACAGAAACCAATACGCCTGCTTGGATTACTTTGATATTGATTGTGGGGATCGACCGCAGAGCACGGGAAGGATCGTGAGCTGTCTAACCTTGGGCAATTCCGTCTGGTAAAAACAAAGACTTTTAAAAACCTTATGGCGGTGGCTGTCCCACAGGACGTGGTTCCCAGTCATCACTCCTTTTCCAGGCGAGCCATCCCTGCCCTGCACAACCAAGTGGCGGACAAAATTAGGTGTACACTGCGCAACACCATCTGTGGCAAGGTCCATATCACAAGTAAGCACGGGCAGGGACGTTTTATCTCCTTAATTGCACACTGGGTAAATACAGTGGCGGCTGGGCCTCAGGCGGATAGCAGTTTGGTGCATGTTCTTCCGCCACCGAGGATTGCAGGACGTTTCTCTTTGCCTCCTGTTGCCTGCTCCTCCTACTCCACTTCCTCTACCATCTCCTCATCCGGTCAGCATAACACCTTCACCACCAACTTTAGCACAGCCAGGGGGAAAAGACAGCAGGCAGTTTTTGAAACTCATCTGTTTTGGGGGGGGGGGAAAAACACACCGCGCAGAAGCTGTGGATGGGCATGAAACAACAGAGCGATCAGTGGTTGGTGCCACTGAGCCTCAAGTCCGGCCTGGTGGTGAGCGATAACGGGCGAAATCTCGTAGCAGCTCTGGGTCTAGCCGGTTTGACGCACATCCCTTCCCTGGCGCATGTGCTGAATTTGGTGGTGCAGAGGTTCCAGAAAAATGACCCCGATATGTCAGAGCTGCTGCAAAAAGTGCGGGCCGTCTCTGCGTGCTTTCGGCGTTCTCACCCTGCTGCTGCTCACCTGTCTGCTCTGCAGCGTAACTTCGGCCTTCCAGCTCACCGCCTCATATGAGACATACCCACAAGGTGAAACTCCACCTTGCACATGATGAAGAGACTGTGCGAGCAGCAGCAGGCGATAGTGGAGTTTCAGCTGCAGCACGCACTGGTGAGTCGCTCTGCGGAACAGCACCACTTCACCACAAACGAGTAGGCCTCCATACAGGACGTGTATGCCATGTTGCGCTGTTTCGAGTACACCACCAACATGGCCAGTGACGATGATGCCGTCCTTAGCGTTACTATCCCACTTCTATGTCTCCTTGAAAAAACACTTTGGGCGATGATGGAAGAGGATGTGGCACAGGAGGAAGAGAAGGAGGAAGAGGGATCATTTCCAAGGTTATCAGACCAGTCATTCACAAGTGGCTCAGATGGTGGGTTCCTGCACCAACAGAGGCCAGGTACACAATTGTCCACCCACAGCACAGTTCTGGAGGATGAGGAGGATGATGATGAGGAGGGACCGTGTTCACAGCAGGGTGGCAACCAAAGAAGCTCATGGGCATCACTGGAGCGTGGCTGGGGGGATACAGAGGACACAAACGATACACCTCCCACAGAGGACAGCTTGTTGTTGCCTCTGGGCAGCCTGGTACACATGAGTGACTACATGCTGCAGTGCCTGCGCAACAACTGCTGAGTTGCCCACATTTTTTTCACAGCTTTCTTGCCACTGGAGACAGCTATATGAGTCTCCATTTTCAATTTCGGCTGGGAAAGTCGAAAATTTCCTACATCGTGAAAGACACATGTAAAATAATTTGGGTTTGCTTACATCGTCAAGAGATTCCCACCCCACTACTGAACAGTGGAAACAGATAGCTGCCAAATACTGGGAGGTGACCCAGTTTCCAAACTGTTTGGGTGCCCTGGATGGAAAGCACATCCGTATACAGAAACCTCCCCTTAGTGGCTCCTTATTTTTTAATTATAAACGTTATTTTTCGGTTACTTTAATGGCATTGGCCGATGAAAATTATCGGTTCATTGCTGTTGATATTGGGGTATATTGGCTGACCAATGACTCCAAAGTTTTTAAATGTTCAGCCATGGGCCGCCGTGTATATGGCAATAATTTTTCATTCCCTGCACCCCAACCACTGCCTG
This sequence comes from Bufo bufo, assembly GCF_905171765.1. Lineage (NCBI taxonomy): Eukaryota > Metazoa > Chordata > Amphibia > Anura > Bufonidae > Bufo > Bufo bufo. The sequence goes on from NC_053389.1 coordinate 635,764,360, forward strand.
CCACTACTGAGCCTGGGCTTCCTTTTGTCATAGTGGCTAACGAAGCATATCAAATGTGCTCTAATTTGCTGAAGCCATATGGTCAGCGCAATTTAAGTGCAGAAAAAAGATGCTATAATTATCGCTTGAACCGGGCCCGCCATATGGTAGAGTGTGCATTTGGCTTATTGTGTGCAAAATGGCGCATCTTTATGCGGCCAATCCAGCTATTGCCAGACAACGTTGATATAATAGTCAAGGCATGTGTTATTTTGCACAACTTTTTATTGAACAAGGAGCCTTTTCCACCAGATGTTGAACCACCAATGTCAACGGCCCAGGAAACTCCACATACTGGACCACGGGCTAGCGCTGAAGTAAATGCCTTAGGCTACTTTCACACTTGTGGCAGGACGGATCCGACAGGCTGTTCACCATGTCGGATCCGTCCTTCCGCTATTTCGCCGTGCCGCCGGACCGCTGCTCTGTTCCCATTGACTATAATGGGGACGAGGGCGGAGCTCCGGCACAGCACGGCGGTGCACGGCGAAAGGCCGCCGGACTAAAAGTCCTGCATGTCCGACTTTTTAGTCCGGCGGCTCACGCCGTGCACCGCCGTGCTGCGCCGGAGCTCCGCCCCCGTCCCCATTGACTATGAGCGGCGGTCCGGCGGCACGGCGAAATAGCGGAAGGACGGATCCGACATGGTGAACAGCCTGTCGGATCCGTCCTGCCGCAAGTGTGAAAGTACCCTTACGTGATCGTTTTGCTCATTATTTTTCTTCACAAGAAGGATCATTACCCTGGCAAGAATGATGATATTATGTAAATATTTGTAATTTATTTATTGCTAACAATTAGAAGCCAAAATACATAGCCAAATGTGTGATTATGTTACAAATAACTTATGATATGTTAGAAATTTGATGTGCAACCCTGGATTTGTCTCTGTCACCCTTGGAGCTTCATGACACAGATATGAAAAGCAGGAATTATTTATGTAAGTTGGGGCTAACAGTCCTGTTTGAGTACATTATTATTTCTGGTTCAAAAAGAACTGGGCACTCTCGAATACTGGAACCAACATTTAATTAATTAACAAAACCAAAAATGGATGTACTCCATTCATGGGATAAAACCACAATATGTAGTCAAGGTAAAATCAATAATACATAAAATCAGAGCTCCTACTAGACACAAGTTGAAATATGTACAGTGACACAAGTAGCGCAATTATGAATCCTAACAATTAGTAAGGTGCACCTAGTGTGTGATAGTCTAGAGTGGCTTGGTGTAGCCGATAGAAACAATAGCTATTGCTCCAGTGAGTGAGTCACTCGTTCTTATTGTTATGCTTAGTCCCTTGTAATGTAGTTATTCAGATTAGGGTTAGAAAGGTCCATTTATTCTGAAATGAAGCACTTTCAAAAGATAGTGCTTATCACTTCTCCACTATGTAACATAAGCAGCAGCGTCCCGCTGAAGCAAAGTGAACTGTGTGCTTTGACAGTAAGTAGTTTCTTGCCGGCATAGAATTAAGAACGTTCTTACCATATGAAGTCTCTGTGCCCGAATATTACTCTAGACGTTGGTCATGTACTGGAAGGACCAATGTCTTACGAGCGGTTCCCGTCTGACCTCCCACGCTGGCGGCTGGTGTGTATGTGGACCTTCGTTTAGAATAGCGGTCTTTGTTTGCAGCTTCGTTTAGGCCTCCTTTCGCGCGGCAGACGGTATTCGAATAAGCAATTCAACACAAACTTATGGCTCCATTATAATTTGTCAGTAGTCATTCAGGGGTTTGAACCAGACGCGTTTTAGGGCAAGAATGACCCCTTCCTCAGTGGTTATCAGTCCCCCAAAAAACACCCCTTCTATATAGGAGTTACGGTATCCTACAAAACCTGGTCTGGATCATTTTTGTGGGTACTGGGTGATCGTGTCAGTCTTGTGTAGTCACTTGGGTTGAAATACCAAATATATGATCCATAATTGATCCCAAGATGTTAATGAATATATATTCACATGTTTGTAGTTCTTATGTAAAAGATTATAGAAACACAATAAGAAAATAAGAAAAGGTTAAAATCAGGATTAAAGCAATGTTGTAGATTAAAACCACGACATATAATTAAACACCCATAGTTGTTGTTTGCATTAGTGTAAAAAACGCATCGGGACCAATGCGGTACCGGTGCGGTTTTGCTTAAAAGTTGCTAAAAAAATCAAATTCAATATTACTCCTTTATGATGGTGATTGGGTCGTTTTGTTGCGATTCAGTTTGTTGAAACCTCAACTTTAATCAACTTGTAGTTATCTTGTCATGGGTTGGGAACTGAATGCTACTTTACATGCTGTACATGTGATAGGGGATTAGCAGTGGAGAATATGGTGGGGGCCCCTTGTCAAGGGAAACCCGGCCAAGAAATCAAAGAATTTTGCAGGGTTGACCATCGGCAAGGGGTGCCCACCGACCCTCTAGAGGAAACCAAAGAGTTCAAACTCCGCGTTCAATCCCCCTCGAAGCAGAGTATTCAACTCAAAAATTCATTGGGTTTCCAACCTGGACATTTTGCTTACATGATCCCCCCCCCCCCCAATCCTTTTTAACCTTGTCAATGGCCACAAATTTGAGACCTGATGGGTTTTTGTTATGGATAGCTTTAAAGTGGTTGGATAATGAATGGGTTTCTAAACCTTTCTTAATGTTGGCTACATGTTCCGAAATCCTCTTCTTCAGGGACCTTTTTGTCCTCCCCACATATTGACGTTTACACAAACACTCTATAATATAAATAACGTCTTTCGAATTACAAGACAAAAATTATTTTATTGTGTGCTTGTGATTGTTTGTAGTAGATAGGATTTCACTAGTGTTGCGTGGGAACGAAGTGATCTCGCAATTTGTGCATTGGCCGCATCTAAAAAACCCACATATATTCGTCCAACTTTGAATTGAAGAAATATACTGTTTATTATTTTTAATTGTTGGGGCTACTTTGTTCCCTAGGTTCGGGGCCTTAGTGAATGTAATGAGGGGGTTAGTAGGGATAATAGCGCCAGTGTTTTTGTATAATGGTCTTGATTTTTTTATGATCATCACTATATGGTAACACTAACCGTAATTGTTCTCCCTTTTGTTCCTTTTGAAATGTATTCTTTTCTCCCAAAAAATCGGCTCGTTCTAAGTTTCTCACTCTACAGAGTGCTCCAACTACAAGTTCCACAGGATACTCTTTTTCTAGAAACTCGCTTTTCATTTTTTCTGCTTCTAGTTCGAAATGTTCGTTAGAAGTGCAGTTGCGTTTAATTCTGCGAAACTGGCCCTGGGGGATATTGATGAGCCAACTAGAAAGGTGACAACTGCTGTATAAAATATAGCTATTTCTTGGTGATGGTTTGATGTAAGTACAACTTTTTTATTTTTTATCCTCCACATAGATTATTAAGTTCAAAAATTCCAAACTTTCTCCACTTGTAATGCCAGAAAATTTAAGATTTCAATTGTTAACATTGAGTTCCTCTAAAAAGACATTGGGGGATATTTATCAAAACTGGTGTAAAGTAGAACTGGCTTAGTTGCCCCTAGCAACCAATCAGATTCCACCTTTCATTTTCCAAAGGAGTTGTGAAAAATGAAAGGTGGACTCTGATTGGTTGCTATGGGCAACTGAGCCAGTTCCACTTTACACCAGTTTTGATAAATGTCCCCCATTGAGTGTTTCCTTTCCTGATTTCCAGATAAAAAATACATTGTCGATGTATCTTTGCCATAGCACCAGGTCCGTCCCCAGTCTGGGGGTAATAAGCTGCTCCTCCCAGTCTACCATAAATAAATTAGCATAACTGGGGGCGAACCTGGTGCCCATAGCTGTCCCTTGAATTTGTAAATAATAATCGCCATTAAAGTTAAAATAGTTATGCGACAATATAAAATCGATGCCATAAATTAAAAGCTTAATTTGTCTAGGGTCCAACCTGCCTTCTTGCTGCAACTGGGTATTAACTGCCCTTTTGCCATGCTCATGATTAATAACAGTGTATAACGATTGCACGTCTAACGAACCCATTATCCAATTGTCATCAAATATAGTTTTTTCTATTATCTTGATAATTTGTGTAGAGTCTTTTGTGTATGATATGATGTTTTTAACTCTTGGTTGCAGTAATACATCAATATAGTGGGAAAGGTTGGAAGTCAAGGAATCGATCCCTGAAACAATAGGGTGACCCGGTGGGTTGTTTTTATCCTTGTGGATTTTGGGTATGCAATAAAACACTGGTATGCGTGGATGTTTATTTAATATAAAATTGAACTCATCTTCATTTTAAATACCACTTTTTTTCCCCCTCCTCACAAAAAATGACCAAGTCCAAATAAAATTGATGGGTTGGGTCTTTTGGTAATTTTAGATAGGTTTCGGCATCTGACAATTGTCTTAAACACTCTGCATTATATTTTTCCACATCTTGTATTTCTATCGATCCCCCCTTGTCTGCGGGGCGGATTATGATATTGTTATCTTTTTGGAGTGTCTTTAGGGCTGCAATTTCTGTTCTTGTTAAATTGTGACTTTTATATCTATTATTATTGTCCTTAACTTTTCGCAAATCATTTTCCACACATTCCTTAAAAGTAATCATTTCTTGGCTTATTTCATTACTAGGGTATTTTTTAGATGGATTTTTCAAAGATGTGTGTGTATATTGGTCTCGTTGATCAATAGGGTTTATTCCTTTACATATGGGATTTAAAAAAAATAAAAAATTTTAGACAGACGTCTCATGAATTTTTCAATCCCAATGAATGTTTCAAACTTATTCAGTCGCACCGAAGGGGCAAATTTCAAGCCTTTATTTAGCAATTGCTTTTGGGTGTCTGATAATATGACAGAACTTAAATTATTAATAGAGTCATTTGTTACACGGGACTCATTTATCTGTGATAGTGACGCCTTCTTTCTTCTTCCCCTCCTTGTCTTCCCCTTTATTCTTCATATTGTCTTGTCCTGGGTCGATAATTCTGATTGTGATAGTCGTGGTGTTGGTTGTGCACTCTCCCCACTGTTTGTGTCCTGAAATCCTGTTGTGGTACCTGTGGTTTGTTCCTCAGATTGTAGTGGTGGACTGGTCTGTGGGCGTGTTTAGGTGCAGTGTCTGTGGTTTCATTGGTGGTGATCTCAGTTTCGTGCATGTCCTGTGGTGTGGTGGGGTTCGATCTAAAAAATGCTCCCTCTCTTCTAAAACTTCATATCTGTTCTGAATAGGTATAGAGGAATTAACGTACTTATGTGTGACTCTATCTTTGGTGCTAATATCCTTCGAACTAACAGCTCCATAGTTTGTTGTGATATTTTGTGCTCCCTCTCCATTTTCCCCATCTTTCTTTCTTTCTTTAGTCCCTTTTTTGTAATATTTGAATTTCTTCACCTTTTTATCTATTATTTCCCGCTCTATTCTGTCTAAATTGGTGCATAATCTAGACTGTAGATTATTCAATTCATCATTTCTGGGAAATCTATCTTCTATTGTTTTCATGTCAGCAATTTTCTTGCTAGTTTCGTCTAGTATTTCTTACGGTCTTCTAATTATTAGATTAGTCAGTGCGACAGATTGTTCATGCAATAGATCATCCCATTCTTTATTAAAGTCAGGGTTACAAAGGTCTTGGGCTGGGGTTTTAATCACTGTTAGGCCTTTTGGGATCTTATTTATCTCTATGCATCTTCTAAGGGTCTTGATCTCACATCTCTGTCTTAATTGGCGACTCAGTAGTGTTTCTAATTCTTTAAAAACACTACCTACACACAAGGTATCTTCGATAACATTCATATCAACAGTCTCGAAATGAAAATTTTCGACTTTTTGTCTTTTAGATTCAATCTGATCCCAAATATCCATGGTCTTAGTTGATCCGTGCAGTCACAAGGGTGATAAAGTAGGAATAAAAATAATGCTAATGTGGCGCACTGGGGCAATGAATGACCATACGAGGTGCTCACAGTGGAGTAGGCTCACCCAGTCTACTCAAAAGAGTTACAATTGATTCAAAAAGAACTGGGCACTCTCGAATACTGGAACCAACATTTAATAAATTAATAAAACCAAAAATGGATGTACTCCATTCATGGGATAAAACCACAATATGTAGTCAAGGTAAAATCAATAATACATAAAATCAGAGCTCCTACTAGACACAAGTTGAAATATGTACAGTAACACAAGTAGCGCAATTATGAGTCCCAACAATTAGTAAGGTGCACCTAGTGTGTCATAGTCTAGAGTGGCTTGGTGTAGCCGATAGAAACAATAGCTATTGCTTCAGTGAGTGAGTCACTCGTTCTTATTGTTATGCTTAGTCCCTTGAATGTAGTTATTCAGATTAGGGTTAGACAGGTCCATTTAGCGGGATGCCGCTGCTTATGTTACATGGTGGAGAAGTGATAAGCACTATCTTTCAAAAGTGCTTCTGTTTGGAATAAATGGACCTTTCTAAACCTAATCTGAATAACTACATTAGAAGGGACTAAGCATAACAATAAGAACTACTTGTGCTACTTGTGTTACTGTACATATTTCAACTTGTGTTTAGTAGGAACTCTGATTTTATGTATTATTGATTTTACCTTGACAACATATTGTGGTTTTATCCCATTAATGGAGTATATCCATTTTTGGTTTTATTAATTAATTAAATGTTGGTTCCAGTATTCGAGAGTGCCCAGTTCTTTTTGAATCAATTGTAACTCTTTTGAGTAGACTGGGTAAGCCTACTCCACTGTGAGCACCTCGTATGGTCATTCATTGCCCCAGTGCGCCACATTAGCATTATTTTTATTATTATTTCTGGGCCTGCTTTATATGGAGTGAGACCATTCACTCCATCCTGGGTTGAATCCAAAGCTCCCACATGTATCCTCTCATCTCACTAAAGAGGGAAAATCTAATTTTGAAGTTTCATTTAAAGTGGACTCGCTAACCCCCTAGATGTGACCATTGATGCATGTTTTATTATGTTTTTATTGGTAATGTATTTACTTTGTGAATTGATTACTGTTTCCTGTCTAATGTGTGAATTAACCCCTTAAGGACTTAGGGCGTTCCGGTACGCCCTGTTTCCCAAGTCCTTAAGGACTCAGGATGTACCGGTACGTCCTAAGTTTAAAAAAAGATTGCGGCGGGGGTTAATCAGGACAGGATACCCGCTGAAATCATTCAGCGGGCATCCTGTCACAACGCCGGAGTTGGTCATGTGACCCCCCGTATCGGCTATCGCCACAAACCGCAGGTCAATTCAGACCTGCAGTTTGCGGCTTTACCTGCGGTTTGCGGCTGCGATCGGGCGTGCCATCGGGTCCCCATGCGGCTGTAGGGGGGACCCGATGGCATGGAAGGCAGCGCGATGTCTAAGGAAGGCAGCGCGATGTCTAAGGAAGGCATCGCGCTGCCTTCCGGTGACGAGCCTGTGAGATCCAGCCCCCTGGATCTCACAGGCCGGAAGCTGTATGAGTAATACACACAGTATTACTCATACAGCCAATGCATTCCAATACAGAAGTATTGGAATGCATTTTAAAGGATTAGACCCCCAAAAGTTCAAGTCCCAAAGTTGGACAAAAAATAAAGTTTAAAAAATAAAGTTTTCCCCCAAAAAATTTAAAGTTTCAAGTAAAAATAAACAAAAACGTCATTTTCCCCAAATAAAGTTAAAAAAAATTGGTAAAAAATAGGGGGAGGGTAAAGTATACATATTAGGTATCGCCGCGTCCGTATAGACTGGCTCTATAAACATATCACATGACCTAACCCCTCAGATGAACACCTTAAAAAATAAAAACTGTGCTAAATAAACAATTTTTTTGTCACCTTACATCACAAAAAGTAAAACAGCAAGCGATCAAAAAGGCGTTTGCCCACCAAATATTACCAATCTAACTGTCACCTCATCCCGCAAAAAATGAGCCCCTACCTGAGACAATCGCCCAAAAAATAAAAAAAACTATGGCTCAGAATATGGAGACACTAAAACATCATTTTTTTTGTTTTAAAAAAGCTGTTATTGTGTAAAACTTACATAAATAAAAAAAAGTATACATATTTGGTATCGCCGCGTTCGTATCAACCGGCTCTATAAAAAATATCACATGACCTAACCCCTCAGATAAACACCGTAAAAAATAAAAAATAAAAACAGTGCTAAATAAACCATTTTTTGTCACCTTACATCACAAAAAGTGTGATAGCAAGCGATCAAAAAGTCATATGCACCCCAAAATAGTGCCAATCAAACCATCATCTCATCCAGCAAAAAATGAGACCCTACCTAAGATAATCGCCCAAAAACTGAAAAAACTATGGCTCTCAGAATATGGAGACACTAAAACATGATTATTATTTTTTTTTTAAATGATATTATTGTGTAAAACTTACATAAATAAAAAAAAAAGTATACATATTAGGTATCTCCGCTTCCGTATCGACCGGCTATATAAAAATATCACATTAACTAACCCCTCAGATAAACACAGTAAAAAAAAAAAAATGTAAACTGTGCTAAATAAACCATTATTTTTCACCTTACATCACAAAAAGTGTAATAGCAAGCGATCAAAAAGTCACACGCACCCCAAAATAGTGCCAATAAAATCATCATCTCATCCCGCAAAAATCATACCCTACCCAAGGTAATCGCCCAAAAACTGAAAAAATTATGGCTCTCAGACTATGGAAACACTAAAACATGATTTTTTTTTATTCAAAAAAGAAATCATTGTGTAAAACTTACATAAATAAAAAAATTTATACATATTAGGTATTGCCGCATCCGTGACAACCTGGTCTATAAAAATATCACATGATCTAACGTATGTTGTAGATAACAAAAAATAAAACCGGTGCCAAAACAGCTATTTCTTGTTATCTTGCCTCACAAAAAGTGTAATATAGAGCAACCAAAAATCATATGTACCCTAAACTAGTACCAACAATACTGCCACTCTATCCCGTAGTTTCTAAAATGGGGCCACTTTTTTGGAGTTTCTACTCTAGGGGTGCATCAGGGGGCTTCAAATGGGACGTGGTGTAAAAAAACAACAGTCCAGCAAAATCTGCCTTCCAAAAACCGTATGGCATTCCTTTCCTTCTGCGCCCTGCCGTGTGTCGGTACAGCTGTTTACGACCACATATGGGGTGTTTCTGTAAACTACAGAATCAGGGCCAGAAATATTGAGTTTTGTTTGGCTGTTAAACCTTGCTTTGTTACTGTGAAAAATAGATTAAAATGGAAAATTTGCCAAAAAATTGAAATTCTGAAATTTCATCTCCATTTGCCAATAACTCTTGTGGAAGACCTAAAGGGTTAACGACATTTGTAAAAATCTGTTTTGAATACCTTGAGGGGTGTAGTTTCTTAGATGGGGTAACCTTTATGGAATTTCTACTCTAGGAGTGCATCAGGGGGGCTTCAAATGGGACATGGTGTAAAAAAAAACAGTCCAGCAAAATCTGCCTTCCAAAAACCGTATGGCATTCCTTTCCTTCTGCGCCCTGCCGTGTGCCCGTACAGTAGTTTACGACCACATATGGGGTGTTTCTGTAAACTACAGAATCAGGGCCAGAAATATTGAGTTTTGTTTGGCTGTTAAACCTTGCTTTGTTACTGTGAAAAATAGATTAAAATGGAAAATTTGCCCAAAAATTGAAATTCAGAAATTTCATCTCCATTTGCCAATAACTCTTGTGGAACACCTAAAGGGTTAACGACATTTGTAAAATCTGTTTTGAATACCTTGAGGGGTGTAGTTTCTTAGATGGGGTAACCTTTATGGAATTTCTACTCTAGGAGTGCATCAGGGGGGCTTCAAATGGGACATGGTGTAAAAAAAAACAGTCCAGCAAAATCTGCCTTCCAAAAACCGTATGGCATTCCTTTCCTTCTGCGCCCTGCCGTGTGCCCGTACAGTAGTTTACGACCACATATGGGGTGTTTCTGTAAACTACAGAATCAGGGCCAGAAATATTGAGTTTTGTTTGGCTGTTAAACCTTGCTTTGTTACTGTGAAAAATAGATTAAAATGGAAAATTTGCCAAAAAATTGAAATTCTGAAATTTCATCTCCATTTGCCAATAACTCTTGTGGAACACCTAAAGGGTTAACGACATTTGTAAAATCTGTTTTAAAAACCTTGAGGGGTGTAGTTTCTTAGATGGGGTAACCTTTATGGAATTTCTACTCTAGGAGTGCATCAGGGGGGCTTCAAATGGGACATGGTGTAAAAAAAAACAGTCCAGCAAAATCTGCCTTCCAAAAACCGTATGGCATTCCTTTCCTTCTGCGCCCTGCCGTGTGCCCGTACAGTAGTTTACGACCACATATGGGGTGTTTCTGTAAACTACAGAATCAGGGCCAGAAATATTGAGTTTTGTTTGGCTGTTAAACCTTGCTTTGTTACTGTGAAAAATAGATTAAAATGGAAAATTTGCCCAAAAATTGAAATTCAGAAATTTCATCTCCATTTGCCAATAACTCTTGTGGAACACCTAAAGGGTTAACGACATTTGTAAAATCTGTTTTGAATACCTTGAGGGGTGTAGTTTCTTAGATGGGGTAACCTTTATGGAATTTCTACTCTAGGAGTGCATCAGGGGGGCTTCAAATGGGACATGGTGTAAAAAAAAACAGTCCAGCAAAATCTGCCTTCCAAAAACCGTATGGCATTCCTTTCCTTCTGCGCCCTGCCGTGTGCCCGTACAGTAGTTTACGACCACATATGGGGTGTTTCTGTAAACTACAGAATCAGGGCCATAAATATTGAGTTTGGTTTGGCTGTATCTCTATTTTCCATTAATTCTTGTGGAACACCTAAAGGGTTAACGACGTTTGTAAAATCAGTTTTGAATACCTTGAGGGGTGTAGTTTCTAGAATGGGGTCATTTTTGGGTGGTTTCTATTATGTAAGCCTCGCAAAGTGACTTCAGACCTGAACTGATCCCTAAAAATTGGGTTTTTGAAAATTTCTGAAAAATTTAAGGATTTGCTTCTAAACTTCTAAGCCTTGTAACATCCCCAAAAAATTTAAAATCATTCCCAAAATGATCCAAACATGAAGTAGACATATGGGGAATTTCGGAGGTATTACTATGTATTATAGAAGTAGAAAAATTGAAACTTGGAAATTTGCAATTTTTTAAAAATTTTTGGTAAATTTGGTATTTGTTTATAAATAAAAAAGAAATTTTTTGACCCAATTTTAGCAGTGTCATGAAGTACAATATGTGACGAAAAAACAATCTCAGAACGGCATGGGAAAGTCAAAGCATTTTAAAGTTATCAACACTTAAAGTGATACTGGTCAGATTTACAAAAAATGGCCAAGTCCTTAAGGTGAAATAGGGCTGAGTCCCAAGGGGTTAAAGGGGTTGTCCGAGTTATGAAAAAAAAAAATATATAGCACTGAAAATCTGATGGGCAGCAATATATAACTAAGCTAAGCAAGTTTTATGCAAAAGAAATATATATATATTTCCTCATTTCCCTGGTTCTTTTCTGGCCCTTTGTTTACATGCAATAAAAACAATCTCTGCCCCCCCCCCCCCCCCCTGCTCTGCTAAGGGAGTGAATACAAGAGCTGCCCTGAGTGACATGTCTGCCTGCTGGGAGACTCTGCAGCATGTTGTATGTGTAAGACTACAAGTCCCAGCTGTATAATGACACTGCTAAGGGAGTGGATACAAGAGCTGCCCTGAGTGCTATGTCTGCCTGCTGGGAGACTCTGCATCATGTTGTATGTGTAGGACTACAAGTCCCAGCTGTATAATGACACTGCTAAGGGAGGGGATACAAGAGCTGCCCTGAGTGCTATGTCTGCCGCTGCCCTGAGTGCTATGTCTGCCTGCTGGGAGACTCTGCAGCATGTTGTATGTGTAGGACTACAAGTCCCAGCTGTATAATGACACTGCTAAGGGAGTTGATACAAGAGCTGCCCTGAGTGCTATGTCTGCCTGCTGAGAGAATCAACAGCAACTTGTAAGTGTAGAACTACAAGTCCCACCTGTATAATGACACTGCTAATACACACAGGATCTTCCCCCTACCTTCTTGTGCAATGCCCTCTATAGTCTGTCAGCTCCTGTGCCCAGAATTGTCACTGCTGAGGCTAGCCAGTATGTGCAGCTGAAGGGGTTAAGAATCTTAGGAGAGAGCAGATGGCAGTGAAGGGGGGGCGTGGCCAGCACAGTGACGTCTCGTTTACAGGCTTGTAAACGACCTTTATCAGAGCAGGGAGAGAAGCTGACATCACGGGTCATGTGACCCTCAGTGAAATCTGAGAAACCAGGCACTGCAGATAAAGTGAGTTAATTGGAAAGCTGTTACATTTGCCTAGTTAGGAACATAGAAAGAACAAAAAAATAACTCGGATAACCCCTTTAAACACAATATATGTTTGATTAAAAAAAATTGTTAGTGTTAGTGCATTATAAATACGTGTATAACCTTATCAAATTTTTTTAGTTTTTTAAATCTGTTTGTGCATAGGAGGGACATAATAAGCAATATGTGTGTGAGGGGCCAAGCCAATTGTGAGGAAAATAGTTTTCCTTACATAACCCCTTTAAAAGCACCAATATTTTACCTAATGTAAACCACTTTTTGGTTTATGTGGACTTATTTTAAACTCACACTTTCCCACATTACATTTTGAGTAATATTAATATGAATACACAATAGACTCAGTCAGGAATAATGTTTATGTGTCATAGACATTATTTTTATGTCATCTTTTCAATAAATAACATAAATAGGCATCTTGCCATTAAGGTTTTTTTTAACATAATGTAAAACCAATAAACATAAATTAAACAGAATTGTAACGATAGGGACAAGTGGTCCCTGCTCCGGATCCGCTGGGGGACAACCGTGACTTTGTCAGGTCCCGCACATAAAACAGTCACGGATGGACCTCCTGCGTGTTTTTATGAAATCCTCTATGAAAAGATGAAGGACACCATTAAATAAACATCAGAAATAAGCACAATTGTTTTTATCATTTATTCTAACGACTTGATTATTCCCTTAATATTTGCAGGTAACAAAATAGCACTATACAACACATTCATTTTAGCCTAAAACATGTAGTACGTGTCCAAAAAAAAATACTACTATGAGCCTTTTATAATAAATTATTAACACTAAAACACAATATTATACCTTGAAAATTTACATCTAATTATACTTACACACATCCTTATTAATTGTCAGCATATGAAAAAATCAAATAAAAAAAGAGTATTGTGATTGGGACAGTGTTTGACATGTTAAATTCTTACACATTACATTACACTTCATTTAATACTTAGGGACCATAATCTGAATTAAGACACACTTTTAATACATTTCCCATCATGGCAAACTAACAATCAGGGACCTTTACATGGACAACACATGGAGAAGCTCCGGACTAAGAATGTTTGTTGTCATGCAATATTAACAATTTTTTAATGATTAAAAATGAGCCACGCATTATACGGAGAATATGTAAAATGTTTTCATCCTGTGGTGGTTTATTTACACCATGAAACCAGAAATCCGATCTTAAGTACTGAAGATTCAGGCAGGGAAAGATTATAGAAACATAGAAACATAGAATGTGTTGGCAGATAAGAACCATTTGGCCCATCTAGTCTGCCCAATATACTGAATACTATGGATAGCCCCTGGCTTTATCTTATATGAAGGATGGCCTTATGCCTATCCCATGCATGCTTAAACTCCTCCACTGTATTTGCAGCTGCCACTCCTGCAGGAAGGCTATTCCATGCACCCACTACTCTCTCAGTAAAGTAATACTTCCTGATATTACTTTTAAACCTTTGCCCCTCTAATTTAAAACTATGTCCTCTTGTAGCAGTTTTTCTTCTTTTAAATATTCTTTCCTCTTTTACCTTGTTGATTCCCTTTATGTATTTAAAAGTTTCTATCATATCCCCTCTGTCTCGTCTTTCTTCCAAGCTATACATGTTAAGGTTCTTTAATCTTTCCTGGTAAGTTTTATCCTGCAATCCATGTACCAGTTTAGTAGCTCTTCTCTGAACTCTCTCCAAAGTATCAATATCCTTCTGGAGATATGGTCTCCAGTACTGATCACAATACTCCAAATGAGGTCTCACTAGTGCTCTGTAGAGCGGCATGAGCACCTCCGTCTTTCTACTGGTAATTCCTCTTGCTATATGCTTGTGGAAACCCTAAATACATTTGGCACAACAGTGGGCATAGCAATTGCTCCTCAACATAGAAGCGGCATGAGATAGGTGCAGGGGACTGCATTTTACCCTATTGGATAACCATTATACTAATCTGTAGAAGCAAATCGACATATCTGCCTATTATCTTATTTATTTAAACATGTGGCAAGGTTCATTTATTTACTATCTTCAGGCTAATAGCATCAACCAGATGCAACATTGTTAGACATCTACAAAAATCATCAACAGGACTTTACTAACAGTCAAGCATTTGAGAATTTGTGACTATAGCTATTTGTGGTCTACAATTAGATGCTACTAACAGTACTGGATTCACCAAGCCATTGTCCTATTTGTTATTAAACATAAGACCGTACCTGATGTTGGGAAAGCATTGTTGGAAAGGCAGTAAACATATATTTTTTCACTATTGACCCTTCCGATACAAGCTAATCAATGTGACTAGGAAAATGTTTATTAATCATTGTAAATTCCAAAAAAGATGTGGAAAAATAAATCATCACTCACCACAAACAGATTTGGAATGACTTGATAGAGTCCCCCAATCAGGCATGATGGCCACAAAGACCTCTTCCCAGAGGCGACTGGTAGCCATGTGATTAGCATGGAGCCGATCAGACTGCTCCCCACAGAGGTTCTCTTTGTTGAACTAGTTGGATGAGGAGTTCCCCATCGATGTATGGAAGCATGATATCCTCCTCAACCTCCTCACCCAACCTTGTGTGGGAACCCTGTAAACAACAAACCAAAAATATACATAAGAGACATTATCAATAAAGAAGCATCACATTGATTTGACACTCTATGACTATGTTCAATATACTTGTTAAATAATCAAATGTTGGCCTGGAGGTTACATCACTCTATTGTAATTATATCTTTCAATATTTGTTTAGTTGAATTGATATGGCACCTTCAGGGGAGACACACCGACAGCATTTTAAATGATTATCTAAATATGTTCTACACATCATAGTTTGGCCTAATCGAATGCCCTGTAGTGTTTTGATTTGAGCAAACAATTAAAAACAGAAGGTTGTATTTAGCTAAGATCACACCACACATGGCTGCAAAGATAGTACAAATATAGAGATGTGCCAATACACTTTAAAAAAAAATTGAAGGTGCTCCATCTTCACCTTTGATCCCCAGACCCATTTAAGGCACATGTGCAGCAACAAATGGTGTGGTGTGTACAATTTTTGATAAACAAGATAAACTTCAAGATCACCAACTGTTGGCAACAATTAAAGGATAGATGTGCACTCATTCATTCATGCAAACTGTATAAATGAAAATGTGTGTCACACTATATCATACTCACATGCACATAAAAGAGGCCTCTAGGTTATGTAGGGTTTAATTCACAACTACAATATTTATAAACCAAATGTGTGCTTTTGTTGAGTTTCAATCTAATGATGGTATGTGGATGACACTGTTATGAGGGGGATTATGTGGATTACAGTGCAATATATGTGTGATTCACATATGAACCCAATAACAGTCTCTCCCAATACACAGGGCCAGTTCACTCCAGTCTTCATATGTAAATTATAAGCATCCTTAACGGCTTTGTAACGATAGTGAAAGTAGCGCTATCCCGTGTACTAGTAGTTACTATCCAAATACATTACCATGCAGGGAATGTGGCAGCATCACGTCACCCACGTCAGGCACCAGCATCATTAATAAAGTAGCCATAGCATACAGGTTATGTGAGTGACTGACATTACTCTGGCTGGCCCCCTGCATCCTACGGGTGTGTGTAAGTAAGTACTAGTACAGGGGACAGCGCTACTTTAACCACAGTTTAAGGATGAATACAATTTACATATGAAGACTGCTGTGAGCAGTGTGTCCCCTTGTTACAGTCCAGTGACTGCAATGTCCACCTATGCCATTCGAAATGCATTAGCCCCACTCCAGCCCCTCCTCCATCACAGCTTATACATTGCTGTGCTGTGCTGCATTGCATGCGCCAATGTATCAGTGTTGCTAGCAAAGAAAAAATGGCCACATTTCCCCATTTTCCATACACTTCTGGGGGAACCAAAGTGCCTGTTATGTTTAAAAAATACAGTACACATTTGGTTATTAATTGCCCTTGTGGTTATCTCAAAATTTGCACTAGACCAATAAAATATGGAATCACACTTACAGCCTGACGACCTCTACGGCCACGGCCAACACGTCCTCTTCCTTTCTGCCGGCCACCACGCCCTCTTGGTGCTCTATCCCGCTTTTCCACAACAATTGTTTGTGAGGTGTCCTAAAAATACAAACAGTAAATTACATTCAGCACATTTCTGTTATAAACTGTGGAGCTTAAAAACAACATATGGTATCATTCAAAATACAGGGAAAGAAATGCATAGAGAATAATGTTGTCAGTGGAACCCAAGCTCCTCCACAAAATAAAAAAATCCATACTTTATATATATATTTTAGAATATTTAAAGCAACTCAAAAACTACCATAATGGATAAATATTATTGACTAATATCGCCTATGGTCATGGCTACATAAATCAAGAGTCTGCAGTGGTCCAGTTGGACACATTGTTGTGATTGCTAGAGATGACATCATAAAAGGGTAAAGACTGCGAGAAAGGTAAAACACTATAAAATGTGTGGATTCAATGTGTTCAAAATTTACAAGACAATAATAAACCGATTTTGGAACAAGTGTCAGAAATGTCATGTAGATACATTTACATTCATAAACATAAACACTTACAACATCAGTTTCCGGAGCAGGCTCTCCTTGTCCCATTTCTTCTCCAGCTCCTGCCTGTGAGGAACCATCCTGACAATGGAGACAAAATTGTACACATATGTTAACACGTGAACATTTGTCAGCCACAATTAAAAGAATTGTGTGCGCATTAAAGACAATTTATCGAGTCATATATATCGGGCCCATTCCTGGGGGACCAATTTGGATTGCTTGACCCTTCTGGTGAAGATATCTTTTCTTCCTGTTTTAATGATGTGAAAAATAGTCGCCTATTAACATTCCTAATTAATATTTTTGGTTAGTGAATGTTGTAAACACTTAAAAACATACCACTATCTGCAGGGGTGGTGTGGAGCTACTAGATGATAACATGGCTACAATAATGAAATCGAAAATAATAGGTTACATAAACTCATTGACAGCATTTACCAAAGAAAAATGCTTGACCATTTTTTTGCAAATGGTGATCTCTCCTTTGTATAGATCATCAGCATCTGATAGTTGTTATCTCCCCAACCTGGCAAATCAATCAAATTTATTGTTAGATGGTCTTTTTGGATTCACACTACATGAGGCCGGATTTACTCAGCAAGAAGCCAATATAATTTCACATACTTCCAATGTGGAACAGGTTGTCCCATCTCAGAAAATAGGTGCATATGGCTATAATATGCTACCATTGTGGGATAGTTGGGGGGCACACCGCTGTGAGCCAAATCTACAATAAGAACAGAGCAGGGAAATTAGCAGAGGCCACTACTCACATGTGCACCAACACTCCATTCATTTAGATGGGGACTACAAAAATAGCTGAGCAGTGGCTCGTCTATTTTGTTTGGCCACATATAAATTAATGGAAGCATGGGCCATGCATGCAAAGTACCCTCCCAGTCACTTCTATGGGAGCTGCACTTGGTGCTGCAGATAAAACCCCACATATCTATGGTCCTATATCTACAGCTCAATAAGCTCCATTCTCCTTGTAGGTGCAGTTCCCAGCAGTCAGACCCACACCAATCAAATAATGGCAGCATATCGTAGCAATACGACACCATTGTCTGAGATATGAATACCACTTTAAATCAATTTCCGTAACGGATTCGTTACCATTGACAATAATGTTATTTAAAACGGATCCGTTTCTTTCCGTTATTTTGACGAAAATAACGGAAAGCCATAACGGACTCAATAACGCTAGTGTGAACCCACCCTAATCTTGTTTATTTCCCTGTAATCAATACAAGTTCTAAGCCCCCCATCTTTTTTGCCAACAAAAAAAATTCTGCCCCCATAGGAGACACCGAGGGTCTAATATGACCTTTTTGTAAACTCTCCTTCAAATAATCCCTCATAGACTTCCGTTCAGGATCGGACAATTTATAAATACAACCCCTAGGGTACTTAGATTCTGGAATAAGCTCGATGGCACAATCATACGGTCTATGAGGGGGAAGGAACTCAACATCGGACGTGAAAAAAACATCAGCAAAGTCACTGATGTAGGGGGGGAGAGTTTTCGACTCTGTAGTGATTCCAGCAGAATAACAGGTAGACAGTGTGAATTACATTTGGGTCCCCATTTCTCTAATTCATCCGTGGACCAGTTTATTACTGGGTTATGAACCTGGAGCCAAGGCATGCCCAAAACTATCTCTACTGGTAAATTTTTTAATATCAAAAAAGAACAATTTTCTCTATGACAAACCCCCACAGTCAAAGTTACCTCAGGAGTACATAATTCCGCAGTTCCGCCCATAAAAGGAGTAGAGTCAATAGCAATAATGTGGATAGTGTTAGAAAGAGACAATATGGGTACCCCAATGGAAAGTGCAAAATTATGGTCAATAAAATTAGAGGCGGACCCAGAATCAATAAACGCCTTCCCAGAACCCCTACAAGAGCCCATAAAAATAACCACAGGCACTAATACTTTTTCTTTAACCACTTCTGGGAGTACCTTATTCTTCAGAACATCCGTCCGTGGGGATCTCCTGAAGAGAGGAGCCTTAGGGCATTGTCGTATCCAGTGGTCAGATTCTCCACAATAAAAGCAGGCACCCCTCTGATGTCTCTGATCCCTTCTGGTCATTCCAAGCTGCATGGGCTCTTCGGGATGATTCTCCAACTTGACCCCCATGGGTAAGGAGTCTGACTTGACCACCACCTGTGGAAAGGTCAGATGTTCTCGTTGTCTTTCCCTAATACGTCGGTCCAGTCTGACAGCCAAAGTCATAGTCTGCTCTAAGGTGTCAGGGTAGGGATAACTGACTAACATGTCCTTTAGACTTTCAGAGAGTCCTGATCAAAACTGACACTTAAGCGCTGGTTCATTCCAGCCAGAGGGAACACACCATTTCCAGAACTGGGTGCAGTTTTTCTCCACCGGTCTGTCCCCCTGGATGAGAGACTTCAACTGGGATTATTCCACAGTGGACTTATTGGGTTCATCATATAACACCCCTAAGAACTGAAAAAACGCTTCAACAGAAACCAGACAAAGTGAGTCGGTGGGGAGGCAATAGGCCCAAGAGATAATAATTCCGACTCTCTTCTGTTCTGAACCCGAAGAATGAGGGCGTAGCGAAAATACAACTTACAGCTTTCTTTAAACGTTAGAAAACACTTGAGATCCCCTGAAAAGCGATCAGGCAGCTTAACATGGGGCTCGAGATTCTGAAAGGAGGAGGTCGCAATAGGTGGGGTCTGAATCGATTTCTGCTGTTGTAACCTTTCTGCCAATTCCTGCACCATTTGGGAAAGATTATGGACCTGATCAGTAAGCACTCACATAGGGTTCATAATATAGGTAAGGCCTGTGATTCTGTCACAGGCGGAAGGAAAGAGTGTAGCCCTGATATCCACTCGCACCTCTATCCCTACCTACTTGCACGGCCTGTCCAAACTGACGGCATACAACTTGGCGGCAGTCCCTCTCTTAGATACGTGCAGGGGCCTAAAGAAGATAAGAGGAGTGCCATAACAGAGTCAAGGAAGCCAAAGTCAAAGCCGGTAGGTCACGCAGGTACACAGGGAGCAACACAATAACAAGGTCAAAACAATCCGAAGTCAGAAGCCAAGATGTCAATCCCAGGGAGGTCACAGGGTCGAGGTCAAAAGCAAAGCCGAGGTCCAAACACACGAAAGACACAATATGCGAAAATGCTGGTGAGGGTAGCAAAACCAATCACAGGCAACCTGTGGCCAGCAGGCTGCCTGTTTAAATAGCCCCGTGACTCGCATCATACACATGACTCGCAATAGCCCACGTGACTCGCATCACACATATTAACACAGCTGAGCGCCGATTCATCCTTATCGGCGCTCAGCTCCCCAGCTGCTCGTTGTCTGGAGGACGCCGGCCACGCTGAGGAGGCATGCACAGCCGGGTCCTCCCCGCCCCCTGGTTACTGTGGAGACGAGGACGCCAGCCGCATCCTTGCTCCTCTACCTGTGCGGGATGCTGGCGGCTCTGCGAACGGAGAGCACGTCGCCGGCTCCCCGTAACATTTTTAGTGTCTCCAAAGTCTGAGAGCCATAGCTTTTTTATTTTTTGACCGATTGTCTTAGGTAGGCTCTCATTTTTTGCCGAATGAGGTCACGGTTTGATTGGTACTATTTTGGGGGGCATATGCCTTTTTGATCGCTTGGTGTCGCACTTTATGTGATTTTAGGTGACAAAATATTTATTTTTTGACAGTTTTTTTATTTATTTTTATGGTGTTTATCGGATAGGGTGGATCATGTGATATATTTATAGAGCCGGTCGTTACGGTCGCGGTGATACCTAATATGTGTGTTTTTTTATTTTTTTCTCAATTTTTTATTATAAAATCAGGGGAAAGGGGTGTTTTTTTCTTTTTCTACTTGAAACTTTATATTTTGTTTATTAAAAACACTTTTTTTTTTTTACTTTATTTCTGTCCCAGTTCAACTTTTAAGGGTCTGATCCCCTTCTACAATGCATTACAATACATCTGTATTGTAATGCATTGCCTGTTAGTGTATTATACTGAGTAATATATTAACAGGTTGCCTAGGAGACCCAGCCTGGGGCTGGATCTCCTGGGCACCCGTAGAAGGCAGGTCCCGATGCCATGCAAGGCATTGTGCAACCTGTTCATGGCATCGGGCTGCCTTGTCACCCACCACAGCAGCTCGGGCACCCGATGGGCTCGCTCACCTGCCGCATGCACCTTCCATGTCGCAGTCAGCACTCACCGCAGCATAGACGGTGTTAATCCACCGACATCGGCTTTTACAGGCTATCAGGGACTGCTGGGCCCCTGCAGTGATTGGGCGAGCACCGCTTTGGTGCCAGCCCGATCACCATGACGTAATAGTATGGCAAAATGCGGCAAGTCACTTGCCGCCATGATGTACTATTACATCATATATTGGGAAGGGGCAAAAAGTTGTGCTTCTCCGCCACCTTCGCCACTTTCCTGTAAAGGAGGCATGGTGAGGGAGGCGCCAGCAGCTCTGCCACATCTATCATCTTTTATGCCAGTTTTCTGGCACAAAAAAACTATGAAATCTATGCCAGCCAGCAAATCCGTATAGATGCACGGACTGCCGGATGCTGTGCCTAATTTATGAAGAGATGTACACCTCTATATAAATTCAGCACAGCTTCCTGCGGCGCACCTGGTTATCATAGACCAGCATATGCTGCCTTTGATAAATCTGCCACTATTTTTTAGCCCTCCTCAGCATTTTCCGTGAGGGGTATAAGTCTGAATACCCAAAAATGGTATTCAAACATATACCACGACTGGTACCTGCACATGGCATACTGCTGTCTGACTCCTCTGTTCAGTGCTGCGCTACTCTCGGGCAGTGCTGGACAGAGATGTTTTAATAGCTAGTAAAGCCTGTATTACACTGGCAGATTTTCTGCCAGATAATCGCTAACCAGTGAACGCTTGTTCATTGGGCAATTGTGATCTTTCCAATTCTGATCTTTCAGCATGTTGTCATGACAGCATGATCTTCTGCCAGCAAAAACCTAGACAGCATGGGAATGAGCGATGACATAAATAGCAGTGGTCTACTCCACTAGTCACCTGCAGTCACCGGCAGGTCTAACACCGTGTCATGGCCAAGGAGAAATTTGAGCACTGGTAAATGACATCACGATGCTAGCAAGCAGTATGACAGGCTTCACCTATTGCTAAGCCTGCACCAGAAACAGTTTCTGACTGGGATTCGGACCAGAAGTGGGGAGCAGCAGAGCACAGCGGCAACATGCGGTCCTGGACTAGAGACAAGTGATTCACTCGGATTGTGAACTTCTGAGTCTGGGCCCCCTGAGTCTGAGTAGTTAAACAGAGGGCTCCCTGTATCCTCCATTCAGAGACCCTGTGGAAAAATTATGGGGCTCCAGTCGGTTGCTAAGACAATCTTGTGATAGCTCCTAGGCCTGTCTCAGTAAGCTGCTGTTAAGCCATGCCATGGTAAGCCAAGCAGGTAAAACTCAGATAGGCTGCACTAGTATATGTAATTGCAGTCTATGGTATAAGCGATCAGAAGATCATATGGACAAGTCCCCTAAGGGGACTAAAAATGACAGTAAGACATTTTTAAAAAGTCTTAAAAAACCGCAACAATAATAAAAATTAGATTTACCTCCCTTTCCCAATTTTACATTTAAAAATAAACAATAAAAAAATAAACAAAATGGGCACATCGCTGCATAAAAAAATTTCCAAACTATTAAAATACAAAAATATTTATCATGCTGTAATGGAAAAAAGATTTTAAAAAACGTGCAATTTGCAATTTTTGGTCACTTTGTCCCTTATATGTACCCCAAAATGGTAGTAATAAAAACTATGTGGGGGTTGCATGGGAGGAGGGGGTTGTGGGGTAATAGCTATGGGGAGGGTGTCAAAAATCTGCACCAAATTTGACACTCCAAATAAGAGAGCAAAAAGTAGCATTCTAATACATTACCCTCTAAGTGTATACTGTATATACCGAGTTAGTCTGCCCCCATGTGTATGGAGGTATTAGTTTTCCTTCTAGAAGAGGATATCTCCATGCATACAGTAGAACTGTACAGCAGAGCATGGAGGCTTTATGGTTATGTACTTATGAAGCAATACACACTCTGTAATAGGCCAAACAGGCTCAGTCCCAGTGTGAATGAGCATTAACATATTTATCTTTAAGTAACGAAAAACTGCAGCGATTTAAAAATAAAAATTATAGCCACACGAGTCTAGCTAAAATGTTGTTGGCAGGTAAGAAAAAGTGGATAAAAAAGCAATTAATCTCCTTTATGATGCAAACTGCTTGTACCCTTGGCAACTATTTTCTAGCCTTTTACTTGAAGAATTGCTAATAGATTTTAGACTTTAGACATTTATCACGCATTTTCTTACTTTCTTTAAGTGTGCAGTATTGCCTTGCAGGCCAAGAAATTACTGTTTTGCTTTTCTTTTATTGGGTTACTGTCATTGTACTAGGTAACAGCTTATTATTAACCCCTTAATGTCAAGGCCTATTTTCATTTTTGCATTTTGGATTTTTCCTCCCCACTTTGCAATAACCATAACTTTTTAGTTCTCCGTTCTAAAAAGAGAGCTTATGAGAGCTTATGCACAATGCATTTTTTAATGCCACCATTTAATTTACCATGTCTTGTATTGGAAAACGGAAAAAAAATTGAAAAAAAAAATTGAAAAAAAAAAAGAATTCTGCCAAGGTTTTTGGGGTTTTGACATCACAGCTTTTACTGTGCACTAAAAATGACATGACATCCTTATTCTGCGGCTCAATACGAAACTGGGAAAGGGGGGGGATTTAACTTTTAATATTTTGGTGTTTTATTTTATTTTATAAACTTTTTCACTCTCTCCATTCTGAGCTATGCCTCGTGCATAGCTCAGCATGGAGATTGCCATGACAGGCCTGGAGCGCTTCAGAAGTGTCCAGACTGCCATGGCAACCGATTGGAGCCCCGTGATTTCACTGCAGGGGCTTAGATTGAAAGGCAGAGAGAGCCGCATCCCTCTGTCTTTACTAACAGGTGCCGCATTCAGCGTTGATCGCGTCACCTGAGGGGCTAAATGACGGGACGGCGCGAATCGCCACTCCCTGTCAGTGATGGTGGATGTCGGCTGTATGAAACAGCTGGTACCCGCTGCAGAGGCCCGCTCATACATCCCCTCACACATCATGACGTACAGGTATGTCATAATGCATGAAGGAGTTAAAGGCATTACAGTACTCTTTTGAA
Source organism: Bufo bufo (assembly GCF_905171765.1). NCBI lineage: Eukaryota > Metazoa > Chordata > Amphibia > Anura > Bufonidae > Bufo > Bufo bufo. Next base: position 635,788,581 of record NC_053389.1, read on the forward strand.
AGGATGACGATTTTTGAACTGTAGGTAGTAGGATGCATCATTCAACCAACAACCAGGTATAAAAGGTGTGGCGAAACCAACCTCGCCACTGGGTTTTGGAGAGGCCTGTTTATCAGCCTCTTGCCCCAGGATTATGGGCCCTCTCATCAGCCCATGCAAAACTTAAACCCCATGGCGATTTGACTGTGTTTGTGGCATCTGAGCGCTCAGATCCAAGCCATATGGGGACATGTGGGGTTTTGAGATGTGTGACAGAACCATCTGTCTGTGTAATTGTATTGTATGTTATGTGAGGGTACCCAGTTAGCTCATTTTATTGTATTCATGTTGTCTGAGTGCCATTCACCTAATAATATGCACTCAGACTTGAGCTGTCTGGGAATGTGTTAAATGTCTATGTGTATTGTAAAGGGTGGGACATTGTATGTTTGAGTAAGTGATGTCTGTTCCATTGTCCCCACGTGTGTATTGGTGATTTGTCTTGAGAGATAATTGGATTACGCCTTGGGTGTCTCCAGGGCAGAGAGGAGGAAACCATGATGCATTGTGGGGATGTATTGTCTCTGTAAAACCTGCTTGAGCCAGATTGCCATGCTGCCAGCCAGGGTCCAAAAGATACTTTTACTAACTTTTCAACCCCTGATCTGATTCATACCATTTTGTAATATGTTGTTCCCCTGAATGGATTGATTGTGAATATGTAATTTTTATGTGAATGTGATGTATGGTTTTAGAGTTATGAAAGTTAGGTAGAAAGTATGTTCTAACTGTATGTGTAATTGAGTTTCCTCTCAGGATAAGGGGAGGGAATATGTGGGATGTAACTGATATGTGATTGGTTGTTTTATACCTCCCTGTGGGCGGTCCTGTTTTGAAAAGACTGTAATAAAAACCAGGCTGGGTGTGCCAGCACCTCAGACCACTGCTTGACCCTCAACACGGAGCCTTGTCTCGTTATTGGGGGGATCCGCTGTATGCTGTTGGAGACTGATTGCCAGGAGTGTAAGCTGATTCCTGTTCGTCTGCTAGCAGCTATTCGTGAGGTTCCAGTTTGGAGGGCTATTTTGTATCCAGTTCGGGGGTTTGGTGTTCTGCAGTAGCTGTGCTGGTCTCTCAGAAAGGGGCTTATCGCCTGAACGGATTTTAACCCCTTGTCTGCTGAAACGGGCCGTTACAAAAGGTATGAAGAGCCCCGTCCAGATTTCCACAGGTCTGTTCTTATGTGTCCCTATATTCCTTAGTACTGTTGAGCCTCCCAGCTTGATCAAGACAGGGGGCTCACTGTTACTGACAGCCAGGATCCTGCTGTAACTGTCCACATCGGGAAAACTCTGATGCTGGTAGTTTAACCACCTTAGACGCGTCAGTCAATGCTCACCGCCGCAAATAATAGGTTTATAGAGGGACAGGGCTCCCTCTCTAACGCCATCTGCAACTCGCGATGCAATCGCAGCATGTTGATGGTTGCTATGGCATCACAAGGCCTTACAGAGTCCTCGAGGCTTGCCAGCTATAGAAGCATATGAAGTCTAGCCCCAGGCTGGGTCTTATAGGCAAACTGTCAGTGTAAGGGTTCATGCACACAAACAGATTTTTTTCTACATCTGATCCCTATATTTTGTGGGTTGGATGCAGACCCATTCACTTCAGTAGAGCCACAAAAGATGCGGAGAGCACACATATGTCCGTTCCTTGGCACCCGCAAAAAAAAAAAAAAAAAAACATGTCCTATTCTTGTCTGTATTACGACAAGGATAGGACTGTTCTATAGAGGGCAGGATGCTCCATTATGCAAAATGCAGAACGTACATGTCCATTATCCAAGTTTTGCAGATCCACAATTTGCGGGCCGCAAAATAGGCTATGGTAGTGTGCATGAGCCCTAATACTAACAAATACAAAGCATTACAATACATGGTGTATTATAATGCATTGTATAAGTGCAAAGAAAAAAATTAGGGTAAGGCCTCATGCACATGACCGTTGTTTTATTCTGTGTCCGTTGTTCCGTTTTTCGTGATTTTCTGGGTCCGTTGAAAACTCGGCTAATGCACCGTTTGTCATCCGCGTCCATGATCCGTGGTTCCAGTCCGTCAGAAAAATATAACCTGTCCTATTTTTTTCACGGAAAACGGTTCACGAACCCATTCAAGTCAATGGGACTGTGAAAAAACGCGGAGGCACACAAGATTGTCATCCGCGTCCGCGTCCGTTTTTTTCCTATCATTTGCATGGCAAACTTGACTTAGACTTTTATTTACTTTCCTTCATGTCTGGTGATCCTCCAAAAATAAAGGAAGACACACGGAAACAAAAACGGAAACGGATCACGGAACAACGGAACCCCATTTTGTGGAACGGAACACAACAACGGTCGTGTGCATGAGGCCTTACTCAGCACATCCCATGTCGCCATGGCTGAAAGCGCAAAAGCAAAAACAAACATATTGCAACAGCACTCTGCCAATAGTAAAGTAAATACAATAGTGCCATACTCACTATAGAAAATGAACTAATGCTAGTGCTATGTTATAAATGTGAGATTCTTGGCAAATACAGCTTGTACAAAATCATTTGTGCCTGTCTGCCACCGGCAAGGCAATCTCTTTAGGACAGGAAACTGCACTAAATACTACCTCTGCTGGTGCCATAACGGCCTAAGCAGAGTACTGTTGCATTGTGTTTGTTTTCGCATTGTACAGAAGTGATTAGAACCTAAAATGTTGATGTCCCCTAGTGGGTTACACAGGGCAACCAATCAGATTACTGCTCTAATGCCCCTGAAAAATGAAAGGCGGTCTGCTTGGTTGAGCACTTTAAGCAAAACATACAAACTAAGAAGACAGGTCGGCATTCGCAGGAGGTGCTCAAACCCACATGCAGTTATGCATATATATAGGGGAGCAAATCCTGCACTTGTGGCCCATTGCTAATGGCAATCCCCAGCAAAACGCATACGGCGGAGGATGCCCGCGGTGAACCACAAGTACCACAATAGACATCCTACACAAGGTAACAAGTGCAGATGTGATAATTAATATAACAATATAACAAAATAACAAAGATAGGTGCACTCTGCAGTCTCACTAAACCCTCAAACTGATTTTAAAATTGAGAGATCTAGGTCCCGGGCTACTTGAGAAACCTTGGCGTGGTGCCCGGGCTTAGACATGTTCTACACCGTAGGACATGTTGACTAATCTCTCAATTTTAAAATCAGTTTGAGGGTTTAGTGAGACTGCAGAGTGCACCTATCTTTGTTATTTTGTTATATCTTTAAGCAAAACATGTTAAATGTGTGTCTGAATTTTAAAGGGGTTGTCTGATTTATTTAACCCCTTCAGGACATAGTCATTTTTCACCTTAAGAAGCAGGCCAAATTTTGGAAATGACATGTCTAAAAACTTTGGAACACTTTTACTTAGCCAAGCCATTCTAAGATTGTTTTCTCGTGACACATTGTACTTCATGAAAGTAGTAAATATGAGTCAATATAAATTACCTTTATTTATTTAAAAAAATTCCAAATTTACAGAAAGTGTGGGGAAAAAATTAATTTTAAAAATTTTAATTTCTCTGCTGTTAAGGCAGATAGTGATACCTCACAAAATAGTTATTACTTTACATTTCCCATATGTCTACTTTTAGTTGGCATGATTTTGTAGATGTAATTTTATTTTTTAGGACTTTAGAGGGCTCAGAATTTTAGCAGCAATTCTTAAAATTTTTAAGAAAATGTCCAAAACCGTTTTTTAAGGGCCAGTTCAGTTCTGAAGTCACTTTGCGGGCCAATTTAGAAATGACACCCCTCAAGTTATTCAAAACTGATTTTACAAACTTTGTTAACCCTTTATGTATTTCACAAGAATTAAAGAAAAATGGAGATGACATTTCTAAATTTCACTTTTTTGGCAGATTTCCCATTTTAATCCATTTATTCCTGTAACACATCAAGGGTTAACAGTCAAACAAAACTCTAAATCTATTACCCTGATTCTGAGATTTACAGAAGCACCCCATATGTGGTTGTAAACTGCTGTAAGGGCACACGGCAGGGCGTAAAAAGAAAAGGAGCACCATATGGTTTTTGGAGGGCAGATTTTGCTGGACTGGTTTTTAGACACCATGTCCCATTTGAAGTGCACCTGATGCACCCTACAGTAGAAGATCACAAAAAGTGAGCCCATTTTGGAAACTGCGGGATAAAGTGACAGTTTTATTGATACTATTCTGAGTTGCATATGATTTTTAATCGCTCTATATTACGTTTTTTGTTAGGCAAGGTTACCAAAAATGGCCTTTCTGGTACAGTTTTTTACAATGTTCAACTGACAGGTTCGATTATGTGCTTTTTTTATAGAGCAGGTTGTTACAGATGCGATGATATCAAATTTGTCGACTTTCTTTGTTTGTTTGTTTCACTTTTACATAATAAAGCATTTTTGGGAAAAAAAATCATGTTTTTGTGTTGCCATTTTCTGAAAGACATATTTTCTGTCGATTGTCATGTGCAGGGGCTCGTTTTTTGCGGAAAGAGTTGACATTTTCATTGGTCCCAATTTTGGGCACATAAAACATTTTGATCATTCAATATTAGACTTTATTGGGCAAGTAGATCAAAAAAATGGTTGTTGTGGCACATTTAGTATTTTAGATTTTTAGAGCATTCACCATAGGGGGTAGATCATGGAATATTTTTATAGAGTATTTCGTTACGGATGCAGCGATAACTAATATGTCTATTTTTTTTATTTTTTTTGGTTTTACACAATAAAAGCATTTTTGAAAAAAATATGTTTTTGTGTCTCCATTTTCTGAAAGCCATATTTTTTTTATTCTTTGGGTGATTGTCTTAGGTAGGGTATTATTTTTTGAGGGATGAGGTGACGATTTGATTGGCACTATTTTGGGGTACATATGAATTTTTGATCGCTTGGTATTACACGTTTTGTGATCTTAGGTAACAAAAAAATGGCTTTTTTGGCACAGTATTTATTTAATTTTTTATGGTGCTCACCTGAGGGGTTAGCTCATGTGATATTTTTATAGAGCTGGTTGTTATGGACATGGCAATACCTAATATGTATACTTTTTTTTATTTCACTTTAACACAATAAAAGCATTTTAGAAAAAACAAATGTTTTTGTGTCTCCATTTTCTGAAAGCCATATTTTTTTCATTTTTTGGATGATTGTCTCATGTAGGGGCTCATTTTTTGTGGGATGAGGTGACGGTTTGATATGTACAATTTTGGGGTACATAAGACTTTTATACCTTTTTTGGGAAGTGAGGTGGGCAAAATTTTAATTCCATCATACTTTTTATTTATTTTTTGATGGCATTCACCGTGCTGGGAAAGTAACATAACCCTTCCATAGATCAGGTCGTTACGAATGTGGTAATATCAAACATGTGTACTGTATTTTATTTTTGTTTTTGTTTTTTATCAATTATAAATGTGTGGCTATAAGAAGATATTAGATTTTTTTTTTTACTTTTTTAAACATTTTTTTGACCCAGACCCACTTGGTTCTTGAAGGTCCAGTGGGTCTGATGCCTCTATTATACACTGCAGTACACTATATAGTGTACTGCAGTGTATTGTGACTTTACACTTAGCCTGATCAGGCTCCTGCCTTTAGCATGAGCCTGATCAGGCTTAGCTATACCATTGCAAGCCGGAAGCCTGTGATGGCATCTGGTTGCCATGGTAACCATCGGGACGCTGCCACAATAGCGCAGCGGCCCGATGGGGAAGGAAGGGAGCTCCCTCCCTGTGTGAACCCATCAAGCATTGGGTCGCTGCAACGGCACAGCAGCGGTCCGATGGGAGAGGGAGCTCCCTCCCTGTTAACCCTTTCCATACAGTGGTCCCTATGGACTGCGGCATGGAAGGAGTTAAACGGCTGACATCGGTGCCAGCACCGTTGTCGGCCGGTTCAAGCAGTGCGTCGGCTGTTTGCTGACACTCCGGCCATCCTGAAAATGGGTGAAGGGGAGGGGGCGGGGGATCGGGCCTGGGGGGGTTAAGTAATAAAATAACATCATACATATATATATATATCTACATATTTAACAAGGTTCTGATCCCCACAGCCACAGACTGTGGGGATCAGAACCTTTCAGCCGGAATTTGGATCGTGTGATTGGTTAGTCTGTACAGACTAGCCAATCAGAGGAATCACCCTCATTGGTCCCGGGCCGGTTAGCTGAGATCCCTGGCTGTGTGACAGTTTAATGCCATGACGTGTATAATTGTCATGGAGCACCAAGTAGCAGTACTCCATGATGAGTATACACGTCAAATAGCACTAAGGGGTTAAAAAATGATAAAATAATATTTTTAATCCCCCGCCATTTACAGAACCTCCACTCTGATCTACCCTGCCGGTTTTTATTTGTTTGTCTGTATACTACATGTGCCCACATAATGCCACAGGATAACCCCAAAGACAGCAGAGGGAGCAGTGTGAAATTTATACAGCGATCTGGAGGAAGCCAGGACCCAGAAGAGAGAGGTAGATGTGTGTTGTGTGAGGCATCGGAAGCTGAGCTGCTGAACGAGCAGGTTCAAGGGGCTGTGGCTCTGTTAGCCACAAAGTAGGCCACAGACTTCTTGGCTGAAAGCCGGAATAGGAGATTCCGAGGCTGGTTTGCTGACAGGGATAGAGGCCGGCAGGTGAACCGTGCAGTGCACACCACAGATAACCAGGGAGTCCTGAGAGGACCTAGTGAGGGCGGTCGGCCATAGTGAGATGCATGTGCAGGTAGCAAGTCTGTGGCCTGTGGCACGTAGCATTCCCCAGGACAGGGAATATACGTATGTTGTTTGTTAGACACACTGTCATTTCAGAATCAGCTCCCAGTGTCTTAGTTGTTGTTTAAAAGACATTGTTCTTTGCTATACCCTGAGACACAATGTGTGATGGAGACTTCCCTCACACAGGCGTGCAGCTGAAAACAGGGTAAATGTCTGATTATTGAAAACCCTGAGAGACTACGTGTGAGGGAGAGGGAGACTCTCTATAGACATTCATGCGGCCGGAGACAGGGCAAATGTCTGATTATTAAAAACTCTGAGAGACTACTTGTAAGGGAGAGGGAAACTCCCCATAGACATTTATGCGGACGAAGACAGGGTAAATGTTGGTTTCTTGTAAACCCTGAGAGACTATGTGTGAGGGAGACTCCACATAGACATTCATGCGAAGACAGGGTAAATTGTGGATTATTGTAAACCCTGAGAGACTACGGGTGAGGGAGAGGGAGACTCCCCTCACACATTCATGCAGCCATAGACAGGGTAAATGTTGGATTATTGTAAACCCTGAGAGACTACGTGTGAGAGAGAGGGAAACTCCCCTCACACATTTATGTGGACAAAGACAGGGTAAATGTTGGATTATTGTAAACCCTGAGAGACTACGAGTGAGGGAGAGGTAGACTCCCCTCACAAATTCATGCAGCCAAAGACAGGGTAAATGTTGGATTATTGTAAACCCTGAGAGACTACGAGTGAGGGAGAGGTAGACTCCCCTCACACATTCATGCGGCCAAAGACAGGGTAAATGTTGGATTATTGTAAACCCTGAGGCACTACATGTGAGGGAGAGGGAGACTCCCGTCACACAGGTGTGCGGGTGAAGATAAGGTAAATGTTGGATTATTGTAAACCCTGAGAGACTGCATGTAAGGGAGAGGGAGACAGGACTTTTTTTTTCTGTCCTGCATAACGGAAACCAGACGGATTCGTTATGCTTGCCCATAGACCTCTATTATGACGGATCAAAACAGAATGCCCCTTAAGGTTTTCGTTTTGAATTTCATCTTACAAATTCTGTTATTTTCCATTGTAAAGGGAACCTATAACGGAATGTCATAACACTAGTGCGAACCCACCATTACCATTTTTTCCAATCTTGGCCATGAAAGTTTGAGGTGGGACAATACCATTAACTTGCGACTTCAAAATTTACATATAGATTTTAAATGGCATAGACTGTCATGGAGATAGTTCATTAGTGTAAGTCCACCTTGTGCAGTCAGAATAAAAAATAAAAAAATTGACAATTTGCTGGGTTTTTTTTTTTTTTTTTTTAGTAATTTTTCTTTTGAGGGGGGGGGGTTTAGTCACCTCACTCTCCAAAAAATAACTGAATAAAAAATCTGAATATAGCGCTTTGTGGTGAATTCATTCAGAATGAAGCAAATTTCCTGAACAAATTCAATGAAGTGTCTGAATCGAATCGCTCCCTTGGCTGAAGTTGATGGACTTATTTATTTTTTTAACTGTATTAACTACAGTATGTAACTTTACTCTGTAAGTTATCATTTGTATGTGTATATATATATATATATATATATATTTTATCATAGTCTAATAAACTTTTATGCACCTAGGTCGTGTTAAAGAGGACCCCGTCACCACTCCTGACATGCCTGTTTTAATAGCTTTATGCATTCTCCATGTAATAACAATTCTGGAGCATCTATTCATCTATATACCTAACTAGACATAACACATTAGGCTTCCTCACCTAAACATCAGTTCAACAGTACAATGTTGCATGGCTCGGGCTTACCATTCCTGCTCCATTTCTGGCTATGACCCAGTCTGCATTAACTGCAAGCTCTACATAGCCCAGTAATGAGCACATTTCTGTAAATATATTCTCTCATATATTATACATTCACAGTTGTTTTTAAGGAAAGATAAATCATAATCACGAGTCTTGTAGTCTTGTAGATGAAACATTTTGCTTTCAGGGACAAAGTTGACTTTGTGTAAAAAAGATTAAAGGGGTTGTCCGATGAGATAAAATTTTATGTATGGCTCAAAGTAAGTTGAAATAAATAGAAGCATTACTCACTTCACTGTTCCCCAACCTCAGCCGTTCTAAGACTTACAGTATGAGTCCCTGCTGCTCTCCACTCCCTGGCCCAGGAGCTTGGACCAGACAGTGGGGAACAGCAATGATCTGTAAGCATCAGAAAAAGCAGTGGTGGGAGATCAGTGAGGGTAAGTATCGATCTTTTTTTCAACCTCACAAGCTGAGCCGATGATCGTTGTGTAAGCTGACACCCACTGCTAATGATCAGGATCGGAGAAAAAAACTTTTTTTCTCTCAAATGTTGTAATGCAGTTGACAATGACACTTCTCAGATAAACATCCCAAATGTATCTTAATTTAGCTTTATTCAGTCCAAAAATAGGACAAATGCAGATACTGTTCCAACATATAACACAGAATAAACACTTGCCTTTGCCTGGGCACTCCTAGACATGATAACACGTCAGACTTCCTCACCTAAACATCAGGTCAACAGTACAATGTTGCATGGCTCGGGCTTACCATTACTGCTCCATTTCTGGCTATGACCCAGTCTGAAAATGGTGGGTGACCTTAATTAATACTTTACTTTTAATGTACAATTAAGAATAATAGACCAATAAGAACAATAAACAAACAATCGCCCACAGTGGTGCAGACACACATAACACACAGTGGTGCAACCTCAAAATTACTGAAGCATACCACAGGAGTATTCTCTGAGGTAATTGACCCTTGATAGGTAGGGATAGGAGGGGATCCACATGCTGGGTCTCTTCCCCTATAAGTCCCTACTATAATTACACTAACAATCCCTACACAGGGAGTGAAAAACGCTCACCCTCAAAAGGGCGACCCCCCGTGTCACTCCTGACTCCTAAGGTGTCCCTTCCCCTTACCAGTTGACTGCTCAGCTTCGTCAGAGGGAAGGAAACAACCACAAGGGCCCTGATATGGATAAAGATAACTTTCCCAATGCGTTTTGATTGAAAGGGGCCCTAGGGGAAAGATCCTAACAAAAACTTTTAGGAAACCCACAGCTACCAATTCTTTACTTAACTGGGAAAGCTACCATCCTAGACCACTAAAAGAGGGGATCCCCACGGGCCAATATTTGAGGATGAAAATAAATTGTTCCACACTTGGGTATTTAAAGAACAAACCGGGGATCTTTGTGAAAGATTCTGGGATAAGGGGTACCCAGATCTTGAGGAAAGCATATCAAAGAGATTTAAATAGTGACCGCACGGAACTCCTGCATCCTAATAAGGATCAAAAAGCAAAGGAGTCAATCCGCTTGATAGCCACCTTTGATGGCGGAACAGATGAAGTTAGGCTACTTTCACACTAGCGTTCGGGTGTCCGCTCGTGCGCACCGTTTGAAGGGGCTCACGAGCGGCCCCGAACGCATCCGTCTGGCCCCAATGCATTCTCAGTGGAGGCGGATCCACTGAGAATGCATCCGCCTGCCAGCGTTCAGCCTCCGCTCCGCTCAGTGAGCGGACACCTGAATGCTGCTTGCAGCGTTCGGGTGTCCGCCTGGCCGTGCGGAGGCGAGCTGATCCGTCCAGACTTATAATGGAAGTCAATGGGGACGGATCCGCTTGAAGATGACACAATATGGCTCAATCTTCAAGCGGATCCGTTCCCCATTGACTTTCAATGTAAAGTCTGAACGGATCCGCTCAGACAACTTTCACACTTAGAAAATTTTCTAAGTTTTAATGCAGACGCATCCGTTCTGAACGGATGCGAACGTCTGCATTATCGGAGCGGATCCGTCTGATGAAACATCAGACGGATCCGTTCCGAACGCTAGTGTGAAAGTAGTCTTAAAAAGATTATTTCCAAACACTGGGGTATTTTGCAACTTGACCCAGACTTTAGGAGTGCCATCTCAGAAGCCCCACAGATAACATATCGGAGGAGAAGGACTATACGAGGTCCACAGTCACGATAGTGCACCGAAAAAGAGTGATGTTTGGCTTCACCCGATATGTGGTTGTTAGCATTGTAGTGGCTGCATAGCTTGTGCATACATTATTCAGGGTCGCACATTCACCAGTAATGTGATATCTTAAAGATACCCCATAAAAGGTTTCATCAATTGTGTTCCAAGGGGGTCATTTATAAAGCAAATTGTGTCTGTGGTTTGGAGTATGTGGGAAAGACCACTCGGGAGCTCCGCAGGTGGATCAGAGAACATCTGGGCGATATGTGTCATAGAAGGGATACTCCCCTAGTGAAACACATTGATCTCATGCATGGGGGAGACTATCAAAAAGTGAAATTCATGGGGATCGAGGTTGTTTCCCCATTAAAGAGAGGAGGTGACTGGGAGAAAAGGATTTTGCAGAGGGAGACCTGGTGGATATTTGAATTGAAAACGACCCAACCGAGGGGTCTTAATGATCAACTTTTCTATGGCTGTTATATTTAGGCTCCACCAAGGTCCCCCTCTGTGTATATCCTCTCTGCCCTCTGTGGACATGCTAAAGTTGGAGGTTATATTACCTCCAATAAGCCTCTATTTTGTCTAGACCCTGTTGACCATTTTAATCCTGGCCATTTTAAGCCCTTTTTAGACTAGGCAGAGTTACTACACTGTGCCGCAGTCTCCCATTAGATAAACTAGCGCTATTAATGCTTTAGCGCAGCCTTGTTGGGAGTGAAGGGAATGCTTGTTGCCTGATTGACATCCCTACTCCCGTCATACCACGCCTCTCAGCAGTGTCATTTAGTGGGTGTGCTTGATATTGGATGGATACACCCACCCTTTCATCATGTGATTGCTGCTCCGGCCCTTCCGAGTCACATGACAGCCCATGTGACGATGATGTTGCAGGCTTTTGATCATGTGACAGGTGATATTACAGGCCACATGCCGGATGGGGCGGGGCTACTGGTCTGCACAGCTGGCTTTTAAAAGCACCGCTGCACAGCTTCTTATGCGCTGCTGCCATACGCTGCTGCCACAAGCCTGGCTGGACACCATACAGCATGTGAAAACGGAGGGCCTCCTTTTGTGGGGTGGAATGGATGGCGACTTCCAGACTATACCTCTGCATCCAATTGAGCCTTCATCTCCACTCTGAAGTTAAGTTGAACTTCTAGTTTGTTTATAAACTGCTGACATATTGTTGCGAGTCCCCTGATGAGTTGGTCCAAGGCCAACGAAACGCGTTGGACAAGTTATCTTTATCCATACCAGGGCCCTTGTGGTTGTTTCCTTCTCTCTGACAAAGCTGGGCAGTCAACTGGCGCGGCGCAGGGACAAGAAGGGACACCTTAGAAGTCAGAAGTCACACGGGGGGGATCTCCCTTTTGAGGGTGAGCATTTTTCACCCCCTGTGTAGGGATAGTTAGTGGAATTATAGTTGGGACTTATAGGTGAAGAGACCCAGCATGTGGATCCCCTCCTATCCCTACCTATACCCTAATCAAGGGTCAATTACCTCAGAGAATACTCCTGTGGTATGGTTCAGCAATTTTGAGGTTGCACCACTGTGTGTTATGTGTGTCTCCACTACTGTGTGCGATTGTTTGTTTATTGTTCTTATTAGGCTATTATTTTAATTGTACATTAAAAGTATTAATTAAGGTCACCCACTGTTGAGGAACGGTTGAGACGTATGCATATATATCCATGCATGCCTGCAAACACGTGCGGGCATGTATGGTATATATGTGCATACATTAGACATAGCATCATGGGACGATGTGTGCAGATGTGCCCAGCATCTGCGCACGTCTGCCCATGGTGATCCCCAGGGGCTCATGGTGGCCCCTGTGGGAAATATGTGCCCCCTTATGATGTAGGGGCTTGTGCCCCCTTATGATGTAAAGGCTATTGTAGGGGCTTGTGCTCTCTGATATTCCCCAGGGGCTCATTCATGCCCCTGTGGGAATTCATATATGTATGTGCCCCCTTAATAGATATATCATATAATGCCCCCTGTATCCTATAATGCCCCCTTATCATATATATCCCCATACCATATAAACCCCCCCTCCCTACATGGACACAGATGCATCAATGTAAATGTGCCCCAAGCATTTACATTGATGTAATCTGGGTGAAGGCGCCAGAATGACCGGACAAGGTCCGGTCATTCTGGTGAACTCAAAAGGATTCAAATTCAATAGAATTTGAATCCTTTTGTTCTAATTATCTGCAGTCCTGCTGGAGATAATTAAGCATAATAGAGAGAGAGGAGATACCTCCGCTCACTCTATTATGTGCATTCTGGCATCGCAATTACCCTTGCGATGTCCGGAATGCTGGGAGCTACAGGCGGGAGATCAAAGGATCTCCCGCCTGTCAGCAAGTGCACGCGGCCCTGCGGTGCGCGTGCAGGGACGCGCGGGCAGGCGCGGTGACGTCATCTCACCGTGCCGGCCCACGTGTCCTCCACTGTAGTGCGCGCGCGCGCCCCCTGGTGGCGCGGGAGTGCGGGCCGCCGGGGGATAAATATCCGGCGGCCCCGGCACTCTGTTAGTTAGGATCGGGGCCCCCACCTGGAGAGTGCATCGGCGCTCAGGATCGGGACCCCCCCACCACCTGAAAGGGCAGCGCATCCTGCGCTCCACCGGACCCGACCCCTGCCTGGGCTCAGAGCAGAGCACCCGACCGGACCCCCCCCCCCCGGACGAACGAGCAGACCCCTGGACGAACGAGCAACAAAACCTTAAGTATCACCCCCTTATAACCCCCCCACTAGCCCACCAACGTACCCCCACGCCATTAACCCCCCACTATCCCACCAACGAACCCCCACTTCTCCCCATAACCCCTGGTACCCTCACCCCTGGTTATCCTGCTCATCCCCTGGTTCCCTGTGTGCCTGCTCTCCCCTGATTCCTGCCAGGCATGACCCCTGGTATCTCTCCCCTGGTCCCCCCCCCCCCCGGACACTTTGTACCCCTGATGTCCGTGCCCTGTTCCCCTGTCCGGCCTAACCCCTTTAGCCTGGTGGCCCTGATTAACCCCTGGTGGTTACCCTGGTCCTGTAGAGCATGCTTCTGCTCTGCAAACAATCCTTTTAACCCTTCGTCATACCCCGTAGGGACAGTGAATAGTCAGGTGGGGTGGGTTGTTATATACTTGTATGTGTGAACAGTATAGATAGTTTATGGGTGGAATTGGGAATGTGTAGTGTAGTTTAGGATTGTATATTTAGTGCTGTATTGTAGTGTACTGCGTGCGTAGTGTATTGTTAGTATTGCGTGCGTAGTGTATTGTTAGTGTATTGCGTGGTGTAATAAATACCGTTATATTTGTACCCTTTTGTGTAGCGTGTACTTGTTAGCGGTAGCGAGTTAGTAAGGCGCATGCAGCTAGCATAGCGATCAGTGTAGAGCATAGCGAAAGTATTATTGTTATTAGTACGGTATATAAAGGCATAAATGGGCGGAGTTATCACTGGATGGCTCCTCCCATTTATGAATATTAATCATTGATATTTGCATAAATATTAGTGATTAATATTCCCCCTTAACACCCACCATTTTTTTTCTATTTAATTGCTTAATATTGGGTACCCATTTTGTTTGTAACCACAATTGACCATTATTTCCTATGGTTGTGTGATTAGTATGAACCAGTCTGCACTAACTGCAGGCTCTACATAGCCCAGTAATTAGCATATTTCTGTGAATATATTCTCTCATATATTACACTTTCACAGTTGTTTTTAAGGAAAGATAAATCATAATCACGAGTCTTGTAGTCTTGTAGATGAAAATTTTTTCTTGCAGGGACAAAAATTGAAGATTAAAGGGGTTGTCGGATGAGATAAAATTTTATGTATGGCTCAAAGTAAGTTGAAATAAATAGAAACATTAGTCACTCTGTTCCCCAACCTCAGCCAAGACTTCTGAGTCTCTGCTGCTCTCCACTTCCTGGCCCAGGAGCTTGGACCAGACAGTGGGGAACAGAAAGGATCTGTAAGCATCAGAAACAGCAGTGGTGGGGGATCAGTGAGGGTGAGTAATGCTCTTTTTTCAACCCCCTCACAAGCTGAGCCGATGATGCTCGTTGTGTAAGCTGACATCCACTGCTAATGATCAGGATTGGAGAAAAATCCCAGTCATTTAACCCCTCAGATGTTGCAGGATCCCTCTGTCATCCATCAGAGCCCCACTGTGAAATTCAGACCCAATCAGTTTCTATGGCAGACTAGGGCCTTATGAAGGTCTGCCATAGTAAGATGAATGTTAAGCTCTGCCTGTAGCATGGCTTGACAGGAAGTCTGTCAAAATCCTGTAGACTGCAAAAGTATTTAATTTAAGTTTATGGCAGTCTATGATAGGACTAAAAGTACAATAAAAATGTTTCTAAAAATATAAAAACAATAAAATATAAAAAAATTCTATTCACTCCTCTTTACCAATTTTACATATAAAAATAAACAACACAAAATTGGTATTGCTGCATTCAAAAATGTCTATTAAAATATAAAAATATTTATCATACATGGTGAATACTGTAATAGGAAAAAAATAAAAATGGACAATTTGCTGTTTTTTTAGTTTTTTTTGTCACCTCACTCTGCAAAAAATAACTGAATAAAATATTTGAATATAGCTGATTTAATGCGCTTTGTGGTGAATTAATTCGGAATGAAGCTAAATTCCTGAACAGATTCTGTGAAGCGTCTGAATCGAATCGATCCCCATCTATCCCTTGGCTTACCTTGATGGACTTATGTATTTTTTTAACTGTATTAACTATGCAACTTTACTCTGTATATTATCATTTGTATATATATTTTTTTTATCATAGTCTACTAAACTTTTATGCACCTAAAGAGGACCTGTCACCACTCCTGATACGTCTGTTTTAATAGCTTTATGCATTCCCCATGTAATAACAATTTTGTAGCATCTATTCTTATGGCTCTATGTTGTGCCATTCCTCTATTATTTATACTAGAAGTTATGAATGAATTGCTATTAGCCTTCAGTAAGGGTACAGAGGGGAGGTAACCAGTTGGGGGGAGTGTTTGCACAGTCTGAAATGGCAGCACTGATTGGATAGAGGGACATACAGTAGCAGTAGCTCCATATATTGTGCTTTGTTTGAGTATATGTATTATCAGTAACTATTTTAGGGCCAATTATTTTATTAGAAGGAAACTATTAAAAGCTAAGTTTTATTATTAAGTAACTACAGATCAGTCTTTTCAGCATATTTTGGGTAAGACTGGTGGTCTATTGAAAATATTTGCATCCTGACTTTCATTCTTTGACTTGATAACCCCTGGCATGGTGGGTTTCTTGGCGAGTGGCCTTAATACAGACTTGTGGCTGGATGAGGCTAGGGAAGAGAGCAAATGAAGATGCGGCACTCACCAGATTGCGAAAATAATGTGCAGGCTTTGAAATTAAAGAACTAAATGATGGCCGTTTCGCTCTAAACTAGCGCTTTGTCAGACCTATAGCGGTCTGACGAAGTGCTAATTTAGCGCGAAACGGCCGTCGCCGCCGTACCTCTGTGAATGGCTCGCTCCGCTCCCCTGCCTGTCTGTTTGTTTTGCAACTATGAATAAAGCCTGCACATTATTTTCGCAATCTGGTAAGTGCCACATCTTCATTTCTTCATCATTCGCATCTCATGGACTTGTGTTTTGTATGCTGTGCACCACCGTAAGATTTTGCCTTTAACTTTAGAGGCTGTTTGGTCGGATGCCATACCGTCCACTGGGATATACATAGTTTGCTTGTCTGGTAGTGCCGCCGTGTTTCTACGCTTCATTCTACCCTTGATGAGGCTAGGGAAGTGATTTCTGATAAATCATATATGTACAGAAAAAATTCACTCCTTTCAAAACCGCATTTAAAGAACTAAATAAGTTATACAAAAAGCATTTATCTAGTTGGTGGGAGGTCCAGAACCTCGACAACTATATTAAACATGGTATTGTCCATAGAGGTTTAAGAATTTCATTAATCCCCGTTAATAAACAAAGGAGCTCTGGCTTTAATAATTGCTGGGAACAATTAGCTACCTCTAGCTCATTGAAATTTATGACACTTTTGTTAGAAGAGGAGAAGATTAACTTGGAGAACCTCAGCGATAAATTAAAAACCCAGATTGAGGTCACTAAATTTCTCCCAAGACCCTGACTTTAGTAATAACGAAAAACAACTGCAAACCTGAGAGAACGTAAACATAGACAGTTTACTAAACATCTTGCGAAGTTTAAAGAAAACAAATCCACTGCCAGAGAGACCGCCTCCGATCCATCTACTACGGAAACAGATCTCTCAGACAGTGAATGAGAACAAATAGGGGCATCTATTAGAAACAAAATCAAAAACCAATATAAGAGGGGTAGGGGGAGAGGAGGCAGGGGCAGAGGACAACCTCATAATTTTTTAGATCAAGCAATAACTTACCCACTGAGAAATCGATCCAAGACACGCTATCAACAGGCCCTGAAGTAATTAATTTATCACATAGATCACTCAATCCTGTTGAAATGGCCATCCTAAGCAAGGGTCTTTCCTTTGTTCCGACACGCCGCTTTGATACCTTCACTTGGTTCAAGGACTTTTTGTCCGTAAATTAAGATGGCATAAATTCTTTAAGAACAAGGATCAGCGGCAGTGTCTGGACTTAGGGATCCCCATCAACTTACTAGAGGGTGAGGGTCCATTCACTTCACTTAGACACAAAAGCACAAAGATGCCCCCTCCTAGCGATGTATCATTTTGGATGTCTCTCTTCAACTTGTGTCGGCAGACCTATCTCAATTATTTCCATTTATCCCGTCACAAAATTGTACTAAGGAAGAATGGGAAACAATTACTGCCCTGAGAGATGATTCTTTGATTATTGTAAAACCCTCCGATAAAGGGGGCAATACTGTAATCATGAACTCTGGTGATTATAAAGTTATGTGCGAGCAGATATTACGAGATAGAACTAGTTATGAGATACTTTCTTCTAATCCCACTGAACCATATCTGCTCGAACTCAGAGATATCCTTTTAGATGCCAGAGCAAAAACACTAATTTCTCAGGAGGAATATGATTTCCTTTATCCGAAATCTTCAGTAATTGCAACGTTTTACAGTCTGCCTAAGATCCACAAAGGCACTAATCCCCTGAAAGGGAGGCCGATTGTCTCTGGAATCTGCAGTATTAGTCAAAACATCAGAGTATATATTGATCATATTCTTATGCCCTTCGTGGTGTCCCTACCATCCTATATCAGGGATACCATGGATCTCCTTAAGAGATTGGATGGTATCACTATAGAGAGAGACAGTCCATCCTGGTCCTGGGAAGTATAGACGTTGAGGCGCTTTACTCATCCATCCCCCATGAGGCCGGACATAGGGCAGTACGATACTATTTGAGCATGAGAGGACGTCAGTTTACTGAACATAACAACTTCATCCTGAGACTCCTGGAGTATCCACTCACAATTTCTTCCTTTTTAGTGCTAAGATGTACCACCAGCTCAGGGGCACAGCAATGGGCTGTTCTTGTGCACCAACTTATGCAAATTTTCTCCTGGGCTGGTGGGAATCCACCATGGTCTTTAGTGACACCATGTCGCCGAGTACCGGGTCCATATAATTGTGAGAATAAGACCAAACCCTCTTTCTCTGACTTTGTAAATAACCTCAATAATAACGACATCGGGCTGAGATTCACACATGAATCTAGCACGGATACCCTCCCCTTCCTGGACATTTCCATCTCCAGGAAGGTATCTGAAAAATTATCCACTACGATTTACAGAAAACCGACTTCAACCAATTCTGTCCTTCACTGGAGTAGTAGCCATCCCACCCCTCTGAAGAGGGGGATCCCATGTGCCAAGTATCTGCTCCTCTGCCGTAATTGTTCTGAAAGGACAGAGTTTGTTAAGCAAGCGGATGATCTCAGGGTCAGATTTCTAAACAGAGGGTACCCGGATCAGGTTTTAAAGAAAGCATATCATAGGGTTATCACTACAGCCCGCACAGAATTGCTGGTACCCAAAAATAAAATGGAAGGTGATCAAAAAATCCATATGATTGCTACCTTTGATGGTGCTGCAGATCGTACAAGGGGGATCCTAAAGAAACACTGGCCCATCCTTCTCATCGATCCCGACATCAGTGAGATAATACATGAGCATCCGTAGATTACATTTAGAAGGGGCAACAGTCTGAGGGATCTCCTTGTTCACAGCCACTACACTCCCGCTCCCCAACAAGGAACGTGGTTAAATCGTAAACCTGTTGGTTCTTTCAAATGTGGTGGCTGTATAGCCTACAGCACCATGCAAACCGGCAAGTCATTTTACAGTACCAACTTGCAACAGACATTCCCGATTAAAGATTTTATTAATTGTCGAACCCGAGGTGAAATTTATAAGATCACCTGTGAGTGCAATAAGGAGTACATAGGCAACACCAGATGGAAACTACATAGGCGTTTAGGCGAACACCTGGGGGACATCAAGAATAGGAGGGACACGACTGTGTCCAGAAATATTCACGAGTGTCACCAAGGCAACCCAAGATGTATCAAAGCTATGGGTATAGAAAAGGTTGAACCCCCCATTCGCGGTGGAGACTGGGAGCGAATTTTGTTACAACGTGAAGCCCTGTGAACTTTCACGCTACGTACAGTCTCACCCATGGGCCTGAATGAGAAGCTTAATTTTAGCTGTTTCATCTAGACCCATTAATTAGGCCTACATGTGAAATGCTGTCTTGTTTATATGGGGGGTCCTTTATTTCTCCCATAGCTCCTCCCCCCCTTTCCCTCATATTTTTATATACATTTTTATTTAACTTATTATTTATACATTGTCCCATATATTGTCCATCATCAATTCTTGCTTTATAATAATTGTCATGTATTATATATTTAGGCCACTATATCCAGGTCACCTTTACAATTCAAACGCCGTAAATGCTATTTTCTATATAGTGCGGCTCTGTATCAGGAGCCGCACATCTGAGAGGAGCCAGGGACACGTCCGGTTGCCCGGCAACCATGTCAGTAGGATCTTGCATGCTTTGGCGAGACCTGACACAGTGACGTCATCTCATCTCACCTGCATCTCTCTGGTGACTCCGATTCCTAGTTACTGTGGTGCGCTCTATCATGCATGCGCCGACGTGGCATGCAGCGCACCACACAGGATGTGTGCCATCAGCCAAGCCTCATTTTGTTGTATTCCATTTAAATATCGGCGGGTTTCACATCCGCCTTAAGGCTACATCGAGCCCGCGGATGATTGCAATTCCCTGTTAGGAGGAAGAGGGCATTCATATATTGTCCCCTCCTCCCCCTTCTCTTAGATTTGCCAACCCGAGCCATGTCAGGACTCGGGGCTCATCATTTTGATTTCCAAGGAACACAGTTAGTATCTTATTGTTTGCACCTCGGCTAACCAATTTTTCTTTTGGAGATTTGCCTAGTTCCCCTATGTTTGCCCTCATGAGCTTTGTACTCATCTCAAAGCGAAACATACATGTAGGGATCCAGTAGGAGAGGACTAACCAGGGTCAATCAATTCCAGGGTTAAGTTCTTTAGGGGGTCGCTCTTGTCAGAGCGGGTGCTCAGTGGTTAGGCTATCAGGGCCAATATAGCACCCCATGTAGGGCATTATTAGGGAGATCTAGTCCGGACCCCTATCCTTTTGCAGCAATTCCACTTTCCTGAGGATTATCCACATCAAGCCTCCGAGAACAAACTGCTGCACACAGGAACCAATCTACGGAGCGGTAGGACAAATGGTTTTCCATCCAAAGTGCCGCTGTGCACTTCTATTCCTACTCCACGAAGTTATTTTGTCTTCTAGGATTTGATTGTATAGTGGGGACTTACTTCGACAGTAGCTCCATATATGGTACTTTGTCTGAGTATATGTATTATCAGTAACTATTTTAGGGCCAATTATTTTATTAGAAGGCAACTATTAAAAGCCAAGTTTTATTATTAAGTAACTACAGATCACTTTTTTCAGTATATATAGAGGGACACATCCCCAACTGGTTACCACGCCACTGTACGCTTACTGCAGACTGCTAGCAATTCATTCATAACTTCTAGCAGGAATAATACAGGGATGGCACAACATAGAGTCATTAGAATAGATGCTCCAAATTGTTATTAAATGGAGAATGCATGAAGCTATTAAAACAGGCATGTTAGGAATGGTGAAAGGTCCTCTTTAATCCCTTAAGGACCCTGCCATATTTCACCTTAAGGACCAGGCCATTTATTTGCAAATCTGACATGTGTCACTTTATGTGGTGATAACTTTAAAACACTTTTACTTATCCAGGCCATTCTGAGATTGTTTTCTTTTCACATATTGTACTTCATGACAGTGGTAAAAATGAGTAAAAAAATTTCATTTTTATTTATAAAAGAAATACCAAATTTTGAAAAATTTGCAAATTTGCAAATTTCAATTTCTCTACTCTTATAATAGATAGTAATACCTCCAAAAATAGTTACTACTACATTCCCCATATGTCTACTTCATGTTTGGATCATTTTGTGAATGTCATTTTATTTTTTGGGGACGTTAGAAGGCTTAGAAGTTTAGAAGCAAATCTTGAAATTTTTCAGTAAATTTCCAAAACCCATTTTTTGAGGACCAGTTCAGGTCTGAAATCACTTTGTGAGGCTTACATAATAGAAACCACCCAAAAATGACCCCATTTTAGAAACTACACCCCTCAAGGTATTCAAAACTGATTTTACAAACTTCGCTAACCCTTTAGGTGTTCCACAAGACTTAATGGAAAATGGAGATGAAATTTCAGAATTTTTTCCACTAACAAAGCAGGGGTTAACAGCCAAACAAAACTCAATATTTATTGTCCTGATTCTGTAGTTTACAGATGTATGTGTTATATACACCAAGAACCACTGTAACTGGTATGTTTGAGTGCTATTGTAATTGCAATAGTGTTAGGGCTCTTTCACACTTGCGTTGTCCGGATCCGGCGTGTACTCCATTTGCCGGAATTACACGCCGGATCCGGAAAAACGCAAGTGAACTGAAAGCATTTGAAGACGGATCCGTCTTCAAAATGCGTTCAGTGTTACTATGGCACCCAGGACGCTACTAAAGTCCTGGTTGCCATAGTAGTAGTGGGGAGCGGGGGAGCAGTATACTTACAGTCCGTGCGGCTCCCGGGGCGCTCCAGAATGACGTCAGAGTGCCCCATGCGCATGGATGACGTGTCCATGTGATCACATCATCCATGCGCGTGGGGCGCCCTGACGTCACTCTGGAGCGCCCGGGGAGCTGCACGGACGGTAAGTATACTGCTCCCCCGCTCCCCACTACACTTTACCATAGCTGCCAGGACTTTAGCATCCCGGCAGCCATGGTAACCATTCAGAAAAAGCTAAACGTCGGATCCAATGCAATGCGCCGAAACGACGTTTAGCTTAAGGACGGATCCGGATTAATGCCTTTCAATGGGCATTAATTCCGGATCCGGCCTTGCGGCAAGTGTTCAGGATTTTTGGCCGGAGCAAAAAGCGCAGCATGCTGCGGTATTTTCTCCGGCCAAAAAACGTTCCGGTCCGGAACTGAAGACATCCTGATGCATCCTGAACGGATTTCTCTCCATTCAGAATGCATTAGGATAAAACTGATCAGGATTCTTCCGGCATAGAGCCCCGACGACGGAACTCTATGCCGGAAGAAAAGAACGCAAGTGTGAAAGAGCCCTAAGTAAGGTTATTTGTTGCAATTTTATTTGGTCTGTAATTATATTACAACATAAAGGAAAACATCATAAGGGTAGTGACATCATCCCGCCCATATAACAGGTCCTCTGCATGGTGATCCTAGGCTTGTCAGGGAAGTAACGCAGAACTATACTGTTAGCTACAAGAGGGGGAAGGAGACTGACTTTGTCTAGAGGCTGCCCATCGTCACAGACTACCAGCAACTTGGAACATAGAAGAAGAAAAAATATGAAAATTGAATGTTTATGCTAGGAACACTGTAATTACTTTAAGAAAGCTATTAACAGTCTTTTATGACCTCTAGTATTAAAATAGTAAATGGGATAAATGTATTGTTTAGCATAGTAAAATGTTATGTAATATGTTAAATAGTTATGTTATGCATTTTATGTTTTTGGCACCTCCAGTGAGGATATGTATGGCTATGTTTGGCAAGGATCAGGACTAACCACCCTGTTGCTCCCCTCTTGGTAGGAGTGGCCTGGCCCTGCTTCCTGCTTAGAAAGGGGAGTTCCTGTCCAGACAGACAGTGAAGAGGAAGCACACTACGGAGATCCTGCTTCTAAGGGTCAATTCACATGTCCGCAAAATGGGTCCGCATCCGTTCATCAATTCAATGGGGCTGCACATAGTGTGCTGTCCACAACCGCAATTCCGTTCCGTGGCCCCACAAAAAAATAGAACATGTCCTATTCTTGTCAGCAGACATGGACAAGAAAAGACATTTCTATTATAGTGCCGGCCATGTGCGGTCCACAAAAAGCAGAACGCACATGGCCGGTGTCCGTGTTTTGTGGATGCGCAATTTGCGGACCGCAAAACAGTTGTGGACATGTGAATGGACCCTTAGAGAGGATCTCCAGAGAGATAAACTTGATTGTGCCTCAAGTGAATCCTTTAGAAGATAAACAGCAGAGTGACCAGCCACTATCAGCATTTAAAGCCTGCCTTATTCCTTACTGGTACCAGAAAATTGCACTTGGAATCAGCTGCCGTTGAATGTACCTGAAGTTCTACATTGCACTTAGGAAAAGAGGCTTTTATATGTTCAATTCTAGCCTTATTCCTTAATACTACATTTCCAATGCACCGATCCTCAGAGAGCAACGATCTGATGGAGTACACCATGATACAACACTTCATCAGGTCCACTACCACTCTCTTCCTCTGCACTGGCTCCTCCGGGGCTCGCTGCATAAGCCCTTTAATTCTAGTGAGATTATAGTGATAAAGGGTTAATTCTATTCTGCAATACTTTATGAGTATGTTATGTATAAAAATGATATGGATTATATTGCATCATAATTCTAATCCTTTCCTTTGCATCGGGTGCTTGTAAAGAGTAAACTATGAAGGAAATGAGCCCAGATATTATTTGCAATGAAAGGTATTTTTGGTGAAAGGAAATCTTTCATTAAAATAAGAGCAACATATAAGGAACAAAATGCAACTTTTATTAAAGGTGAATAAGATTGCCATAATAATAGCCTGGTAAAATGATTTTTCATTGTATTGACATTCTTTTTGTTTATTCTGTTCCTTCTGTCTTAAGAGGATCCATGCTGGGTAATAATGGATCCCATCGACTTAAAACAGGTCCACTTCCACTTTTTTTTAACAATTGGAATATTCTGCCAGTATGAAGCAACAAAAAAATGGCAGAAAAGAGCCATGATGTGAGTGTGAACAGCGCTAATGACTGTATTTTTGCTCTTCAACTAGTTGATGACAAATTGATATTAGTCTACATCAGTCACTTCAGCCTGTCACCCACCCATAAGTTTGCATCTATCCATCATCCTGGCATCAGTTTGAGTTCCATAAAAAATTTATAAAATCTGCCAAAAGGTCCATCATTGTTTTTTTTTATTAAATAGAAATATGCTGCCAAAAATAGAAGGTTTTACTATGTCTTTATTACTTACTACCAGGTTTTTTCCGTTATATACTTATTTTTTAAAATTAATAATTGACTTTCAGATTCAAAATCCTGTGTGACATCAGAGAAGTCATATAGGACGCTGTACAACTGGTATATTTAATTTTTGTAATTCTGTGTATACAGTCTTTGCTCTGTATATATATCATCCGGTAATTTGGCCAATTCATACTTTCCAAGTATACATGAAAAATGTTTTTAACATTTTTTTTATGTCTGAAAAGCATTTTATACTTGAAAGCGTAAAATATTGATGCATAAGTAAAAATACTAGAACTCTGAAGTACAGTATTCACATTAGAAGGCAACCTGATTAAGGGAAGTGAAGAGTGTTATCACCAAAGAGCAGCCAGTGTATTACATGATTTCCCACAAAATGAATGGGCAGCTATATTACACATGACTGCACTCTTAAAATAAATCTGCTGTGGCTAATAAATGGGGATACCCTAATAGGATGTATGGAAGGATGTTACTATTTCTTGGGTGGCCCTGTTTGCTTTACTTTTTTAAAGTATTAACTTATTGGATATTTGTGCATATACAGTTCCATTATTTGTAGGTAAGTACAGATTCAACTAGGCCGACTAAACTTACAATAGCTTACAATACAGTGATTGGGAGTGAAACAGAACCTCAGGCAGCCAAACTGCCTACACTAGATGTTCTGTACAATGTATGCTGTCTCCAATGTTAATCACAGTCTGTAAAGTAAAGCCGCAAACACTGATATATAATCAAGATCTATAAATCCCATGGTGAAGAATGTTTGTTCATTAGTAGGTGATTGCTACATTTCCCTTTCCTGCTCTATTAACATGCTAAGGAGGATTAGGCACATCATTGGCAAATGATATTAATGCATAAATGCTGGGGACGTGTGACCTTTAAACCCTTTTGTGTAAGAGCGGTGCAGGTCTGTGCATTGCACTGTAAAGGCTGAGCTCCTTCACTATCTTATCCAATAGGAAAGTTGACACCCTCAATAAATCTACCGCTACTTTATTTCAGTATAATTCTTAAAACTAAGATGATTCTTCATTGATAACGATATGTCAGAAGTTATATTGTGTGTCTTAAGGTTTCTTTGTAAAAGACCTTCATATATGCAGATAATATCACATTCTCTCTACTGGAACTTCATGGAATGAGATGAAATGAAAAATTAATTTTTCATGGCATGCATTAAATACGTCCATCCTAATAAATATATTTTAAAATGTATCCTATTCTTTACACTATTTAATGATACATGTATAATTTACACCCATTGGCACAAGACATAGGCGAAGTGAAATAGCACAAGCAAAGGTTTTATATTTCCAGGTGACTGTAGAAAATCTTTACAGAAATTGAGGGTCTCACCCAGTACAGAAAAGGTGGGTGGGTTTCTTTCCAAAATTACCACTTCCATCTGAAAAGTGAAAGCTTGAATCAAAATTATTACATCCTCATACCTCCCAATCATCCAGGATCAAGCTAGGACGGTCTTGGTAGTCAGCTGCTGTTCCACTGTCCCATAATTGTCATCAAGCGTCCCACTATGTCCCTACATTGTTATCACTTTATAAATGGGCACCGAGAAGTCAGATGAAATAAAATGGTGCCCCTGACTTCTCTTACTGTTTGCTGCACTGCTCTATTGTGCATGACATGGGGCAGACTTGGTGGTGGATGCTTTCATGATGAGGTTCAACCAAGGCAGGCCGCCAGCCAAGGAACCTAGAGGTGAATAGATTACAATAGTTCCATGGAATTTGCTGGTGGCAATGAAGAGCTGGCGCTGTTACTGATATTAGTGGAATTTATCACCCAGATGCTTGAATGACTTTGAAAGAAATTATTATGTTCCCAGTAGACTCTAAGCTTGTTTGCATTCTAGGAGCCACATTAATCATCATGCTTTACATTCACGAGTAAAAGGATTATTCCAAAAATCAGGTTTATCTATTTAAAAAAAGTCCCAAATGGTCATTAAATGTCATTTTAACTATTTTGCACCATTTAAACAAAAATAGACCATGTTTAGTGTCCCCCTCAGCACCACTGCTAATCTGTGCGCTGTTATGGTTGACTGCTGGACAGTGTCACATGACCCATTTTTCAGCTTTTTTGGTCTACAACTTGCAAAATCAGTGGCATGTTCTTTTTATGTCTATTACTACCCAATGCTCCACATCATCATCATCATCAGTCTCCTTTCCCCTCTGGAAGTATAACTAAAGTGTATGGGCCCAGTCTCCTTTCCCCTCAGGGACATAGTTAAATTGTATGGGCCCCAGGTAAAATGTTAAAACTGTCCACCCCCTGCAGATGTAGTAATAACCATAGAGTAAATGTAGTCCCTGAACAATTAAAAAGATAACATAACAGGTATTGCCGCATCTGAAAATGTGTGAACTATCAAAATCTAAAAATATTTTTCCTGCTTGGTGAATGCCAGTTTTTTATCACCTGGTCCCCACAAAAAAAGAAATACCAGTGATCAAAGAGTTTTAGGTCCCCAAAAACGGTATCAATAAAAACTACTGTTTGCCCTAATACAGCTCTTTAGACAGAAATATAAAATAGTTCTGGCTGTCAGAAAATAATGATGCAAAGAAAATTTAGATTTTTTTCAAATTATTATTATTTTTTTTAAGTAATAAAACAAAATAAAAACTATGCAAATTGTTATGCAAGCGGGTGTGGACCCACTGCGCCACTGACTGGGGCCTAACTAAGCAGCTACCTGGTATTCACTAGAGCCTCTGATGGTGGGGATAGGCTTGGGCCATAGGGTAGCTGCCAGGTGCCACTCCAGAGTAGTCCCCAAGTCAGTGGCAGCTGACCAGGGGGTCAGAGTGCTTGGTGCAAGCACCAAGGGGACGTACGTGGCCTGGAGGTACGGGTCAGGACAGGCGGCAATCAAGCGAAGTCAGTAAACAAGTCCGATATTAGGGGCAGGCGGCAAACAGGCAAAGTCCATAAACAAAGTCCGAGGTCAAAGGCAGGTGGCAGAAAGCAAAGTCCAGGAGTACAATAGCAGGATTCGATACACAAGAAGGCAGACAAGATAAACACCTTTGCACAGGGACTAGACAGGCTAGACACTGTAGTAGGAAGTGCCTTTAAATACCTGCTGCAATCCAGCCATAGGCTGCTGAGACAGAGGGCGTGTGTGTGTTGCCTCTTAGGTGAAGAGAGACACACCCATGCAAGCTTCAACACTAATGCAAGTCTCCAGCAGGAAGGAAACTATGGCATGGAACATATGTGGCAGAGTTAATCAAGTTGCTGCCCATGTTTGTCAGCAGGACAACAGGAGGAAAAAGAGGGAGCCTGCCGCCCGTGCCTGCGGTTAGGGGCAGCGGTGCCGGCACGGACTGCTGGCCTAACACAAATTTGGGATCCAAAATTTGGTATTTGGTAAAACCTTGGCGGAATTGTGAGATTTTTCATTTTTACCCCACAAAGAATTTTTTTCCTTTTTTCCAGTACAAGACATGGAAAATAAATGCATCTTGTCCCACAAAAAAAGCCCTCATATGGCTATGTGAATGAAAGAGAAATCACAAATGCAAAAAGGAAATTGGCCCAGTCGTTTAAGGGTTAAGTTACACCACATTTATCATAGTGGCAAATGCTGGATGATCAATGTGCTGTATCCTTAGACTCTCTAGTCCAGCGTTACACCACCTATTTGTTGATCTAGTTTTACTCCAAAAATCCGCCAAAAGTTTTGGCGCACGAAGTTGCATTTTATTCATGCCTCCTGTCTGGAAAGCCACACCCCTTTCTGGTAAAGCATGCCTCTTTTTTGAACGAGTAAAAAATAATGTCTAAAACACTTAATAAATGTGGCGCAAAGCATGCATGCCAGTCTTTTGGTGCAAATTGAGCCAGAATTCTGGGGTGTTTTGATTAGTAAATCTTCCCCACAGTACATACTTATGCAGTGAAGGATTACAGTTTTGCGTTCTCAATATTTTTATTATGTTGATCATAAATAGTGAGGGCCATTTTAGTTAGGCGTCTTAATATAATGAATGTATTGCTTTATATATTATTTTAAATGGAAAAAATACACAGAATTATAAAATTCATATTGATTTAATGTAAGAAACGTACCTTTTCGGGTTCCAGCGGTGCGTTCTTCAGCTTCAGATAGACCCGCTACTGAGCCACAACTTCCCCCCCAGTGACGCAGTTGTGTCCTTAGTTACTAGGTGTAATGCTTTGTTTCTGGGGAGACAGGCAGTGTGAGACAGGCAGGGGAGACAGGCAGTGTGGGTGACTGACAGCCCAGCTGCCCCATTGTTTTGTCTGTTTTTATGTTGACCTATGGGAGCACCAGGCACTGGACTAAACTGGCTCTGATCCAAGGACCTGGTGCCCTATTTAAATCCCCTATTGCCATATTATCATTGTTAGTGATAGTTTTTTGGCTCTTTGTTACTGTTCTTGATTATCTTTGACATTGGCTTGTTTCCTGACCTTCCTGTTTCTCACGTTTTGGTACTGTGCAGCCCATTTTGTTCTGACTCATTTTGATTGACTCTGCTTTTGTGTTTGAACTTATTGTTTGTTATTGTTTGTTCTGCGCTTATATTAGTGTAGGGACTTTCATTCAGTTGAAGTTATGCCATTTAAGGCTTATACTGCAAGTACAATAGGTAGGGAACACAGGCTGGGTTCTAGTTCAGGGACTCACTGTCCTCATCTGTCCCTATCTACAGTCATTATACTTACACAATGCAACCTATAGTACTCAGACATGGTGTATTTGCTGTGGATTTTCAGTGTGGTGCCTCACAAAAATAGCAGAAAAATTCAGTGCAGATAAATGGGCACTCTGCATATTTTCAAATGCACGGAATGCTTGTGCAGTGAAAAGGCTGCAGAATCCATGGCTGTGACACATATTGATTAAGGATTGGAATCATCACAGATTTTCACTAAGTTCTGCAGCAGAACCCCGCCTACCAGGGACAGGAAACAACGTGGAGAAACAAAGGTTTAAAAGCCTCCTCCCCTTTACCTTGTCCAGTTGTTTCCTGTCCCTTGGGATGAAGTGGAGAAATGCGGCAGGGGTTCCCTCCTGCTTAAACATTTTCACTCAGCCTTGGTGTAGGTTGTCCTGATTGAGTCAGGAGGGCTGATGCAGGGCGACGGTTTCCGGGACAAGAGAGGGGTCCTTCCATCTGGCTAGAACTAAGTCCTGCGGTGGCAGGCTACCCTGGGTGTCTGTGCGCCTTTAGTTAAGGTGGCTGGGAGCATGGGCTGGCATTTGTGTTGCTCCAGGGGACGGAGTCTCGCGATAGTGGGTCAAGTGGGGGAGTTCAAGTTAGGGTCTATTCACACGTCCGTTTTTTCTTTCCTGATCTGTTCCGTTTTTTCAGGAACAGATCTGGACCAGATCTGGACCAGATCTGGACCCATTCATTTTCAATGGGTCCTGGAAAAAAACGGACAGCTCAATGTCTGATTTTTTCCAGGACCCATTGAAAATGAATGGGTCCAGATCTGGTCCAGATCTGTTCCTGAAAAAACGGAACAGATCAGGAAAGAAAAAACGGACGTGTGAATGGACCCTTAAAATGATGGCTCAGTACGGGGAATGGCGTTCCTCATTGGCGTTCGTGTCTGGAAGGAAGCAGCCATGTCCCTTCCTGCAGAGAAGTCATCTGATGCTCCCAAGGCCCTCAGCCCGGTAAGCCTTCTCCTGGGTGAAAAGTTTTTTTATGCACCACTCCAGGTCTTGGTCACTAGGGAGTTATTTTCATGGTGGAGGTTCCTTTTCTTTAAAAATCTAGCCCCTTACAGAGATGCCAGCAAAAGTAGGGGACCTTCACTAAAGAAAAAATGTGCAATCTGCAAGAAGCAGTTAGCCGGCCTTGTTAGGCTACTTTCACACTCATGTTTTGGCTTTCCGTTTGTGAGATCCATTCAGGGCTCTCACAAGCGGTCCAAAACGGATCAGTTTTGCCCTAATGCATTCTGAATGGAAAAGTATCCACTCAGAATGCATCAGTTTGCCTCCGATCAGTCTCCATACCGCTCTGGAGGCGGACACCAAAATGCTGCCTGCAGCGTTTTGCTGTCTGCTTGACGAAACTGAGCCAAACAGATCCATCTTGGCACACAATGTAAGTCAATGGGGAAGGATCAGTTTTCTCTAACACAATCTGGCACAATAGAAAACGGATCCGTGTCCCATTGACTTTCAATGGAGTTCATGGCGGATCCGTCTTGGCTATGTTACAGATAATACAAACGGATCCGTTGATGACGGATGCATGCGGTTGTATTATTGTAACGGATCCGTTTTTGCCCTCATGGATACGCCCAAAACACGAGTGTGAAAGTAGCCTTAAAAAGCCACTGGATAGCCTAAAGTCTATTATCAAAGAGGAAGTGAGCTCCGCCATTGAAGCAAAGATGGTGGTTTTCCCTCAAAAACCCTCTACCACCAGATCTAATCCTGAACCGCACTTTTATATGGATTTTGACCTGGATGACGGTGAATTTACATCAGAATCAGACTTGGTTTCTTCTGACGACGAGTCTGGTAGACCCTTGTGTTCTGTGGAGGAAACCGAATCTTTGCTTAAGACTATCAGGGCTACCATGAATATTGAAGAATCCAGAGAAACCCATTCCATTCAGGACCAAATGTTTAGAGGTCTCGGTGATAGGAAAAAATTAGTTTTTCCTATTCATGAAAGTATAAAAAAACTAATTGCAGATGAGTGGAGAGATCCAGAGAAAAGATCAGGAGTCTCAAGGGTTTTTGAAAGAAACTATTCCTTTAGTGAGTCTGATTCTGCCCACTGGGATAAAACTCCTAGGGTTGACGCCCCTATAGCTAGAATATCTTAGGCCCCTTTCACATGGGCGAGTATTCCGCACGGATGCGATGCGTGAGTTGAACGCATTGCACCCGCACTGAATACCGACCCATTCATTTCTATGGGGCTGTTCAGATGAGCGGTGATTTTCACGCATCACTTATGCGTTGCGTGAAAATCGCAGCATGCTCTATATTCTGCGTTTTTCACGCAACGCAGGCCCCATAGAAGTGAATGGGGTTGCGTGAAAATCGCAAGCATCCGCAAGCAAGTGCGGATGCGGTGCAATTTTCACACACGGTTGCTAGGAGACGATCGGGATGGAGACCCGATCATTATTATTTTCCCTTATAACATGGTTATAAGGGAAAATAATAGCATTCTGAATACAGAATGCAAAGTAAAATAGGGGTGGAGGAGTTAAAAAAAAATTAAAAATAATTTAACTCACCTTAGTCCACTTGATCAAGATGCCGACATCTCCTTCTTCTGTCTCCTTTGTTGAATAGGACCTGTGGTGAGCATTAAATACAGTTACAGGACCTTTGATGATGACACTTCGGTCATCACATGGTACATCACATGATCTTTTACCATGGTGATGGATCATGTGATGACCGGAGTGACGTCATCAAAGGTCCTGTAACTGTATTTAATGCTCACCACAGGTCCTATTCAACAAAGGAGACAGAAGGAGATGCCGGGCCGCGATCAAGTGGACTAAGGTGAGTTAAATTATTATTATTATTTTTTAACCCCTCCAGCGCTGTTTTACTTTGCATTCTGTATTCAGAATGCTATTATTTTCCCTTATAACCATGTTATAAGGGAAAATAATACAATCTACAGAACATTGATCCCAAGCCCGAACTTCTGTGAAGAAGTTCGGGTTTGGGTACCAAACATGCGCGATTTTTCTCACGCGCGTGCAAAACGCATTACAATGTTTTGCACTTGCGCTGAAAAATCGTGGGTGTTCCCGCAACGCACCCGCACATTTTCCCGCAACGCCCATGTTAAAGGGGCCTAAGAAGTCCTCTTCACCTTTTGAAGACGTAGGGCTTTTGAGATAAAAAATGTGAGTTGCTTCTTAGAAGATCTTGGGAGACCTGCACTTCCATGTTGAGACCCAGCATTGCAGCCACTTACACTGCCAGGACCCTGTCCTTGTGGTTATCTTAACTAGAGGAACATTTTGTTTCAGGAACACCCAGAGAGGATAGTTTATCCTACCTGCCAGTTCTAAAACAGGCTACAAATTTTCTATCAGATGCTTTGGCGGATTTAGTTAAACTCTCTGACAGATTTGCGTCCCTTTCTAATTCCGCCAGAAGATCTACTTGGTTAAAATTGTGGTCGGGGGGCAATACGTCTAAGAGCAAACTGTGTAGTATTCCCTGTGAGGGCAACAAACTGTTTGGGTCAGTACTAGATGATATTTTAGATAAGGCATCTGATAGAAAGAAAGGTTTCCCATCAGAGTCTAGGTTTTTCCACCAACACTGGTCCTTTCGTAACCAGAGGAAGGGTAGGCCGGATCAGAAAAAGGAGAGTTCAGGCTCCTGGCAGCCCTCGAAAGGCAGAGGCAGGGGTTTCTTGTTTAACCAATAGAAGTCTTCAAAATAGCCCAGTCAATGACGCCAGGGACCCGGTGGGGGAAAGATTAAGAAAATTTGTTTCCGCCTGGAAAAATATTTCAAAATACCCCTGGATTCTAGATTTAATTCAACATGGCTGCAGATTAGAATCCCCCTCCAGAAAGGTTCCTGTTAAACAAGAAACTAAAGAAAGAAATACAATATCTTCTAAAGTCACAGATTCTGGCATTACTAGAAAAATAAGTCATTGTTCCAGTACTACTAGACCAGAGAGTGAAGGGATTTTACTCCCCAATATTTCTAATTAAAAAAACGAATGGTACATTCAGATCCATAATAAACCTGAAGGATCTCAACAAACATACAGTTAGGTCCATATATATTTGGACAGAGACAACATTTTTCTAATTTTTGTTCTGTACATTACCACAATGGATTTTGAACAAAACAATTCAGATGTTGGAGTTCAGACTTTCAGCTTTAATTCAGTGGGTTGAAAAAAATGATTGCATAAAAATGTGAGTAACTAAACTTCAGGGGCTCAAAAGTAACTGGACAAATTAAAACATTGTAAATAAAATGTTAATTTCTAATACTTGGTTGAAAACGCTTTGTTGGCACTTACTTCCTGAAGTCTTGAACGCATGGACATCACCAGACGCTGTGTTTCCTCCTTTTTAATGCTCGACCAGGCCTTTACTGTAGCGGTTTTCAGTTGCTGTTTGTTTGTGAGCCTTTCTGTCTGAAGTTTAGTCTTTAACAAGTGAAATGCATGCTCTATTGGGTTCAGATCAGGTGACTGACTTGGCCATTCAAGAATATTCCACTTCTTTGCTTTATTATGTATTATTAAACGCCGACCAATCAGTTTGGCTGCATTTGAGCATACAGTATGTCTCTGAAAACTCCAGAATTCATCCGGCTGCTTCTGTCCTGTGTCATATCATCAATAAACACTAGGGACCCAGTGCCACTGGCAGCCATGCATGCACAAGCCATCACACTGCCTCCGCCGTGTTTTACAGATGATGTGGTATGCTTTGGATAATGAGTTGTACCATGCCTTCGCCATACTTTTTTCCCCCATCATTCTAGTAGAGGTTGATCTTGGTTTCATCTGTCCAAAGAATGCTCTACCAGAAGTGTGCTGTTTTTTTTAAGATTTTTTTTAACAAAGTCCAATCTAACCTTTTTATTCTGGAGGCTTATGAGTGCCTTGCACCATGCAGTGAACCCTCTGTATTTACTTTCATGCAGTCTTCTCTTTATGGTAGATTTGGATATTGATACGCCTAATGGTTTCTCTTCACCATGGTAATTATTCTGCGATCATCTACCACTTCTGTGGGCGTCCAGGACTTTTTGCATTGTTGAGGTCACCAATGCTTTCTTTCTTTCTCAGGATTTACCAAACTGTAGATTTTGCTACTCCTAATAGTGTAGCAATTTCTCGGATGGTTTTTTTCTGTTTTCACAGATGAAGGATGGCTTGTTTCACCTGCATGGAGAGCTCCTTTGACCGTGTGTTTACTTCTTAGCAGAATCTTCAAAAT
The DNA here is from genome assembly GCF_905171765.1 of Bufo bufo. NCBI lineage: Eukaryota > Metazoa > Chordata > Amphibia > Anura > Bufonidae > Bufo > Bufo bufo. Next base: position 635,823,059 of record NC_053389.1, read on the forward strand.
GCAAGCACCAAACTCCAGGAATTTTATGTGCTTAATTGAGAATGAAATAATGAAGGAATTACCCACACCTGCCCATGAAACAGCATTTGAGTCAATTTGAGCTGAATCTCCTAAACCCTTCATCCAATTTTAATGTGGATACCTTCAAATGAAAGCTAAAAGTCTGGACTTTATGTCCATGTCCATTATCCAACTATAACTTGAATATGTTTTAGTAAAAAGGAAATAAAAACGGAGGGGGGTGGCCTGGACGCTGATGGCGCTGGCTGCATAACTTGCTAGCTCCGCTCCAGACTTTTACAACGGCTCACATAAATCAACTGAGAAAGGTAATTAAGCCTCCTACAGAGATAGCAGCAGCTGCTAAGATGGAAAAGCTGAGGAAAAGACACTCCCCAAAGAGACTCACAGAGTTATTTGCTAAGGCAACAACTCCTAGTCCCGGCACACCTCCAGCTCTCCGGCCTCCATGTCACAGGCTGGTTTCTCCTGCTCCGAGCCCAGATAACTTACAGAGCACAGGTCAGCATCAATCTCCAGGTTCCTTGTCTCTCCCACTGACAGAAGGCGACATGCACTCCATGATAGAGGCACTCCGCACCTCTTTAAGAGAGGATTTGGCAGGTTTTGTGAAAGAGTTCAGATGCAAGGCCTAGGAGACCGCAAAGCACATGTGGAAAACAAAATGGCGGAGTTCGCCATATCGCACAATTCACTTATAGATGAACATGAGGCGCTGCAGGAGGAGATGATAGCGGCCAAAAGTAAGCTACAAGATATAGAGGATCGCAATAGAAGAAATAATGTGAGATTGCGCTGTATTTCAGAAGCAGTTGCCCTGGAACCCCTCCTTAAGAATCTTATTAAAGACACAGGGCCAAATGTGTCTGACAGGGATCTCTTAATAGATCGCATTCACCGTATTCCGAAACCGAAAGGCTTGGACGCCTCACTCCCGCGTGATGTTGTGACGCGTATACACTTTTACCAAGTAAAGGAACTTTTCCTGAAAGTGGTGAGGCTTAACCCTACTCCTACCGCTTTATTCAAAGGCATCACTATATACCCCGATCTGTCCGCGGCCACATTGGCGAAAAGGAGGGAATTTGCGTTTGTGACCAGAAATACTACGAGATCAACGCATCAGATACCACTGGGGTTTTCCCGTCAAGCTCCTAATTCAACGAGATAGAAAACAATATGTCTGCTCCTCGCCTCAAGAAGCAGCCCAGCAGATGTACAGCTGGGGTCTACTCCACAAACCTCCTTCTCCGGACAAAGAATCCTCGTCCAAACCAGATAGGATCCCTCCAGAATGGGAGTCTGCTTGAACTGTTCTAAGTTCTTTCTCAGGTATTGACAGATGTCTGGTTGCTGAGAAGTGCAAGTGTCTTCCATTTGATATACCTCCCCCCACTCAGTCTGCTCAGTCCTATAGGGTGAAGTCGACCCTCTGAGTAGACACCTTGGTATATCTACTCCAATTATATGTTGGTCCCTGACCGCTATGTTTCTGTTCTTTCCTTTTATTTCTTCTTTTTTTTCTTCTTTTATGTTCTACTTTGTTACAGGGTTCCTTGAGTGCAATAATCCGATGTAATTTGTTGTGCACAGCATATTGCTATTTGGTTGAAATGTGCATACAGCAGAGATTCATTACAGCATCCTTTCTTGATACACATTATGGGGTTGAAGTTTTACTCTAAAAATGTACGTGGTTTGAATTCCCCGTTTAGGAGGTCTCAGCTATGGTCTGATTTGCTGAAATCTAGATGTGATGTAGTCTTGATTCAGGAATCTCATTTAGTAGAGCCGGATCAGCATAGGTGTGTTCACCAACTCTTCCCAAACTTTTTTACTCCCCAGCTGTTAAAAAACGGAAAGCTGGGACTTTCGTTTGTATCAGGGCTTCAGTGGCATTTACTCTTCAGCAATATATTACAGACCCTCAGGGCGTTATGTTATTTTGCTATGTTTACTAGAGGGATCCCAATATACTATTGTTTCTGTGTATGCACCTAATGCGCACCAAAAAAAACTTCCTACACAAGCTCTTTAAAAAAATTCTGAAAGTGCCGAATGGTGATTTTAACATCCCAATAAATGCAGACTTAGACTGTTTCACACTAGCTACCAACAGACGTGAAGATTTACAACATTCACTCAAAGACACATCATTGCATGACGTATGGAGGTATCAGCACAGTGGAGAGCGAGACTATACACATATCTCCTCATCCCACTCATCGCAGGCACGCATTGATTTTTTTTTAGTATCTAGAGACATTTTACACAACATAACCAGATCAGATATAGGATACGCTACTTGGTCTGATCATGCTCATGTCTCACTTGAAATTGATACTGGCCTCCCTAATCAGCTGCCTCCACAATGGAGACTCAACCCATTCCTACTGAGAAGTGTAGAGAGGGCAGAGGAGTATAGTAAATGCTTGAAGGAGTTCTTCACCCTTAACGAATCCAGTGAAATATCAATTACGACCCTATGGCTCACACATAAGGCGTACATGAGAGGGATCTTGTTGCAATCAGCTGCGCGTCTTAAGAGACAAAGGGAGCAAGAGTTGTCAAACACCCTGATTAAAATTGAAGCACTTTCCACATTATATAAATCCCAACCCTCTACTTCCCATCTAGCAGAGCTGCAGCAGGTATGGGCATATTTACGATCCCTCCTTTTGTATAAACATGAAAAAGCTCTTACACGTTTAAAGAGGTCTTTCTACCATATGGGTGACAGAACGGGGGCGCTTCTTGCGCGCCGCCTCAAACGCAGAGCAGCAGAGTCTAGAATAGAAAAACTTGATTACAATAACTCAGTAATTACACATCCGCAAGAAATTGCGAACACGTTTCCGTCCTACTATGCCAACTTGTACAATCTCAAAGAAGACGTGAATACCCCACAACCCACCCAGGATGGCATCAAAGCTTTTTTAGATCCATTACCTCTCCCCTCTTTAACAAGAACACAATTGGAGACACTGAATAAGCCTATAGCTGATACTGAAATTTTAGCGGCCCTCAAATCCACTCCACTGGGCAAAGCGCCTGGCCCAGATGGCTATATCTCCAAATATTATAACTGCTTCCAGTTGCTTTTAATCCCTTATTTTTCTAAATTGTATAATACTTTTTTGTCTACAGGCACCATCTCCTCAGAAATGCTACAGGCAACCGTTGTCACGCTCCCCAAACCGGGCAAATCCCCAGTTGATCCGGCAAACTTCTGTCCTATATCCTTACTAAACGCAAATTTAAAATTATATGCCAAAATATTGGCTTCTTGCATCCATACTCTTCTGCCCTCCTTAATCGGTTCAGATCAAGTTGGTTTTGTTCCTCGGAGGCAGTGTAGGGATGGCACCAGACGCATGATTAACCTTATACAACTTGCGGAGCGGTCCAGGGTCTCCACAGTGTTCGCCTCTCTTGACGCTGAAAAAGCTTTCAACAGGGTGCACTGGGGATTCCTGGATCAGGTACTCCAAAAATGTGGGTTCCAAGGCGCTATTCTCACAGCAATTATGGGCCTACAGTTGAAAGAAAAAGTATGTGAACCCTTTGGAATTATATGGATTTCTGCACAAATTGATCATAAAATGTTATCTGATCTTTATCTAAGTCACAACAATAGACAATCACAGTCTGCTTAAACTAATAACACACAAATAATTAAATGTTACCATGTTTTTATTCAACACACCATGTAAATATTCACAGTGCAGGTGGAAAAAGTATGTGAACCCCTAGACTAATGACATCTCCAAGAGCTATTTGGAGTGAGGTGTCAGACAACTGGAGTCCAATCAATGAGATGAGATTGGAGGTGTTGCTTACAGCTGCCCTGCCCTATACTAAAAACACACCAGTTCTGGGTTTGCTTTTCACAAGAAGCATTACCTGATGTGAATGATGCCTCGCACAAAAGAGCTCTCAGAAGACCTACGATTAAGAATTGTTGACTTGTATAAAGCTGGAAAGGGTTATAAATAGAGATGGGACGGGGGATTCGTCGAATCCACGAATCCCTCGAATCTTGCTGGATTCGTGGGATTCGTGGACTCGAATCCAGACGTAATTTGCCTGAAACGAATCCGACGAATCCGGTGGGAGGGATTGGGAGGCGGAGCTGGGGGCCGGTGCGTTCACTGTGCTCCGGCCCCTCCGCTCCAGTAGTTATATAATGTGTAATTGTGATTAATAATCATGCTGCCCCCTCTGTGTGTAGTATTACATTCAATAAATCTTACTTACAGCCGGCTACTGCTATCGTAACAGGCCGGCCGGGCAGACGAGCGGCAGCGTCACTGACTGACGTCACCTGCTTGCACCGCTTCATTCATAAAGCAGGCGGCTCAGGCAGGTGACGTCAGTCAGTGACGCTGCCGCTCGTCTGCCCGGCCGGCCTGTTACGATAGCAGTAGGGGGCAGCATGATTATTAATCACAATTACACATTATATAACTACTGGAGCGGCAATGGGGGGGGTCTGTGGATGACACTGTTAAGGGGTGGGTGGTGGGTCTGTGGATGGCACTGTTATAGGGTGGGGGGGTCTGTGGATGGCACTGTTATAGGATGGGGGGGTCTGTGGATGGCACTGTTATAGGATGGGGGGGGTCTGTGGATGGCACTGTTATGGGGTGGGGGGGTCTGTGGATGGCACTGTTATGGGGTGGGGGGGTCTGTGGATGGCACTGTTATGGGGTGGGGGGGTCTTTGGATGGCACTGTTATGGGGTGGGGGGGTCTGTGGATGGCACTGTTATGGGGTGGGGGGGTCTGTGGATGGCACTGTTATGGGGTGTGGATGGCACTGTTATGGGGTGGGGGGTCTGTGGAAGGCACTGTTATGGGGTGGGGGGGTCTGTGGATGGCACTGTTATGGGGTGGGGGGGGTCTGTGGATGGCACTGTTATGGGGTGGGGGGGGGTCTGTGGATGGCACTGTTATGGGGTGGGGGGGTCTGTGGATGGCACTGTTATGGGGTGGGGGGGTCTGTGGATGGCACTGTTATGGGGTGGGGGGGGTCTGTGGATGGCACTGTTATGGGGTGTGGATGGCACTGTTATGGGGTGTGGATGGCACTGTTATGGGGTGGGGGGGGTCTGTGGATGGCACTGTTATGGGGTGGTGGGGTCTGTGGATGGCACTGTTATGGGGTAGGGGGGTCTGTGGATGGCACTGTTATGGGGTGTGGATGGCACTGTTATAGGATGGGGGTCTGTGGATGGCACTGTTATGGGGTGTGGATGGCACTGTTATGGGGTGTGGATTGCACTGTTATAGGATGGGGGTCTGTGGATGGCACTGTTATGGGGTGGGGGGGGTCTGTGGATGGCACTGTTATGGGGTGGGGGGGTCTGTGGATGGCACTGTTATGGGGTGGGGGGGTCTGTGGATGGCACTGTTATGGGGTGGGGGGGTCTGTGGATAGCACTGTTATGGGGTGGGGGGGGGGGGTCTGTGGATGGCACTGTTATGGGGTGGGGGGGTCTGTGGATGGCACTGTTATGGGGTGGGGGGGTCTGTGGATGGCACTGTTATGGGGTGGGGGGGTCTGTGGATGGCACTGTTATGGGGTGGGGGGGTCTGTGGATGGCACTGTTATGGGGTGGGGGGGTCTGTGAATGCCAGGGGGAGAGGTGAGAGGCACTATGATACTACTGGCACATTGGGGGGAGGCACTATGATACGGGCACATTATGGGGGGAGATGGCACTATGATACGGGCACATTATGGGGGGAGATGGCACTATGATACGGCACCTTATGGGGGGAGGTGGCACTATGATACGGGCACATGGGGGGAGGAGAGAGGCACTCCGCACTTGATACTGGCACATGATTAGGGGGGCATCTATGGGGACACTTACTGGCACATTATTGGGTGGCACTGTGGGGGCATCTACTGAGGCCACAAAGAAGGGGTATTTTATATGGGGGCTCTGTGTGGTACTAGTATTATCAGGGGTAGTTTCTGCAGTATAGTATTGGGGAGCACAGCGGCACAGTATTGGGGGTGTTAGGATGATTTGTCCAGAAGATAGGAGGATGATGGAAAAGTAGTAAACTAAGATTTTTATTTTTTTTGTCAAGCTGCAGAGACGAAAAATGGCTGAAAACTGGTGGTCTGGTCTGAAGGTCTGAAAGGAGAAGATGAGGAAAGAGAACATCTACAAGAGACGTCACTGGATGTAAGAGGTATGTGGCTGTATTACCCTGTATGTTCTGTAGTGATAGGAGCAGGGGTCATCGTGGTCATATAGGGTGCGACCGTGACTGGGAGGTGGAGGTTCAGACAAACTGACGCGGTCTGACTTTGTTTCTTACACCGTGTGTTCACACAATTATGTACAGGATTCGTAGGATTCGAGATTCGAAAGATTCTATATATTCGAGAACCTTTTCGGATTCGGATTTGAAAAAATTTGGATTCGTCCCACCGCTAGTTATAAAAGTATCTCCAAAAGCCTTGCTGTTCAACAGTCCACGGTAAGACAAATTGTCTATAAATGGAGAAAGTTCAGCACTGCTGCTTCTCTCCCTAGGAGTGGTCGTCCTGTAAAGATGACTGCAAGAGCACAGCGCAGACTGCTCAATGAGGTGAAGAAGAATCCTAGTGTGTCAGCTAAAGACTTACAAAAGTATCTGGCATATGCTAACATCCCTGTTAGCGAATCTACGATACGTAAAACACTAAACAAGAATGGATTTAATGGGAGGATACCACAGAGGAAGCCACTGCTGTCCAAAAAAAACATTGCTGCACGTTTACAGTTTGCACAAGAGCACCTGGATGTTCCACAGCAGTACTGGCAAAATATTCTGTGGACAGATGAAACCAAAGTTGAGTTGTTTGGAAGAAACACAAAACACTATGTGTGGAGAAAAAGAGGCACAGCACACCAACATCAAAACCTCATCCCAACTGTAAATTATGGTGGTACTTATTCCATTGGGCTGAGCCTTCCATTACCTACCTAGGTATAGAGCTGGCACACTCCGTAGCGGAGACTCTGTCCATAAACATGAATAATTTACAGGCTCAGTTAAAAAGGGATTTATGCCAAAATATCCCAAATACATACAGTACAGACCAAAAGTTTGGACACACCTTCTCATTCAAAGAGTTTTCTTTATTTTCATGACTATGAAAATTGTAGATTCACACTGAAAGGCATCAAAACTATGAATTAACACATGTGGAATTATATACATAACAAACAAGTGTGAAACAGCTGAAAATATGCCATATTCTAGGTTCTTGAAAGTAGCCACCTTTTGCTTTGATTACTGCTTTGCACACTCTTGGCATTCTCTTGATGAGCTTCAAGAGGTAGTCCCGTGAAATGGTTTTCACTTCACAGGTGTGCCCTGTCAGGTTTAATAAGTGGGATTTCTTGCCTTATAAATGAGGTTGGGACCATCAGTTGCGTTGAGGACAAGTCAGGTGGATACACAGCTGATAGTCCTACTGAATAGACTGTTAGAATTTGTATTATGGCAAGAAAAAAGCAGCTAAGTAAAGAAAAACGAGTGGCCATCATTACTTTAAGAAATGAAGGTCAGTCAGTCAGCCGAAAAATTGGGAAAACTTTGAAAGTAAGGGCTATTTGACCATGAAGGAGAGTGATGGGGTGCTGCGCCAGATGACCTGGCCTCCACAGTCACCGGACCTGAACCCAATATGACATATTTTCAGTTGTTTCACACTTGTTTGTTATGTATATAATTCCAAATGTGTTAATTCATAGTTTTGATGCCTTCATAGTCATGAAAATAAAGAAAACTCTTTGAATGAGAAGGTGTGTCTAAACTTTTGGTCTGTACTGTATGTCCTGGATGCCTCGCATTAATGCGGCCAAAATGCTATCCCTCCAAAAGATATTATATTATTTTCGCTGTCTCCCACTCCAAATTGCTAGAAGTCACATTACACGTCTCCAATCAGACATGCTGAGGTTCATATGGAATAATCACCATCCTAGAGTAGCTAAAACAGCATTATATCTCCCAATACGTCTTAGAGGCCTAGGAGTTCCTGACCTCTATAGCTATTATCTAGCTAATTTGGCAGAACAAGCATCAGAATGGTGGTTTCCTTCTGTTCCTCAGAAATGGCTACAAATTGAGGAAATTTATGTACGGGGTAAATCGTTAAAGGCCTTACTGGCAGCACAATGTTTAAAGCGCTTACATTATCCTTTGCCATTACTTACTATGCAAGCCACAATGTTTATATGGTCATATTTGCTGGATTTCAAAAAACTCTCTCGCATATCTAGTACTAAACTTCCTTTTACAGCATTAGAATATCACATCCCTAACTTATCGCTATCCAGATGGGTTTCTCAAGGATTTCATTCTATTAGACAGCTATATGATAATTCTTGTATAGTGAACTTTGAAAAACTGCACAATCAGTATATGCTCCCCAACGCATGGTTTTATTAATTTCTCCAAATACGACACCTATTATGCTCCCTATCGTCAATAAATACCGACCTAGAAGTTAGCTCCATAGATACCTATTTTGCTGAGAGCAAAGACCCCCGCCCCAAGCTTTCTACTTTCTATTCTACCATTAGGTCATACTGCATAGGTAGTGAACAATCTTTCATGTTAAAATGGGAGCAGGAATTGGGGAAAACTTTTATCACTTCTCAATGGAGGAAAGCCATTTATTGGTCTTTCAAGTGCACTAACTGCATCAATCATGTAGAGCAAGCCAGAAAAGTTCAGCTGAGATGGTACTCGACTCCTAACAGAATAGCTCACTTGAACTCCAGTTACTCTCCCCTCTGTTGAAGGGGATGTGGCGAAGTAGGTACTCCTTTACATATGTGGTGGTCGTGCCAAACAGGTTCTTTTGGTCCAACATATCAAACCTCATTAGGGACATTATTATGGAAGACTTTAATATTTCCCCATAACTAGCGACTCTAGGTATAAGCCTTGCAGATGTTCCCGCCCATCATAGATAGTTGTTGGTTGCACACATCCCAGGTGCAGCTCGAAACGTTATACCTCGTAGATGGAAACAGGCGCATCATCCACAAGTGTCTGAAGTGGTGCAGTCAGTCAATATGCACATGCAATGTGAATTGGTCTTCTCTCAAACTCTATCTGCCAAGATCAGAGCTCATAACCAATGGGATCCTATGGCTCTCCAGCCACTCCGCTACTCCGCTGCCTCACTATATTTTGTAATAAAGTTTGTTTAAAAAAGTTTGTTTAATGTGAATATGAACATTTTTCAGTTTATAATGTATGTCACTGCATGCATACCATGTTTCTTTTTGTGGATTTGTGCACATTATATAATTTGTTTATTATTAGAGACACGGGCATTTGTACCTACATCGGGACTATATCTAACAACTATAGTAATTTGTATGTACTGTTGTTTCCCAAGGACATCTTCTAATTTTTCTTTATAGTGTTAAAACTCTCAATAAAAATATATTGTAAAATACTAAAAGGTAATAAAAACAAAATTTGTGTCAGTGTCCAAATACGTATATCAAATATATATGGACATAACTGTATCACTTACAAAAAATTCTAGATAGAGACGGTCAAGTCAAAAATCAACCTACTACCCCAGGACTGTTATATGGTAACACTAGATTTGGCAGATGCTTACTACCATGTTCCCATACACATAGATCATCAGAAGTACCTATGTTTTGCAGTCTACCTAGAAAATTGCCTGGTTCACCTACAATTTCAAGTCCTCCCTTTCGGTTTGTCATCTGCTCGCAGAGTTTTTACAAAGCTCATGGCAGAGGTTTCAGGATTTCTTCATCAAAAAGAGATCCCATTCATTCCATATCTGGATGATTTTCTTATTGCAGTCTATTCTCAGAAAATTCTACTCAAGAATCTACAAATAGTCAAAGATGTCCTTCAGTCCCTATGTTGGAAACTAAATCTAGAGAAGTCGGATTCGTCCCCCAGCAACAGGAAGATTTTCCTAGGAATTCCTCTGGACTCTCACCTTATGAAGTCTTTTCTTCCGGATCAGAAGATACGGGACATTATATCAAGGATATCAGCTTTCCGGTCACATCTGAAGGTGTCTTCAGGGACATAACCCTAGTTCTGGGCCTAATTGCCTCAACCATCCCAGCAGTCAGGTAGGCCCAGTTTTGGAAAAGAGTTTTGCAGAATTTTCTCTTAACCACCTGGGACAATAGCCAATTCTCCCTGAACAACAGAATATCTCTTCCTACTCAGGTGAGGGTTTCTCTACAGTGGTGGTTAGATCCAGATAATCTGAACCAGGGAGTTCAGTGGAGATCAGAAGATCAAATGATCATAACAACAGACACAAGCGGATCAGGCTGGGGGGCCCATTGCGGGGATCAACTAGTCCAGGGAGTCTCATAGTCCAAGTCTCCCCCTGCTATCCTCAAACTCAAAGGAGCTTTTAGCAGTTTTTCTAGCCTTAAGAGCTTTTCTTCCAATCATCCATTGGAAGGACGTCAAAGTTCTGTCAGACAACAGGGCCACAGTAGTGTCACGGTGGGGAGTGGGGAAAACACCCCACCTTACAATGTCAGAGATGTAAGGTAGCAACTAAGCCTGGATGCTGGGATCAGGGAGCAGGTCACCTCCTAAAGCATCCCTAAATCTGGCCCTAATCTCCTATCTGTATGAGCCGACGCTGATGGTATGAGGTCCCATACGCCGGAACCTCAGAAACCTGAAATACCTGAATTACCCTGAGTTAAGGAGAAAGGGACAAGAGACGAAATGGTTCATCCATGACACAGATGAACCAGAGTCTCCCACAGGCCTAGCAACAAAGGACAACAACACCAAGGAAATGACAGGTAAGTAACCAGTAGCCAGAGACAACTGAACCAACAACAACAGTAAATCTGGTCACTTACCTGCTGCAGCTGCTGGAAGACACCAAAGAAGAACACAGCTGAAGTAACCTGGAACCCAAACAGACACGCTGCCATCCCAACACCTTCCGGATGCAGTCTGTACTGACACACAGGAACCAGGACTCCAGCAACTGCACATACTAGGAAAATGGTTCACCCCTCTGGGAAACAAACCCCCTTCCGGAGGGACAACACACACAGGGAAACGTCTTGCACTCATGTAGGGGCAAACACCAACAACATACCAGACATGTAACAACAAACAAGACATACAACAAACCCTGAACATAAATCCACACCAAACATACAACAAGTGAGGTTGGGTACTTAGAGGATACAAGGGAGACAAAGGAATGACATTGCTAAGAGACCTCGATGTCAAACAAGGTGGCCCTCAATGACTGGGCAGATGGAATAGCCACAGAATGGAGCATAGCTTCCAGCCCACAGCAAGGCTAGAGCACAACTCACCTCCAAGCTATAAGCAAAGGCTAAATAGCTAGAAGAGACCACACCCTGAACTAACCAAGTTAGGATATTAACCCACGCTTGGTCGGGGCGATTTCTGTTATGCAGGCCTTAGACTTCTATTATGATGGAATGAATAACGGAATGCCTCTAAAGGCATTCCGTTATGCATTCCATCATGGAATTACGTTATGGTCTGTGGTAACGGAATCCATAACGCAATTCAGTAAATACCACAACACCACAACACGAACCTGCACATGTACACGAACCTGCACATGAACTTCAAAATATGAAATTCGCTCATCCCTAAACAAGATCAATATCAACCTCCTGGCCCACTCCTCCTTGGCCCATATTTGTCAGGCTGCCACCTGGTCCACTTCGTCCACTTTCTTTAAACATTACAGACTTGATGTTGTATCAAATAGGGACCTTTCCTTCGGTAGTAAAGTCTTATCTGCTGTGGTCCCTCCCTAAATGTTGTTTTTCTTTGTTAATCATACTGCTTAGTACTATTGGGGAGGCGTATGGAAAAGAGATAATTACACTTACCGGTAATTGGATTTTCCATTTAGCCTCCACAATGGCACTGGGAGTTCCCACTGTTATGTTGCGTATTTTGATTTTGTCTTTTGTTGTGTTTTGCTAATGATGTATACCTTCTCATCAGAAAGATATTTAAATATTCCTACTCAGCATCACCTATGTTTCCTTGGATACTTACTGGACAAGGTAAAGGGGAGGAGGCTGTTAAACCTTTGTTTCTCCACATTGTTTTCTGTCCCTGGGAGGTGGGGTACCCTCCTGCTTAGTGGCGTTGTGGAGGCTAAATGGAAAATCCAATTACCGGTAAGTGTAATTATCATCTTTTCTGCCATGTGTGAATTTACTCTTGAGCTACAGAAGAGGGGGTTAACATTCAAAATGTTAGTCAAAACAACAGAAACAACTTTAGGATCCTGACCGATCCTATTATAAGACAATGGGGACCATTGAGCACTGCTTCGACATCATAAGGTGTTATGAACTGAAGCCGCAGCACAGATGTGAACGAAGCCTAAATGGGTTCTGGGTGTAATTGTAACCGCTAACTATAGACCAACAGCAGAAGTAGTATATATAGGCGAATGCATTATTATCTGATTTACGTTTCATTTATCATTTTCCATGCCAGTTTATGGCGTGGAAAATTGCCTTAAACTATGCCAGCAAGGGAGCAGGCGCAGTTTAAAGCATTGTATAAATGAATAAAAATCCAGCTCACCAGTTCAGTCGTGCGACGGAAAAGTCAGGTCAGCTCAGCGTAAACTTTATGACTAAGAGCCGGCTGGCTCGAAACATGTCGGTCTGACCAGGGACTTGGAGGGACCTCTTTCACTGCACCGTGTGTACGTTTGGAATATTCAATAAAGAACATGCAAGATTTTATCCCCTTCGTGTTGGAAATCTGTTTATCTGAATGCAGTTTAAAGCATGTCACTCGGATGAAGACCAGTCTTAATAAATGTCCCCCATAGTGTTGGGGATCGGAAAAGACACAATACTAATAAAATAAAGTTCTAAACATACCATAATAGACTAGTATCAATTTTCAACATAAAATACTCCCATGATAAATAGCTTCTTGCCAAGTTGTCTTCTATTAAAATGCCATTATGTTCAAGTAAAAGAGAAACCAATGATCTGCTTAATCTGCTTAGTAGACACAGCTTGTATGGTCTTGTTATTCCAAAACTCTGCAGGGAGCTTCAAAATAGTTCTATAAAATTTGCACATCATTAAAATTTTGCAAAATTCAGCAGATGAAGCTGCACACAATATGATTGATTACAAAACCATTTACACTAAAAGTGGCAGTCATCTGCACATTGGGGGGGTATTGTAAATTCTAGTGCAATGAAGCTTTAGATACTACTTTACCATATTTGTGTCTGCTAGTAGAAGTGCTCTTTTTTAGGATGTCTATACAATTATATAATTAAAAGTGTAATGCAGTACAAGAATGACAGCATTACACAGTGAAGAACATGCCACTCCATCTCCATTTACCCACCGATTTTCACTTCATTTAGTAACGAATATCTTTATGTGTAATTTTTTTGCATATTTAGAATTTCAATATAACTTTGACACAAAAATATTCACATCCTAAAGGCTGATTCACAGGACTGTGTCAGAGAGGCAGGACTTAACAATCTAGTGGTCCTACAACAGATGACAAGGTAGAGAGGAGAGGCTCCTGCTCCAGCTAGTTGTCCAGAACAGTAATTATATGTTCACATGACGGATTTAGTACTCAAGTTTATGCAAATGAGTTTACATGACAAAACAGTATAGAAAGGCTATTGAATATAAATATTAGGACAATTAGAAAACTGAACATTTCTATGCAGCCCTCCTAAACAGTGAGAGAAGAGTTATCTGGCATCCAAAAAAGAAAATTTACAATTTTTGTCACCCTAGTGATAATGACTAGGTGTGCAGGTCCCCCAAGCTATCCAACACAAATCAAGCAATTTTGAGGCTTACTGGCTCTTAGTCAGATGAGAGCTGGTCTTGAATGTCTCATTGCACACAAGGCTGCCATTGTAAGGTATGCTGACTGTACCTGTCTAATGGATAGGTTGTTGGCTTGCACATACCCGGCTTTTGGCATACAGCCTTTGTGTGATTGTTTGTTATATGTTGTTTATTGTGAGTTATAGGTAATGATTTATTTTAAAAATAATATAGCATTTATAAAATTAATTATTAATGATAGGTAGGAAAATACTTATAATAAAAGTTAATTAATGATAGTAACTATAAAAAAAAATAGGTATGGGTGATAGATAGCATAATAAAGATTAAGAGTAGCTATAAACAATAAGTGAGAAAAGATTATAGGTTTATCTAATGCAAAAACAAATCTAGAATATTTGCTATTTTACGAAGATATAGCAATATATTTTAGATCTTCGCGATAAAAATTTGCGATTAGAATATTCGTGCTCAACACTAGTTAGCAACAGATCCTTTAAAAGACCTGTAAACTGTGAGACCAGGTCTCCATGAATCAGACTTGAACCTTTCATCATGTTTATCATTTTGAACAATATCTGAACATCGAACAATATATGAACAATTTTTTGTGGCTGCTGAAAGAGGTCACTGTCATTGGTGTACATGCTATGCAAAAATATTTAGGTCTGTTATATGTCTGTTATATGTGTCAGAGTTACATCCACATAAATGTCAGGACCCAAGATTTCCCAGCAGAACATTTTCTTGAGCATCACACTGCCTCTGTTTGAATGCTTTCTGTCTATGGTGCTTCTTGGTGCCATATGTGGTTCACATAAGCAAGGCATACACCTGACCATCCAAGAAATGTACCATACCATAAACATGATTCATTAGATAAAGCCACCGTCCTCCAATAATCCATGGCTTACATGCCCATTGTAGGCACTTTTATTTAGTAAAAAGGGGTCAGTACTGGCATACCAACATGTCTGAGGGTACACAGCCCCATATGCTGCATGGTGCAATCTATTGTGTGTTCTTACACCCTTCAATCATAAGCAACATTAAAGGGGTTGGCCACCCTAAGTATCAAAAATCCAAAGTGCCCCAGACAATAGCCAAAACCATGAAGTATTTCTATCATGTGACATGTACTGGCTACATATCATTTTTCGAACCTGTTCACCATGACGTGCCTCCCTGAAGGAGCTCCTCAGACCGGCTGTGTGGGCGGAGCAGCTGCAAAGTGAAAGTAAAAATCCCAGCATGCATTGCAGCAAGCATGTACAGAGGAGCAGTCACATGACATCCCCGCCCACCTGTGTTCCCATAGAGACAAGAGTTTCTCAGACTTCTGTACAGACATAGCTTTGTAACTGGAAAAAAAATATTAAAATGGAAAATCTGCCAAAAAAGTGAAATTATGAAATTGTATCTCTATTTTCCATTAAATCTTGTGCAACACCTAAACGGTTAACAAAGTTTGTAAAATCAGTTTTGAATACCTGGAGGGGTGTAGTTTCTTAGATGGGGTCACTTTTATGGAGTTTCTACTCTAGGGGTGCATCAGGGGGGCTTCAAATGGGACATGGTGTCAAAAAACCAGTCCAGCAAAATGTGGCTTCCAAAAACCATACGGCGCACCTTTCCCTCTACGCCCTACTGTGTGCCCGTACAGTAGTTTACGGCCACATATGGGGTGTTTCTGTAAACTACAGAATCAGGGCCATAAATAATGAGTTTTGTTTGGCTGTTAACCCTTGCTTTGTAACTGGAAAAAAAATATTAAAATGGAAAATCTGCCAAAAAAGTGAAATTTTGAAATTGTATCTCTATTTTCCATTAAATCTTGTGCAATACCTAAAGGGTTAACAAAGTTTGTAAAATCAGTTTTGAATACCTTGAGGGGTGTATTTTCTTATATAGGGTCACTTTTATGGAGTTTCTACTCTAGGGGTGCATCAGGGGGGGCTTCAAATGGGACATGGTGTCAAAAAACCAGTCCAGCAAAATCTGGCTTCCAAAAACCATACGGCGCACCTTTCCCTCTACGCCCTACTGTGTGCCCGTACAGTAGTTTACGGCCACATATGTGGTGTTTCTGTAAACTACAGAATCAGGGCCACAAATAATGAGTTTTGTTTGGCTGTTAACCCTTGCTTTGTAACTGGGAAAAAAATATTAAAATGGAAAATCTGCCAAAAAAGTGAAATTTTGAAATTGTATCTCTATTTTCCATTAAATCTTGTGCAACACCTAAAGGGTTAACAAAGTTTGTAAAATCAGTTTTGAATACCTTGAGGGGTGTAGTTTCTTAGATGGGGTCATTTTTATGCAGTTTCTACTCTAGGGGTGCATCAGGGGGGCTTCAAATGGGACATGGTGTCAAAAAACCAGTCCAGCAAAATCTGGCTTCCAAAAACCATACGGCGCACCTTTCCCTCTACGCCCTACTGTGTGCCCGTACAGTAGTTTACGGCCACATATGGGGTGTTTCTGTAAACGGCAGAGTCAGGGCAATAAAGATACAGTCTTGTTTGGCTGTTAACCCTTGCTTTGTTAGTGGAAAAAATGGGTTAAAATTGAAAATTAGGCAAAAAAATGAAATTATCAAATTTCATCCCCATTTGCCAATAACTCTTGTGCAACACCTAAAGGGTTAACGAAGTTTGTAAAATCAGTTTTGAATACCTTGAGGGGTGTAGTTTATAGAATGGGGTCATTTTTGGGCGGTTTCTATTATGTAAGCCTCGCAAAGTGACTTCAGACCTGTAGTGGTCCCTAAAAACTGGGTTTTTGTAAATTTCTGAAATATTTCAAGATTTGCTTCTAAACTTCTAAGCCTTGTAACATCCCCAAAAAATAAAATATCATTCCCAAAATGCTACAAACATGAAGTAGACATATGGGGAATGTAAAGTCATCACAATTTTTGGGGGTATTACTATGTATTACAGAAGTAGAGAAACTGGAACTTTGAAATTTGCTAATTTTTCTAAATTTTGGGTAAATATGGTATTTTTTTATGCAAAACAATTAACTTTTTTGACCCAATTTTAGCAGTGTCATGAAGTACAATATGTGACGAAAAAACAATCTCAGAACGGTCTGGATAAGTCAATGCGTTTTAAAGTTATCAGCACTTAAAGTGACACTGGTCAGATTTGCAAAAAAGTCCTTAAGGTGAAATAGGGCTGAGTCCTTAAGGGGTTAAGAAGATTTATTTCTTTGCAGTTTTAATAAGTGCTAACAAAGTGGCCAACCCCCTTAATTATTTTTAGCAATTTGTGCTACAGTAGCTTTTCTGTGGGATTGGACCCGAACACCTAGCCTTCCCTCCCCACATGCATCAATGATCCTTGGCACATATGACCTGCTACCAATTCATTGGTTGTTCTTCTTTGGACCACTTGTGGCAGGAACTTACCATTGTATAACAGGCCACCCCACAACACCTGCCATTTTGGAGAGGCTCTAACCAAGAGGTCTAGCCATCATAATTTGGTCACTGTCACTCAGATAGTACATTAAGTCCTGGCTGTTTAGTTTCTGCTAGTGATGAGTGGCAGGGGCTATATTCGAATTTGCGATATTTCACGAATATTTTGTAGAATATTCGTCATATATTCGACAATTTGAGATTACCGTATTTTATTGAATGTGAAAAATCGGCAATGTAATAATCGCGTAATGTGAATTTGTAACGCGAAATACAGGCGTGGCTCACTTTGCAAATGTACTAATCCCCTAGGGGACAGAGGGGTAAAACTTAACATTTAATATAGATACTTCTAAAATAATAGGCACTATAGGATGGACCTCTGTAACAAACAAACATAAAACAGCCCAGAGGGCCTAGACTAACATACACAGTATGGTGAACAGTACCAATAATATACAGGAACGTTCTCACCCAGATGTAGAAATAGACCGAGGGTTCTCTCAGTCGTTGCTGGAGGTGGAGATGGACTTGTATTGGTAGGTCGCCAAGCTGGAAGATGCCAAGCGTAATCGCCCCTGTAGGTTGTTGAATAACAGGGAAAAAGCCCTAGAACACCCTATGTAAGGGACAGGGGCTACATAGGGTGAACCCTACCTATCTATACGAGGAACTTGCCCCGCAAGGGGCGTCCCCGTCCGGATACCTGACCCTGTTAGGGCGGAATCCCTGATAAACCCTATGTGGGTACTCCCGACGTGTCACGTTTCATTCCGTGAGTGAACAAGGATACCGACAGCCCATTTGGATCACACGTATCCTTGGTCATATTTTGACTCTGACAGGTATCACCCACTGGTGATAACCTACAAAAAGGCAGCTCTGTCAACTAAGACAGCTAAAGTACCCACTTGTACCACATCCAGAGTAAACTAAAAACCAAACAAGTGGAATATAGTATCACAAAATATCATTTATTATAAAATATAAAAAAATCTGGAGAACAACGGGATGTTATACAGTACACGGAGAAGCACAAGGCCAGCAGCATCAAAAACACCACCATGAAACTGCGCAATGTGTGGCGCAGAATGGTATGACCCAAAGATAGAGCTAAGACTCTGGGATAGCCAGATAGATATCACATATGAAAGGTCTCCCCAATACGGGTGTAGTATGCAGAGTACTACAGACCCAATACGGGTGTAGTATGCAGAGTACCACAGACCAATTATGGTAAACCCAGAGCCGTAGCTGGCAAGCACGGAAATGATGTAGGCACCACAATCAGCCAATAAAAAATAATACAATGAATGTAGATCACAGGCTGAAATAACAATAACAAACGTGCGCCTGAGTGCAGAGGCCCCAGTGTGGATACATACGAGGGTGCCCTGCACGCAGCATGAAACCGTGCTAATAGCGGGACATACCTGAAGACATGGTGGTGGGATGAATGGCAGGCCCTGAGCGCGAAACCTCGACGCGCGTTTCACCTCAGCGGCTTCGTCCTGACGAAGCCGCTGAGGTGAAACGCGCGTCGAGGTCTCGCGCTCAGGGCCTGCCATTCATCCCACCACCATGTCTTCAGGTACGTCCCGCTATTAGCACGGTTTCATGCTGCGTGCAGGGCACCCTCGTATGTATCCACACTGGGGCCTCTGCACTCAGGCGCACGTTTGTTATTGTTATTTCAGCCTGTGATCTACATTCATTGTATTATTTTTTATTGGCTGATTGTGGTGCCTACATCATTTCCGTGCTTGCCAGCTACGGCTCTGGGTTTACCATAATTGGTCTGTGGTACTCTGCATACTACACCCGTATTGGGTCTGTAGTACTCTGCATACTACACCCGTATTGGGGAGACCTTTCATATGTGATATCTATCTGGCTATCCCAGAGTCTTAGCTCTATCTTTGGGTCATACCATTCTGCGCCACACATTGCGCAGTTTCATGGTGGTGTTTTTGATGCTGCTGGCCTTGTGCTTCTCCGTGTACTGTATAACATCCCGTTGTTCTCCAGATTTTTTTATATTTTATAATAAATGATATTTTGTGATACTATATTCCACTTGTTTGGTTTTTAGATCACCCACTGGTGAACCTGTACCTTAGCTTATAGGTTTGCTGCGGTCATTCACTGGTGCTTTGTCCGACTGAACATTTACCTACTATTACATTGACTGACCATCAGCAAACTCTCTTTCTACCATCTTTTTTGGTAATACAAGCCCCATCCATAGTCTTGTTATTACTTATTTCTCCCCTGAAGAGTTCACTCACGATTACGCTTGGCATCTTCCAGCTTGGCGACCTACCAATACAAGTACATCTCCACCTCCAGCAACGACTGAGAGAACCCTCGGTCTACTTCTACATCTGGTTGAGAACGTTCCTGTATATTATTGGTACTGTTCACCATACTGTGTATGTTAGTCTAGGCCCTCTGGGCTGTTTTATGTTTGTTTGTTACAGAGGTCCATCCTCTAGTGCCTATTATTTTAGAAGTATCTATATTAAATGTTAAGTTTTACCCCCCTGTCCCCTAGGGGATTAGTACATTTGCCATATTGTTTTGGGAGTAAATAGGTCTGGTCGTCGAACTTGGCCTTTGGTGTGTTTTTCTACGTGGCTCACTTTGGCTACATTTTTCAAGCTGCTAGAAGTTTCCTGAGACTGGAGAAAATGGTTGGCACGGCAGAACATTAGAATAACTTTATATGCAGATAGAGTCAAGTGCTCAAATATATTCGCGATTGCGCTATTCGGCAGTGATTAGAATATTTTTTCGCTTTCATATTTTAGCAGGTCTGACTACAGATTACTGATTGGTGCACTAAGTATTGTTGTGAACTTGACATTGCTTCCTTCTCATTGGCCCACAAGCAAAAAGCAGGGAGGAATCATGTGTTCAGATGGAAAAAAATAGCACTATATTCTAAATATTCGCGGCTGATAGGTGTGTAATGACATATTCGAAGTTAGTATGAGAGCCTGTTCCATTTCCCGAACCTATTCATACTTATATTCAGTTGTGCTTTGGGCAGTAGAATCAGTGCAATATTGTATAAACTTGATGAATAAGTAATAAACTCCTTAAACAGTGTGATGAATGAAAAGTGTACATTGTATCTGAGAAGCACTGTTCACATTGTATGGTTGTATCAAAATAAAGAGACAATGTTTTATCCTGCAGATCCCCCATGTACTTTTTCCCTTAGCTCCAAAAAAATAACATAGCATTGATATTGGGAGTCACCTTATAATATCTCTTATTCTGTTACCGCATAGTAAGGGAATTGTTGATTAAAAAGAGATGTGGTGGCCAAAATAAATTCGAAGTGACAAAATAACAAAATGGACATTTTTGGAGACTGAACTAAGATATTCCGAAGACAGCAGGATGCCTGCCTGCAGTACAAAATCAAGTAGAACATCACGCCTTATCTCTCAGCAGGATTCCCTAAATGTAAAACTTTATTATCCTTGAAATCCCACTGTTAAATGTGAAAAATAAATATGTAAAGTGAACTTTTTCCATCCACAGTACATTTCTAAACTTAAATATACGTATTTATATTTACCCATCTTCTTCAAACATTTAAAGAGTGTACTGTGATAGAGATTTGGTCTAAGAAAAATGCATTGAAATCCTCTCTGAAGATCTGAAACTATTACAATTGTTACAAATTCTCATACATAATAGACTTCTATAAGACAAAGTAGAAAGCTGCTATGTCAGACAAGCTACCCCTCTGGCAGAGTTGGTCCATCCATCAGGTAGTGACGTCATGGAGACACTACAGCAGAGGAGCTATAAAAAGACGCAAGCTATGATCAGCCAAGCATACTTTACTGTAGGGGATAAGCCACTGCCACAATATGCAACATGACTGATCCCTGCTTCTCCTAACCCCAGTTGAGCTACCCTGATACCATGGTCAACTTAAAGTTGTTCAGTCTTTGCATATTGACGAACAGATGTCCAATACCCCGCACCTCGGCCAATCAGCTGTTCAGAATTAGCTTTGGCACTAGAAGTTGATGACAGAACTACAAAGCAAGGGTGTAACTACCATCGCGGCAGACCAGGCGAATGCTATGTGGCCCAGGGCAAGAGGGGGCCTAGTCTTAGTTGGGATCATCTCCTCTTCTACTGGAGGTGAAAACTTGGTCAGGACTCTACCCTCTAAAGGAACAAATTTAAGAAAATGCGGCAGTGGAAAAATGTCCCAAGGGTCATTGAAAAGGGTTTAGGTAGAAACCCTTCTGTCCTGTGTGGGGGGCCTGGTTTGATTCTTGCTATGGGGCCTTTACTTCTCTATGTACACCACTGCTACAAAGTTCTGTCCATTGTGTAGCTAATGGAGTTGGTTACGGCAGAGTTGCTCCCATTCACATCATTGGATGCAGCACTGCAGTAGCCACCTACATTCACTGCACAATGGGTGGATCTGCATAGCTCCTGCGCCTACTCCTGGCACCAGAGCTAATTCAGAACAGCAGATCGGTGGGGGTTCGGAGTGCTAGATGCCTGCTGATCAGATATTGATGGTCTATCAATGTAAAAAGACTTGATTACTCCTTTAAGATATGCTTATTCAAATAATGTGGAAGAATTGATACCAAGTACCGTAGTTTTCGCCCTATAAGACACACATCCCCCCCCCCCCAAAGTGTGAAGAAAGTGTCAGTGCGTCTTATAGGGTAAATACTAATGAGCACTTCCATTATGATGAATGCAGTGCTCCCTTTGTGGGCTCTGTGCTCACCACTTCCTGGTCTTCTCATGCATGGTTCTCATGCTGTGCTGTGACCTGCACACAGCGTGAGGACATCGGCGCTCTATGACCTCACGCTGTGCGACATCGAGTCATAGCACCACACGGCAGGAAGACCAGGAAGTGCGCTGGATTTTTGTCATGACTGTGACTGATCCAGACAGGTCTGGGAGGAGAAGGTCGCAGCGACTTGCTACTCGCAATAGCTTGTGAGTTTGCTCCATGGTTCAGGGTATGTCACCCGGGTTTTGCCTTGTGAACCTTTTTGTCCTGACTGGGAGTTTGTAGGCATCCTTCTCAGGTGAGTCCTGTCTGCCACTCCCAGCTACTATATTAGTTTCAGTTTCACTTGCAGTCATTGCCAGATATAGTCCTTACTTCCAGTTCTATTCTGACCTTTGAAGGAGATCGTTTGATGGTGTTGCTGTGGAGCTCTTGTCCGGCGTGGACTGTTGTGATTGGGATCGCCTTCTCTGCTCATGACTGGATAAGTCTATCTCTGCTATAGTTTGTTTGTTGCTGTCTTCCCCTGCTGTTCTCCTAGACATGAGTGATGGTGACTAGTGCTCCCATCGGCCTTTCCCCACTCTAGGCTTGTTAGGGTGACTGAGGGTTTAGGTGATAAAAAGAAAAAGAAAACAAAACGAGCGGCACTCACCGTTGATAGGCAGGTTACTTTATTCCATGGCAGGAGGGGGGTGCAAGGGTTGCAGATACAGCAGCAAATAAGCAACAGCCGTTTCGCGCGTGTATGCGCTTCTTCTGGCTTTCCAACACTGAAGAGGTCACGGCACCTTCTTATAGTGCACAGGAAGCCGCATCATCACAGTAATATGCTTAATTACTAAGTAATCAACACCTGGCCTCTCAAGAGGGAGGGCAGGGATTACAGTCAGGCGGGACCTCTTCAATGATGTAAGGTGCATATGTGAACATACATAAACCAATAAGAACAAATCAAAATACGAAAATACAATAAGCAAGAGTGGTTCATTACAAAAATACGCTCATACCTTTTTTTATTATTTAGTCCCAGCGGACCCAATGCATCCGTGCGTAGGATCCATATAGTTTCTCTTCTCAGAAGCTCCCTTTCTCTGTCACCACCTCTTTCAGTGCGGTTAACTACTTCAAGGCCAGCAAAAGTCAGCACATTGGGATTTCCACTATGTGCCTTATTCACATGATCTATTAACCGCGGAACACCCTTTCCTGTTTTTAAGGAGTTTAGGTGTTCGCGGAATCTTTCAAATAAGCAGCGGATAGTTTTTCCGATGTAGAAGCGTCCGCATCTACATAAAATTATATAAACCACAAATTTGCTGCGGCAGGTAATAAGTGGAAAAACCCTATGTTCTATCCCTGCAAAAGAGATCACTTGTAGTTGGGAATTGAAGCTGCAGAAGGAACAGTTTCTGCAACTCCTATTTCCTTTTGGTCTCTGTTCAGACAGCCATGTGAGACGTTTTTTCCTGAAATGGCTAGTTACCACTTGATCGCGTATAGTATGGCATCTTCTAAACGCTATCACTGGTTTCATATCTTTCAATTGTTTTAGGGAATCGTCCCTCACTAGGATACTCCAATTTTTCTTTATGACCTGTTTTATCTTATCGGCCATAGGACTGAATTTAAAGGAAAAGGCGAAGGGTGGGGGCCCTTTTATTGAGGGTTTACCCTCCCTTACTTCTGTCTGATGTACTTGTGACGCTTTTGTCATAGCTTGATTCAACAAGTCTGGGGGATACCCTCTACGTCTCAGCCTAGCGCGCAGATCCTGCGCCTGTTTATCATAACTCATTGAGGTGGTATTTATACGTGCAAGTCTTCTGAATTGGCCATATGGCACTGATTGTTTTACTGTGCTTGGGTGATAGCTGGAGAAATGGAGGAGGGAGTTGGCGGCGGTCGGCTTGCGAAAACCTTCCGTCACCAACTCCCCCTCCACCACTGATACCACTACATCCAGAAACTCGATTTTATTGCCCCCAAACTGGTAAGTAAATCGCATGTTCATGTCATTCTGTGTATTCAAGTAATCCACGAAAGCCCGGAAATGTGCCTCGTCGCTGGACCATATGATGAAAACATCATCCACGAATCTGTAATAGGCATGCATATATTTCAGAAATGGATTAAAACTCGAGTACACAAAACGGTCTTCGAACCGGGCCAGGTACAGATTGGCAAAAGTACACGCCACTGGGGTCCCCATCGCGGTACCGACCCTTTGTTTATACCAGGAATCTCCGAACATAAAGGCATTGTTAGTGAGAATTAGTTTCAGGCCTTCCGTGATGAACATCTTGAAGTCCTCACTTCTATCTGTGTTCTGTAGGACTTCCATCACTGCCTCAATGCCCTTATCCTGAGGGATCCGGGTATAGAGACTCTCCACATCGAGGGACACGAGTCGGAACTCCTCCTGCCACTGAATATCGGTCAGTGACCGGAGGAGGTCCGACGTGTCCCTCAAATGTGAGGGTATCATCTTAACGATAGGTCTCAACAGCCAGTCTATGTACCTGGACACCGGTTCGGTCACTGACCCAGTCCCGGAGACAATAGGTCGCCCAGGGGGCTGGGTCAGTGACTTGTGTATTTTAGGCAAAAAATACCAGGTGGGCCGTCTCGGAAAAATCGGAAGCAGTTTTTCTGCCTGCTGGCGTGGTACTACATTTTTCTCTACGTATGTATGTAAAAAACTGCGCAGAATATTTGGGATTTTCCAAGTGGGATCAGTACACAATTTCTCATACACCTGTCTGTCATCCAATTGTCTAAGTGCTTCGGAAACATAGTAAGACTTGCTCAGTATCACTATATTACCCCCCTTGTCCGCCGGCTTCACCACTAGATCCTCTCTGTTTTTCAGCCACTTTAAGGCTTTTTTCTCTGCATCTGTGAGATTATTTTCAGCACGGGGATATACCAAAGCCTTAACCTCTTCCAACACTCTTTGCTGGAAGAGGTCAATGCTAGAGCCGGCGGGCAAGGGGGGACAATAGGTGGAGCGAATGCCCCCTGTAAACGCGGGGCATTCAATATCCTGTGCCTGATCCCTCAACACGGAATCTGTCAAGGCCTCAAGGCAAGAGATTTCTTCATCGCTATAGTTAGCATTGATGCTGAAACCTAGAGGGCCGATACTCATAGGTCGTTCCCCTTCAAGGTGGATAGGAGGTATTTTGGGAGCTATAGGGTTCTCATATATTCTTTTAAGGTTAAGTTTTCTGGTGGCTTTAAATAGGTCTATCTCGAATTGTACTGGATCGAACTGTTCCGTGAGACTGTAATTGAGGCCCTTATTGAGCACGCGTTCACAGTCCCGGGGCAATTCGATCCCGGACAAATTAACCACCAGGGTCTCCTCACTGACAGGTTCCTCCTCTATCGTTTCCAGGATACCTGTTTGCGTTTGTAACCTTGCTTCCCTATATTTTTGTTTTTGTTTCTTACTATTCCCTCTTCCCCTTCTAGTGCCCTGTCTAAAGGGCTCATGTCCATAGAAGAGTTGTCGGTATCATCATGGGCACTAGAGTCCGAATCTGATGTCCAGTAGTCGCTCTTCCTTCTTTTTGGACGTATCCTTGTCTGTTGTCTGTTGCCCCAGTTGAACATTTTGCCTGCGTCGTAATCTAGCTTATCACGTAAAAACTTGTCACGTTTATTTTCTTTTATGCTATTTTGTATTATGGTCAGTTTTTTATCCATTCGTTTCAAAAAGGCTTGAGGGTTTAGGCATCCTGCTCGCCGCACGGGTTCACACCCCGTCTAGGGTATCAGGGCAGACAGGTGCCAGCTTAGGGTTAGTCAGGGGTGGCCATACTATTCCCATCCGTAGATAAGGGTCCCCCTTCCCCTCCGTCTGGTGCGACACGACTGCTGCTGGGATAGTGGTCGTGACAGTATATCTGGCCTTTTTTTTTTGCTTGCTGTTTTGCTTTGTATTTTTCTGTTCCACTATGGATCCGGTTACGGTTTTGGCGAAACAATTACAGGGATTATCCCTTGAAGTGGCAGGATTAAAAGCAACAGTGCTGCAGCAGCAGCAGCAGCCATCCTTGGGTTCCACCGTTGCTACGGGAAACCAAGGTACTCCTGAGCCAAAAGTGGCTTTACCTGATAGGTTCTCAGGAGGGAGAGACCAATTTGTAACCTTCAGAGAAGCTTGCAAATTGTTCTTCAGGTTATGCCCTAGATCCTCCGGCGGTGAGGAACAACGGGTGGGCATTGTAATTTCTCTCCTGCAAGGAGATCCGCAGGCTTGGGCTTTCTCCCTACCATCAGACTCTCTGGCCTTACAATCAGTGGAGGAGTTTTTTGAAGCCCTGGGTCTCGTATATGATGACCCGGACAGGGTCTCACTGGCTGAGTCTAAGCTACGTAGACTTCGGCAAGAGAACCGGTCTGCTGAACTATATTGTTCTGAATTCCGTAGGTGGGCTACTGATACGTTATGGAACGACTCGGCGCTTAGGAGTCAGTTCTGCCAGGGGTTGTCTGAAAAATTAAAAGACGCGCTGGCGGTATACGAGGTCCCTGGGTCTCTGGAGGCTGCTATGTCTCTGTCCATAAGAATCAAGAGACGACTCAGGGAAAGACTATTAAATTTTACGGAGGCCTCTATAGGGCAGGGATCGGTTTGTTATGATCCAGTCGAACCAATGCAAATAGGGGGCGCCACTAGACTGGTGAATCCTCCTAAGTTCCGCCGTAGGTCAGAGGTTTGTTTTTGTTGTGGGGGGAGGGGTCATTTTGTAAAGGTTTGTCCCTCAGAACCCAAGAGACCACAAACAAAGGATCCGCCGGAAAACTAGAGTCCCCAGATTGTGTGGAGGATAACAGTCTGGGCGTATTCGTTTCCTCCATACGCATGTCTCAGTTTTTGTTGTCCGCTACCGTTGAGGCGGGCAATAAGACTGAGATCTGTTCCGTCTTTTTGGACAGTGGGGCGGGGTTCAACTTGGTGGATTCACGGTTTGCTCAGGCTCTGGGTTTTACTCCGGAACCGATACGCAGAACTATTCCTGTTTTTGCCATCGACTCCTCCCCTCTTACTCAGAAAGAGTTAACTCAGATCATCCATAATATCCATCTGCAGGTAGGGGACCTCCATAAAGAGCATATCTCTTGTTATGTCCTGGACGGTCTTCCGGCTCCTATGGTATTGGGGCTTCCCTGGCTGGTGACTCACAATCCAGTGGTGGATTGGCAGGCCGGGGAGATTGTGGAGTGGAGTGAACATTGTAAGGACAACTGCTTGAGTAGTAGGTGCTCTACACTCTCTGTAACATCTTTACCTGCCTTTCTGTCAGATTTTATGGATGTGTTCTCTGAGAAGGGTTGTCAGGGGTTACCACCTCATCGTCCATATGATTGCCCGATTAATCTATTACCTGGGGCAAAACTACCTAAAACCCGGTTATACAATCTTTCCGGCCCGGAGAGGAAGGCTATGAAAGATTATATTTCGGAGAGTTTGGCTAAGGGACACATCAGACCCTCTTCTTCACCTGTGGCTGCAGGGTTCTTTTTCGTTAAAAAGAAAGATGGGGGCCTACGTCCTTGCCTGGATTTCTGGGAATTAAACCGGATAACTATCCGAGATCCCTATCCTCTTCCTCTCATTCCCGATCTCTTTAATCAGGTTGCTGGTGCTAAATGGTTCTCCAAAATGGATCTCAGAGGAGCCTATAACCTGGTTCGCATCAAAGAAGGGGATGAGTGGAAGACGGCTTTTAATACTCCGGAAGGGCATTATGAAAATCTGGTCATGCCATTTGGTCTTCCTAATGCGCCTGCGGTATTCCAACATTTTGTCAACGATATTTTTAGTCACCTTATCGGGAGATTTGTTGTGATATATCTTGATGACATCCTGGTCTATTCCCCGGATCTGGATACACATAAGATCCATGTGAGACAAGTGCTGCAGATATTAAGGGCCAACAAATTGTTTGCTAAGTTAGAAAAATGTGTGTTCGCCGTAAAAGAACTGCCATTTCTGGGGTATGTGTTGTCAGATTCAGGTTTCCGCATGGATCCAGAGAAAGTCCGGGCGATTATAGACTGGGATCTGCCTGAGAACCTGAAGGCATTGCAACGCTTCCTGGGGTTTGCCAATTTTTATTGAAAATTTAAAAAGAACTATTCCTTGGTGGTCAAACCACTGACGGACATGACCCGAAAGGGATCCGATTTTTCCAAATGGTCACATGCAGCCAAAACTGCCTTTGCATCTCTGAAGGAGAGATTCACCTCGGCCCCTATTCTCGTACAGCCAGATGTCTCGCTTCCTTTTATTGTAGAGGTTGACGCATCAGAGGTGGGGGTGGGAGCGGTACTATCTCAGGGCCCGTCCCCTGGTGAATGGCGTCCGTGTGCTTTCTTTTCGAAGAAATTGTCTACTGCAGAAAGGAACTATGATACTGGCAAAAGGGAACTTTTGGCTATTAAGTTGGCTTTTGAGGAGTGGCGTCATTTTTTGGAGGGGGCGGTTCATCCCATCACGGTGATTACTGATCACAAAAACTTATTATATCTGGAGTCTGCTAAACGTCTCACCCCTAGACAGGCTCGGTGGTCGTTATTTTTTACTAGGTTTAATTTTGTAATAACCTATCGCCCGGGGGCAAAAAATACTAAGGCGGATGCATTGTCTCTAAGTTTTCCTGGAGGGGGTGATGTTGAGGTACCAGAGCCCATTTTGCAAAAGGGGGTGGTGGTCTCTGCATTACACTCAGGTTTAGAGGGGAGGGTGTTGGAAGCTCAGGGGGACGCCCCGGCCTCCTGCCCCTCGGGTAAACTGTTTGTGCCTGAAAATTTACGCCTGGAGATACTAAAAGAACACCATAACTCCACACTGTCAGGACACCCAAGTAGTAGGGCAACCTCTGAATTAGTGTCTCGTCGGTTCTGGTGGCCTAAGTGGCGCCAGGAGGTGTTGCATTTTGTGTCTGCATGTGCTACCTGTGCTCGTTCTAAGGTAGATCATACTCGTCCGGCAGGGCGTCTTTTACCTCTAGCCATCCCCAACAGGCCTTGGACGCACCTATCAATGGATCATTACGGATCTACCAGTATCAGCAGGGAAAACTGTTATTCTTGTAGTTGTTGACAGATTCAGTAAAATGGTGCACTTTATTGCTCTTGCCGCATTGCCTAATGCTAACACACTGGCTCAGGTTTTTATTGACCACATCGTGAAGCTTCACGGGGTCCCTTCCGATATTGTTTCGGATCGTGGTACCCAATTCGTTTCTAAATTTTGGAAAGCTTTTTGTTCTCGTTTAGGGGTTCATCTGTCGTTTTCTTCATCTTTCCATCCACAGTCCAACGGTCAGACTGAACGTACCAATCAAAACCTAGAGACATATTTGAGATGCTTTGTTTCCGAAAATCAGGAGGAATGGTCATCTTATTTACCGTTAGCCGAGTTTGCCATTAATAATCGTCGTCAAGAATCCACCGATAAGTCACCATTTTTTGGTGCGTATGGTTTCCATCCTCAGTTTTGTACGTTTAGTGAGGGGGGGGCCGTCTGGGATTCCCGAGGAGGAACGATTTGCGTCTTCACTTTCTTCAGTGTGGCAGAGTGTGCAAGAAAGTTTGAAGAGAATGGGTGGTAGATACAAACGTGTGGCTGATAGGAGGCGCTCTGAAGGTCCGGACCTTGGGGTGAATGACTTGGTGTGGTTGTCTACCAGAAATATCAAGTTGAAGGTTCCCTCATGGAAATTAGGTCCGAGATTTATTGGTCCTTATAGGGTAATTAAGATCATTAACCCGGTGGCTTTTCGTCTGGAGCTACCTCAGACTCTAAGGATCCATAATGTCTTCCACAGATCTCTGCTTAAGAGATATGTAGAACCTCCTGAACCATTGCCACTACCGCCTCCACCGGTGGTTGTTGATGGCAGTCTTGAGTTTCAGGTAGAAAAGATTGTTGACTCACGATATGTTCGCCGCTCTCTTCAGTACCTGGTGCACTGGAGAGGTTATGGTTCCGAAGAGAGAATGTGGGTTCCAGCTTCAGAGATAAAAGCGGACAGACTCATTCAGGCTTTTCATAGCTCCCATCCGGAGAGGCCTGGTCTTGAGGGTCCGGGGGCCCCTCGTAGAAAGGGGGGTACTGTCACGACTGTGACTGATCCAGACAGGTCTGGGAGGAGAAGGTCGCAGTGACTTGCTACTCGCGATAGCTTGTGAGTTTGCTCCATGGTTCGGGGTATGTCATCCGGGTTTTGCCTTGTGAACCTTTTTGTCCTGACTGGGAGTTTGTAGGCATCCTTCTCAGGTGAGTCCTGTCTGCCACTCCCAGCTACTATATTAGTTTCAGTTTCACTTGCAGTCATTGCCAGATATAGTCCTTACTTCCAGTTCTATTCTGACCTTTGAAGGAGATCGTTTGATGGTGTTGCTGTGGAGCTCTTGTCCGGCGTGGACTGTTGTGATTGGGATCGCCTTCTCTGCTCATGACTGGATAAGTCTATCTCTGCTATAGTTTGTTTGTTGCTGTCTTCCCCTGCTGTTCTCCTAGACATGAGTGATGGTGACTAGTGCTCCCATCGGCCTTTCCCCACTCTAGGCTTGTTAGGGTGACTGAGGGTTTAGGCATCCTGCTCGCCGCACGGGTTCACACCCCGTCTAGGGTATCAGGGCAGACAGGTGCCAGCTTAGGGTTAGTCAGGGGTGGCCATACTATTCCCATCCGTAGATAAGGGTCCCCCTTCCCCTCCGTCTGGTGCGACACGACTGCTGCTGGGATAGCGGTCGTGACAATTTTAGGATCAGTGGATCTGAACTGAGGTCTGAATGGGGGTCATTCACATTGGGGTTCTGATCTGAGGTCTAAATGGGGATCATTCACATTAGGGGTCTGATCTGAGGTCTGAATGGGGCGGTCTTATTCACACTGGGGCTCTGATCTAAGGTCTGATTGGGGGTCATTCACATTGGGTGTGATCTGAGGTCTGAATGGGGGTCTTTTTTATATTGGTGGTCTGAGCTTAGGTCTGAATGGGGTCTTATTAACATTGAGGGTTTGATCTAAGATCTGATTGGGGGTATTATTAACATTGGCGGTCTGATTGAGGGTCTTATTAACATTGGGGTTGTGATCTGATCTTATTGGGGGGTTTTATTAATATTGCGGTCTGACTGGTGGTCTGATCTGAGGTCTAATGGAATTTTTTGTTGGAATAATGTCACATAGGGTTGAGAACACTGTACCACTGTCCTTACCTACTTGCACCATCCACCTTAAATGGCACCCATAACTTGCCAATAGCTCCTAACTTGAATAAGTGTAGCGGCCTAAACCTAGTGGAATAAAAAAGTAGACAGAAAGAGGTCAAAACCAGACAGGCAAAACCAGGACTGAATAAACTTTTTATTGCACTAGTTTTGATAATTCTTCGTCTTGGTCTCTGTCAGAAGTCACTGGTAGTTGATTAGTAACTCTGTTGTATACAGTCGTAAAGTTATATACCAAGGTTAATGCTTGTAAATAGGGCGTTCCAACTTCCCTCCATACACATTACAAGTCTTTAATGACCTGGTGAAATCTATGATCCCTTTTATAAATGCAGGCCTCCATATGCTTTAATCTACTGATACTATGCCGGAGTCTTTAAAATCAATGTTGTTATAAATTAACTTAGCCATCTGCTTTGTTCACACGTTGTACAGCTTAATTTCAAGTTCATCAGGTGAAATGATTGGAGGTGCGGACACCTCAATTGGCGTTTCTGCGTAGCAGATCGTGCTGTCTAAATAGCACTCTCCTGCAGAGGAACGATTTTGTATAGGATTTTGTATAGGGACAAGCGATAACAGCAGCCATTGCTCATCCCCATACTGTGGAGGTGATCTCTGCATGTACCTATAAATGCAGTTCTTCACCTCTACTTAATGAGCAGCCGACTATACCAGTGCAGCGACCTATACCAGTGCAGGACTGAGCCTGCCAGACAACCAGGCAGCAATTTCCAGTCAGCAGCAGGAGAAGCAAGAAGAATACATGTCCAAGTCTGAAATACAGTCTGGACTGTCTTTTCCCTGCGGAGTGAAGGCAGCAGATTCATGTGCGTGTTCATTCTGAATGGCTCTTAGCCACTTTGCCCACTAGAGCACCTGTCACCTACTCTGCCCACCCACAGGGTCCATTGCAGGTTGTGTATCCACCTTACTACACACAGCTCCATCTTGTGCCTCCCCTCTAACCTCATCCCTTCTCAGAGCTTCTGTATTAAGCAGAGTGCCCCCTACTATTATTACTGCCCTATTATTGTTACAACCGAGGTATGCAGCAAAGCATTTGTGAAGCCACAACACGCACAACCTTGAGGCGGATGGGCTACAACAGCAGAAGACCCCACCGGGTACCACTCATCTCCACTACAAATAGGAAAAAGAGGCTACAATTTGCACGAGCTCACCAAAATTGGACTGTTGAAGACTGGAAAAATGTTGCCTGGTCTGATGAGTCTCGATTTCTGTTGAGACATTCAAATGGTAGAGTCCGAATTTGGCGTAAACAGAATGAGAACATGTATCCATCCTCTGATGGCTACTTCCAGCAGGATAATGCACCATGTCACAAAGCTCAAATCATTTCAAATTGGTTTCTTGAACATGACAATGAGTTCACTGTACTAAAATGGCCCCCACAGTCACCAGATCTCAACCCAATAGAGCATCTTTGGGATGTGGTGGAACGGGAGCATCGTGCCCTGGATGTGCATCCCTCAAATCTCCATCAACTGCAAGATGCTATCCTATCAATATGGACCAACATTTCTAAAGAATGCTATCAGCACCTTGTTGAATCAATGCCACGTAGAATTAAGGCAGTTCTGAAGGCAAAAGGGGGTCCAACACCGTATTAGTATGGTGTTCCTAATAATTCTTTAGGTGAGTGTATATTCAGAGCTGAGATGACTTCTAGGTATAGAGGAAAGCTGCCAGTGTCCTCTTCTCCCCCGGACCTACCTTCTCAAAGCTGCTGCAGGGACCCCCATATTCAGTCATCTGGTAGCATCTTGCTGCTGTGTGAGCAGGTAATATTTGAATGTATCCGTACAGTGGGCCCCCAAAATGCATTTTACTGGTGGTCCCTAGGCACCTCAGTCCGACACTGGTTTTAGGCATCTGAAATGTTATTGCATCTCCTTGAAATAGCATGGTCTCACACTCCAACCCTCAGGCCAAACAAGGTTGGGCGACCCTGGTATAGTGTAAACGTTGCCACCAGTCAGTCGACAGTCTAGTGCTGTGATGGCTAACCTCCGGCACTCCAGCTGTGGTTTAACTACAACTCCAAAGGTGCACACTTGCTTGGCTGTTTTCAGAATTCCACAGAAATGAATGGAGCATGCTGGGAGTTGTAGTTTCACCACAGCTGGAGTGCCGGAGGTTAGCCATCACTGGCTAGTGTAAACGCTGCAGCCAGTGAGTCCACAGTCTAATGTAAATGCTACCACCAGTCAGCACATAGTCTAATGTAAACGCTGCAGTCAGTCCACAGTCTAGTGTAAATGCTGTGGTTAGTCCACAGTTTCATGTAAACACTGCCACCAGTAAGTCCACAGTCTAGTGTAAACACTGCAGTCCCCCAACTGCTCAGTGTAAAGAATGCAGTCAGTTCACAGACTAGTGTTTATGTTTTTTGTTTTGTACTTGTAATTATTTTGATTTTTAAATTGGTGACCAAAAGAAAAACAATTTGGATCTTTAATTGTAATTGTCTAGAGCTAAATGCTTTTAACTTGTGGACTGGTGATAGTATCATGCAGGGGTTAGCGCTACATGGCAAGGCCTCTGAGAGGGGAAGAGGGAATTACTAGGATTCTCTGGGAGTAGAGGGACACAAAGTGTCAGGGCTGTGGGGGAATTAAGAGGCAGGGGAATGGAAAGTGGCACAGGTAAAGGAAGGGGCAGTACAGAGGACTGACATTACTTGGCAGGAGCTCTTTGGGTCAGGGGTAGGCAGTGTTTGGCAGTGCTCTGTGAGAAGTGTAGGGGCACACAAATGGTCCGGTCTATGGTGGAGGGGACAATAGAAGCAGAAAGGAGAAATGGGAGACAAACCCTGCCAATGGTTCTATGGCTGGAGAGGGGCACATTGGGAAGACACTACTGGTGCTTGGGGTTGCCACTTCTCCTGGTTGTAGACAGGGATGGAGAAATGCCTCGCACTTACCATATTCCTCCTCTTCCCAATACATACTGCCAGGTATACCTCCTGTGTTGTTTCAATGCCGGTAGGAGGCAGCATCACTGTGCAATACTGACACCTACTGGCCACAATTATTATCTAGATACAATAACAGATTCTGAGAGATTTCCCTCTGGGCGTAATGCTATCTCTAGTACTTTGCTGCTCCTGTTAAATACTGACATCTGCAGGGTTGTCCTTATCTATAGTTCTGGAGGAGGCCCCTACTTCCTCTCTTTAATTTGGCCCTGCCCATAAGTTGGCCACAGTCCTGCTGCTGATTACGTGAGTTCTGCTAGCAGGGCTACACATATAGACTGACAGTTGCCATTGCCTGCTTACAGAATAGTAACGTATGGGGTGGCAGACAGTAGTGGCTGATGGATTGTGACCATCACAGGCTACACGGTCCATGGTCTAAACCAGGGATGCTCAACGTGCGGCCCTCCAGCTGTTGTAAAACTACAACTCCCACCATGCCCTTCTGTAGGCTGATAGCTGAACAGCTGAAGGGGCCGTGGGTTTAGCATGCCTGGTCTAAACAAAACTGACTTATGGACTGGGCTCAGGAGGTTTAAGGGTTGCTATTTCTGGACTCATTATGTGGTAGGCTGAGCAAAAGCCTGATATGATTTACAACTAATACTGAGACTATCAGCCAGGGCTATGTGATTATTTTACTTGGCAAGTAGTCTGACATAACTTTTGCACTAATGTCTGACATGACCAGAAATGATATGATTTCTGTATCGCTCTTACAGTTCCTAATCATATGAGCCCTTAGGGGTCATATCAACCCCTAAATATCATATCAGCCATTGATATGAGCTTTGTAGGCACTGGTAATTACTGCATCTATATGGTATACTTGGCTCTGTTACAATATCTAAGCAGTAAGTTTGGTTCTAGTACTGTATCTATGTGGTGGGCTTTCTGTTTGTTACTGTATCTCTATCTTCCAGCTGCTGGGAAACTACAACTCCCAGCATGCATAATTACTTAGCTGTTCTAGTAACTCCCATATAAGTGAATGGAGGGTTCTGGGAGTTGTAGTTTCAGAACTGCTGGAGTGCCAGAGGTTGCTGATCCCTGTTGTAGGATATGTTCCACTTTTATCTTTTTTTCTTGTGGTGATGGTGTGGTTTAAATATTTAACATTGAGGGCTATGACCAACTAAAGCAAAATTTGACACAGAGTACAATGCAGTCACTTTTTGTCCAAAGTATTGTATGTGGGCTGGTAGACTGTATGTGCCAGGACTCCTTTAAAGTCTCAGTTTAGCCCTGACTTGTATCATATCACCCGAACACTGTATTTTCTAGTCTTTTGTCTGCACTTTAGCCTATAAGAGCACCATCTGACTTAGACATAATTAAAGCATTCTGCTACACTTAAGCATTTGCCATTAATTAAGGGCACAGAAAAGAAGTAAATTTTAGTTTTGGTATGTGGTTATTATTTACAATATATAAATCTGCCTCCACAATGTCAGTTATTAGTAGCTGATACAGTTGGAGCTTATTCTCGACTACTTTAAACATATCATATGAGTGCTTTGGGATATGCATTCGGTTACGGTAATCAAAAAATAAATTTATAAAAAGTAATAAAATGAGACTGGCACTTAGCAAACAAGACTAATGAGAACAGAAATGAAATGGTTTATTTTCATTATAGTACAAGGGGGCCATGGGGAATTTGATGAAATCTACTCTATATTGCTTATTCAGTTTACAATTAAACAAAGGGCATGTGAAGTTCTAACTAAATATAAAGAATAAAAACGGTTAGAAAGTAGCTCACACTGGCAAGATATTGACTTCTCAAAAGATTTACATTAAAATCATAGCTTTAACCTCTTAAGGACACATGACGTACCGGTACGTCATGATGTCCTGGTACTTAAGGACACATGACGTACCGGTACGTCATGAATGGTTCCGATCACTGCCGCTCGGCCGGCGGTGATCGGAACCCGGTGCCTGCTCAAATCATCGAGCAGGCACCTGGGGCAAATGCGTCGGGGGGTCCTGTGACCCCCCCCCATGTCGGCGATCGCAGAAAACCGCAGGTCAATTCAGACCTGCGGTTTTCTGCGTTTCCGGGATATTCGGGTCTCTGAAGACCCGATAACCCGGAACAGGATGGTGATGGTGGTGTGATTTCACTCCACCAATCACCATCCAGCGATCCTGAGTGGTGATGGTGACATCACCACTCAGGATCGCTT
This sequence comes from Bufo bufo, assembly GCF_905171765.1. Taxonomy (NCBI): domain Eukaryota; kingdom Metazoa; phylum Chordata; class Amphibia; order Anura; family Bufonidae; genus Bufo; species Bufo bufo. Next base: position 635,859,635 of record NC_053389.1, read on the forward strand.
TCTGATTGGTCTGTGGGCGGTCCGGCGGCAAATTCAAAAGAGGCAGGCGCTCCTCTCCTCCTCCTTTTGTGTTCCGGAGCCGGAGGAGAGAGGAGCTGCCTGCACGTGTGTCTGCCAGCACCCCCAGGACCCGATCTGTGCCCCCAGGACCCGATCTGTGCCCCCAGGACCCGATCTGTGCCCCCAGGACCCCCCATCAGGTACATAGGGACAGCACAGGGAAAGTTTGGTTTAGGCAGGGAAAAAAAAAGGGAAAGTTAGTTTGTGAACTTTTATTGCATCACCCTAAGTTAGGGTGTCTGGGGTCCACAGCACAGCTGTGTGACCCTAGACCCCCCAGGGGTGCTGCCACTTCCCCCCCCCCCCACCTTTTTTGGGGTGCATTTTTTTCTTTTTTTTTTTCTTTTTTGGTGTACGCTGACTGTGGCCGGCACTTAGTGTCCGGCCACTGTTAGCGCATCGCACACCTCACCGCTGATCAACTTCGGACGGTTGATCAGCGGTTTTGAATTATTTTTTTCACATTTTTTGCCCTTTTTTTAGTTAGTTGTTTTTTTTTTTTTCTGTTAGTTCTAGGGTGAGTTCGTGAACACCCGTGCCCCCACACACACGCACACAAAATAAAGAGTTACACACACGCACATATACACGCAGACACACACTCCCCTATGGCCCGCCGGACGTTCTCGGCCAAGGAGGCATACGCCCAGCTTGCCTCTGACTCCGAGAGTCCCAGTGAGGATGAGGATGACCCCACATTCCTGTTGTCATCTGCGTCCTCCTCATCATCTAGCGATGATGATGAGCCCCCAAGGCGGCGGAGACGCCGCCAGGCGGAGCAAGGGGACCGCCATGTTAGGGACCCTGTGGCCCAGCCTGGTACGAGCAGCTCTGGGGCTCGTACTGGTTTCCCGGCCCACCAGTTAAATCCACCGGAGCCCCCTGCCGGTGAACTTGTCTGGTGTAGCCCAGAGCGATACGAGCCTGTGATTCTGTACGCCCAACAGTTCGTCGCTCAACACCCGGGCTCCTTTTTGGCCAGGCCCGGTGGCTGGACGCCGGTCAGTGCAGCCGAAATGAGGACATTTTGGGGCCTCGTGCTGCATATGGGCCTGGTCAAGAAACCCAGTGTCAGGCTGTACTGGAGTGGGGACGTCCTATACCAGACCCCACTTTACAGTACAGCCATGACACGCTCCCGGTTTGAGGCCATCCGGAAATGTCTGCATTATTCCGATAAGGCAGCATGTCCACCCCGAGGTGATCCTGCCCATGACCGTCTGTATAAGATACGGCCGGTCATCGATCACTTTGGGGCCAAATTCATGGAGGCCTATGTACCTGGAAGGGAGGTCGCAGTTGATGAGTCTCTCATTGCGTTCAAGGGGAGACTCATTTTCCGCCAGTATGTGCCCTCCAAGCGGGCGAGGTATGGCGTAAAGCTATACAAAATTTGTGAGAGTACCTCAGGGTACACTTACAAATTTCGTATATACGAGGGGCGAGATTCCCGGATTCAACCACCAGAATGTCCCCCCACTCTGGGTGTTACCGGGAAACTTGTGTGGGACCTTATGTACCCACTGCTGGATAAGGGTTACCACCTGTACGTGGATAACTTTTATACCAGTATCCCCTTGTTCCAGTCCCTTGCCGCCAGATCCACGTTCGCTTGTGGGACCGTGCGGAAAAATCAACGCGGCCTCCCTGCCCTCCCCCTCCAGTTACCTATCCCCAGGGGTGAGACCCGTGCCCTTACCACTGGAAACCTGTTGCTGGTCAGGTATAAGGACAAGAGGGATGTCCTTATGCTGTCCACAATTCATGGTAACGGCATCACCCCTGTCCCTGTGCGAGGTACCGCGGCAACGGTCCTCAAGCCCGATTGTATCGTCGCCTACAATCGGTATATGGGAGGAGTTGATCTCTCGGATCAAGTCCTCAAGCCATATAACGCCATGCGCAAAACCCGGACATGGTACAAAAAAGTTGCGGTCTACTTGATGCAGGTTGCCATGTACAACTCTTTTGTACTATCCCGAAGCGCTGGCAGCACAGGGACATTCCTCCAGTTCTATGAGGCAGTCCTCATGGCCCTGATCTTTTCGGACCGGGAAAGAGCAGGCCGGAGTACCTCGGGAACTGTAGGTGCCCGGATCGTCCCTGGCCAACACTTTCCAGGTGTGGTCCCCCATACTGGAAAGAAGGGACGAACCCAAAAAAGGTGCAGAGTGTGTCACAGGAGGGGGATACGGAAGGACACCACTACTCAATGTGACACGTGCCCCGATCATCCGGGCCTCTGCATTATTGGTTGCTTCAGGGAATATCACACTTCCATGGAGTACTAAATTTATATCCCAATTTAGCACTGACATCGGAAAAAAAAACTGGTTCTCAGACTTGAGACACCCAAAAAAACGAAAATAATCTATTAAAAGTAGACATATTAGGTATTGCCGCGTCGGTATTAATCTCCTCTATAAAAATACCCCATGACCTAACCCCCCAGATTAACACGGTCAAGGAAAAAAAAAAAAAAGGTGCAAAAAAAGATTTTTTTTTGTCACCTTACATAACAAAAAGTTTAATAGCAAGCGATCATAAAGTCATATAGCCCCCAAAATAGTGCCAATAAAACCGTCCGTTCGTCCCGCAAAAAATGAGCCCCCACATAAGATAATCAGATTAAAAAAAATAAATAAATGACACCTAGACTTTAGAGATCCAAAATTTTTATTTTTGTATCAAAAAGGATAATATAGTCAAAGACCAAAAAAATTGTAAAAAAAAGTAGACTTATTAGGTATCGCCGCGTCCGTAAGAATCTCCTCTATAAAAATATCCCATGACCTAACCCCCCAGATTAACACGGTTAAAAAAAATTTAAAAAACGGTGACAAAAACGCAATTTTTGGCACTTTTCCATTTCAATCCGTTTTTTCCGGTAACAAAACAAGGGTTAACAACAAAACAAAAGTTAATATTTTTTACCCTGATACTGCAGTTTACAGAAATGCCACATTTGTGGTCGTAAACTGCTGTATCAGTAAAAGGGAGGCCGCAAAAGGAAAGGACCGACATGGTTTCTGGAAGGCCGATTTTGATGGCCTTTTTTATTGACACCATGTCCCTTTTGAAGCCCCCCTGATGCCCCCCTAGAGTAAAAACTCCCTAAAAGTGACCCCATCTAAGAAACTACACCCCTCAAGGTATTCAAAACTGATTATACAAACTTTATTAACCCTTTAGGTGTTTCTCAACAGTTAATGGCAAATGGAGATGAAATTTCAGAATTTCAATTTTTGGTAACCTTGCCTCACAAAAATGTAATATAGAGCAACCAAAAATCATATGTACCCTAAAAATAGTCCCCCAAAAAATGCCACCTTATCCCCTAGTTTCCAAAATGGGGTCACTTTTAGGGAGTTTCGACTCCAGGGGTGCATCAGGGGGGTTGAAACAGGACACGGTGTAAATAAACCGGTCCATAAAAATCAGCCCTACAAAAACCAAACGGCGCACCTTTCACTCTACGCCCCGCTGTGTGGCCGTACAGTAGTTTACGGCCACATATTGGGTGTTTCTGTAAACGGCAGAGTCAGGGCAATAAAGATACAGTCTTGTTTGGCTGTTAACCCTTGCTTTGTTAGTGGAAAAAATGGGTTAAAATGGAAAATTTGGCAAAAAAATGAAATTTTCAAATTTCATCCCCATTTGCCAATAACTCTTGTGCAACACCTAAAGGGTTAACGACGTATGTAAAATCAGTTTTGAATACCTTGAGGGGTGTAGTTTCTTAGATGGGGTCACTTTTAGGGAGTTTCTACTCTAGGGGTGCATCAGGGGGCTTCAAATGGAACATGGTGTAAATAAACCAGTCCATAAAAATCAGCCCTCCAAAAACCAAACGGCGCACCTTTCCCTCTATGCCCCGCTGTGTGGCCGTACAGTAGTTTACGGCCACATATTGGGTGTTTCTGTAAACGGCAGAGTCAGGGCAATAAAGATACAGTCTTGTTTGGCTGTTAACCCTTGCTTTGTTAGTGGAAAAAATGGGTTAAAATGGAAAATTAGACCAAAAAATGAAATTCTCAAATTTCATCCCCATTTGCCAATAACTCTTGTGCAACACCTAAAGGGTTAACAACGTATGTAAAATCAGTTTTGAATACCTTGAGGGGTGTAGTTTCTTAGATGGGGTCACTTTTAGGGAGTTTCTACTCTAGGGGTGCATCAGGGGGCTTCAAATGGGACATGGTGTAAATAAACCAGTCCATAAAAATCAGCCCTCCAAAAACCAAACAGCGCACCTTTCACTCTACGCCCTACTGTGTGCCTGTACAGTAGTCAGGGCAATAAAGATACAGTCTTGTTTGGCTGTTAACCCTTGCTTTGTTAGTGGAAAAAATGGGTTAAAATGGAAAATGAGACAAAAAAAATGAAATTCACAAATTTCATCCCCATTTGCCAATAACTCTTGTGCAACACCTAAAGGGTTAACGACGTATGTAAAATCAGTTTTGAATACCTTGAGGGGTGTAGTTTCTTAGATGGGGTGGTTTCTATTATGTAAGCCTCGCAAAGTGACTTCAGACCTGAACTGGTCCCTAAAAATTTAGTTTTTGTAAATTTCTGAAAAATTTCAAGATTTGCTTCTAAACTTCTAAGCCTTATAACATCCCCAAAAAATAAAATATCATTCCCAAAACAATTCAAACATGAAGTAGACATATGGGGAATGTAAAGTCATCACAATTTTTGGGGGTATTACTATGTATTACAGAAGTAGAGAAACTGAAACTTTGAAATTTGCTACATTTTTCCAAATTTTTGTTAAATTAGGTATTTTTTGGTGCAAAAAAAAATTATTTTTTTACTTCATTTTACCAGTGTCATGAAGTACAATATGTGACGAAAAAACAATCTCAGAACGGCCTGGATAAGTCAAAGCGTTTTAAAGTTATCAGCACTTAAAGGGACTCTGGTCAGATTTGCAAAAAATGGCCTGGTCCTAAGGTGTAAAAAGGCTGTGTCCTTAAGGGGTTAAGGAAAAATACTTATGATTTTTTAATGAATTATAACTGAGCTTTGCTACTCCTCATATGGGTACAAAGTTAAAAACGAATTAGCATAGTTTACCATGCCCACATTCCCACCCTTTTCTAAACTAGAGTAGTGTATAGTGCAAAGCCCTATTTTGACACCAGAATTCTGGCGTGTAGGGCTTGATAAATCGAACCCCCCCTTCACACACGCACACACACATACACCATATTTCTCTATGTAGTTACACCAGAAAACTGGCATAAATACACTGATAAATCTGCCCCTTACAGCTCTATATCCCCTGCTCCCCTTCATTAGTACATGATAAAACAGGCTGCCTGCAGCTACAATAGATGGAGCACAGTGCATAGGAATTGATACAGCTACCACTGAACTCAATGGCACCTGGTAGTAGCTGTAGGAATATAAAGGAAAATGGGGTTAGTCAGCACATCCCAATGCGCAGGTGCACGTCGCTATAGCTGAAAACACAAATAGAACAACACAGATCAAGGCGATCTCTATAAGACGGGAACCTAACACTAAGTTCATCTGTTATGTGCCATGACAGCGACTATGAAGTTCAGGACGTGTAGGTTCCACATGCATGCTGGGCCCCTTTTGTTTTATATCTCTGTGGTGCCAAAATGGCCTCCATTGAATCCAGGGACTACAAGTACCCACATGCATGCAGAGCAAACTATGTACTCATGCTAATTAAAATCAGCCTGTGAGGCAAAACAGGCTACAGGAGTGCACAACCAAATAGGAGTCAGCCATGTCTCCCATATAAACTACAAAGGAAAAGGGGGTCAGTCAGCACATCCCAATGCGCGGGTGCACGTCGCTATGGCTGAAAACACAAATAGAACAACACACTCTACAAACCAAATAAAGTACAAAGACATCTTCACAGCATAGACGATTGCCTTCAGATGATACGAGATGTGCAGCACCTGAAACTACGGATACTGGAAGCCTATGCTAGCATTTCTCCTGCGGTGTTGCTATCAGTGTGTGAAGAGTGGGAGAAGAGGGTTGCATTGACAATCCAACACAATGGGCAGCACATTGAACACATTTTATAAGTGGTCAGAAACTTGTAAATAACTCATGAAAGAATACGTTAAAACCAAGCACACCATTGTTTTTCTTGTGAAATTCCCAATAAGTTTGATGTGTCACATGACCCTCTTCCTATTGAAAAAACAAAAGTTGGATTCAAAATGGCCGACTTCAAAATGGCCACCATGGTCACCACCCATCTTTAAAAGTTTCCCCCCTCACATATACTAATGTGCCACAAACAGGAAGTTAATATCACCAACCATTCCCATTTTATTAAGGTGTATCCATATAAATGGCCCACCCTGTACATCAGTCTGAGAAACAGGCACCTTACAGGTTTTAATTTGGAGGACTTTTTAAAAGTACAAACACTATCAGCAACTGGAAGAAAGAAAAAAAGGGAAAAAAAACTCAGTATAAAGAAAGTTGGAATAATAAATGCTGTATTTGAAACTGCCAACGGACAAGATTAAATGGGCAAAGAATATAGATACTGGCTGGTGGATGATTTTGAAGTATATTTACTTGAATGTACATGTAGCCTCCGACATATTGGGGGGACCACCATGAGTCTGGGGGCACGTAAACTAAGGTCCAGTGGATACATCAAACACAGTGTGTCATGGCATGCAGCTCTTCCATGAGTGTTACTTGAAATCCTAAGGATGCATTCAGACAACCGCATGTATTTCGCAGTCCACAAAATGCGGATCTGAAAAAAATACGGATGATATTCATGTTGAATAAAAAATAATTGTTTGCGGACCCATTGTAACAATGCCTAAACAACATGTTCCATCTTTTTGTGGAGCTGCAGTATGGACATCCAGTATGAATTTTGCATAGCATTTTTGAGGGCAACATTGAAATGAATTGGTCCGCATCCAATCCACAAAAAATGTATATCGAATGCGGAGAAAAATACGGTTGTGTGCATGGGGACTAAAACATCATGAGATGTTCTGGATAAGTAAACACTCTAATCCCATTGAGCCATAAATGGATGTTCCCATCTGTGACATTTATGACATATCCACAGGATATTCCATAAATGTCCAATATATACAGGACCCACCTCTCTTTGTTTACATATCCTCTATATGTATCTGTCTGGTGTGATCTAAATAAGGGGTTGTTAAACCTAAATGCAAACTCTTAAGACATTTATTCAAAAAAGTCTGATCTTCATTGCATTGTTTGGCTGTTGCTGACTTGAACCACATCCAGAAGTAAGAGAAGCATAGTATCCTAGGTTTTTTCTATTTGGTGAAGTTTTTTTCTCCACTTGTATCTTCTTTGGAAGTTTTCCTTTCAGGATAAATTCATGTGCGGAAGATAAAAATCGGTTTCACTTATATGGGGTTTGTTTGGTGGAAAACATGGATTTCATGCAAGTTTCTTTTCGATAAATTTGCTAGTCGCAGGAGTTTCTGCAGCAAACTCTCCAGCATGACAATTCACCTTAAAGAGAACTATCACTGACATCAAGATTAACCCTTTTAACCCAAGTATAATGCCTCATAGGGCTGATCCTGCTGGCCAAAATAATAACTAAATAATAACAAAATAATAATAGTCTTGCTTAATGTTACAGGGCTGAGATTCAGTCCTGTTTTGATATTTAAATTGGACACATGGTTGAGTGAGTAACATCACACTGCCATGTGGATCCATAGTCATGACCCCGCCCCTTCCTGTGCTTACATCACAGGTACAATAAATTGGGGGAGGCAGGTGTTAATATACTTAGCCACTGGGGCATTCCAGAACAGACCAGCTTCCTGTGAGGTCTAAGATGGAGGAAGTGGTACCACTTTACATTCTAAGCTAAGTATCTTTTGTCTATATTATTAGACTATAGGCCAGTTACATGGTGTATGTATACTGATATGACCATGATATTGAAAGTATTTGTATATGTTGTAGTACATCGTATTTAAGTAAAGGTGTCTTTTATGTTATATCAGCAAAAGTTGTGTGTTATTCCTGGTGATACCAAGACAACTTACTGTAGCTGTGGTATAAACTGAGAACAATCCCACGAGCTAGGTGGAAAAGGCGAATATTGACCGGTATCATCTTCTAATTGGTAATATTCCGCCCTTTTCATACCAGTAACCCCAGATATTGCTTTTGATAACAATTATTGATATTAATAAGCAATACCTATCCTTTTAAAGTAAAACATTTTACAGAATACAATTTTCTGTGATTTTCATTGAGGTGAGATTTACAACAGGCCTGCAACTTTTTAGCACTCCAAGCTATGCTGGCACTGTATCCTACATCGGGCTTAGTGCTTTTTACAGTGTATATCACACTTTTCACAGATTTTCTGTACTGCTCCATGGCTAATGAAGCACTTTTAACAATTTTACATTTTCTCCAGTATTTCCTGTATTTGTTAGATTTCTGTCCCATACATTTCCCTAAACTAGGACTTGGGACATTCAATCTCCTGGACTCTGGAGTCCCCCCTGTTGTCCTCGTTGAAACACAGATTTCTTTAGAGGGCAAACACGATGGTGGATGTGACTGTGAGCTGTGGGACAATAAAAAGTCTGACACCATTTTTGATAACTCATTAAAGCGGTTCTGCATGCTAATCTCCAATAGTGACCTGGTATCAAGTTCATGCCTCAAATCACTGATCTTGGCACAGTGGCATGCCCGGGGGGGCGGTGCGCCCCGGGTGCCGGGTCTGACGGGGGTGCCAGCAGGCCCAGAAGCAATGAGCGCTTCCATCAATACAGATGGAAGCGCTCATTGCTGAAGCGCTGACACCCGTGACCCAGTCCCACATACTGTGGCGGGGCAGGGTGCGGAGCGCATAGTTCCCTGCCGCGCCGCCGATCACCGCCATAGGCTTCAGGCCTAGTAGGCCTGAAGCCTATGCGGTAGTGAAATCCTGGCGCAGGCGCGCGTGATGACGTCATCGCGCGCGCCTGTGTCGGGACTCAGTAGCACAGTGCCGGGACTCTGCAAGCAAGCGCAGGCAAGTATTTAGCTTTAGGGTTTCCTTCTTTCTTTTTTATTTTTATTTTGCCAACTTTGGGGGACATGAGGGGCCGGGGTGCACAGAGGACGTATGGGGGCAAACCTTTATCCTTTATTTTATATTATGATGTGGCAACTTTGGGGGACATGAGGGAACCGGGGTGCACAGAGGACGTGTGGGGGCAAACTTTTATTTTATTTTATAATGTGGCAACTTTGGGGTACATGAGGGGGGTGCACACAGGAGGATGTGAGGTGAATATGGTGGTATACTGTGTGGCACAGTGGGGGGGCAATTTATTATGGGAGGGATGGCAATGTGGGGGACACTACTGTGTGGGGGGCAGCGTGGGGGACACTACTGTGTTGGGGATACTACTGTATGGGGGCAGTGTGGGGGCAGAGTGGGGGAAATTACTGTGTGGGGGGCAGCGTGGGGGACACTACTGTGTGGGGGACACTACTGTGTGGGGGGCAACGTGGGGGACACTACTGTGTGGGGGGCAGTGTGGGGGAAATTACTGTGTGGGGGACACTACTGTGTGGTGGATACTACTGTATGGGGGCAGTGTGGGGGACACTACTGTGTGGGGGCAGTGTGGGGGAAATTACTGTGTGGGGAGCAGAGTGGGGGACACTACTGTGTGGGGGACACTACTGTGTGGGGGCAGTGTGGGGGAAATTACTGTGTGGGGGACACTACTGTATGGGGGCAGTGTGGGGGACACTACTGTGTGGGGGACACTACTGTATGGGGGGCAGCGTGGGGGACACTACTGTGTGGGGGGCAGCGTGGGGGACACTACTGTGTGGGGGGCAGCGTGGGGGACACTACTGTGTGGGGGGCACTACTGTGTGGGGGCAGCGTGGGGGACACTACTGTGGGGGGGGCACTACTGTGTGGGGGGCAGTGTGGGGGAAATTACTGTGTGGGGGACACTACTGTATGGGGCAGTGTGGGGGACACTACTGTGTGGGGGACACTACTGTGTGGGGGGCAGCGTGGGGGACACTACTGTGTGGGGGGCAGCATGGGGGACACTACTGTGTGGGGGCAGCATGGGGGACACTACTGTGTGGGGGACACTACTGTGTGGGGGCAGCATGGGGGACACTACTGTGTGGGGGACACTACTGTGGGGGGAAGCGTGGGGGACACTACTGTGTGGGGGGACTACTGTGTGGGGGGCAGTGTGGGGGAAATTACTGTGTGGGGGACACTACTGTATGGGGGCAGTGTGGGGGGCAGCATGGGGGCCTTTCTATTGGAGAGGCACTGTAGAGGCCAGTCTATTATTTCTGGGGACACTATAGAGCAAGCATGTCAAACTCAAAGGCTAACATGGGCCAAAAAAACAAAATTTAAGTTTATGTGGGCCGCATCAAAAAAAATAAAAAAAAATCGTACATTTTCATAGAACAACATTGTTGTTTCATGACTGCTGACCCCCAACATCCCGTTGCCCAATAACACAAGTAAGACCTATATATATATACAAATATTAAACTTCACTATAAGACGCACCTAGGTTTTTGAGGAGGAAAATAAGAAAAAAATATTTTTAACCAAAAGTTGTGCTTTTGGTGGGCTTTGAATTAATGGTGGTCTGTGCATGACACCATTATGGGGGATCTGTGGATGACGCACAGAGTGGGGGAAATTACTGTGTGGGGGGCAGCGTGGGGGACACTACTGTTTGGGGGGCACTACTGTGTGGGGGGCAACGTGGGGGACACTACTGTGTGGGGGGCAGTGTGGGGGAAATTACTGTGTGGGGGACACTACTGTGTGGTGGATACTACTGTATGGGGGCAGTGTGGGGGACACTACTGTGTGGGGGCAGTGTGGGGGAAATTACTGTGTGGGGAGCAGCGTGGGGGACACTACTGTGTGGGGGACACTACTGTGTGGGGGACACTACTGTGTGGGGGGCAGTGTGGGGGAAATTACTGTGTGGGGGACACTACTGTATGGGGGCAGTGTGGGGGACACTACTGTGTAGGGGACACTACTGTATGGGGAGCAGCGTGGGGGACACTACTGTGTGGGCGGCAGCGTGGGGGACACTACTCTGTGGGGGGCAGCGTGGGGGACACTACTGTGTGGGGGACACTACTGTGTGGGGGCAGCGTGGGGGACACTACTGTGTGGGGGACACTACTGTGGGGGGGGCACTACTGTGTGGGGGGCAGTGTGGGGGAAATTACTGTGTGGGGGACACTACTGTATGGGGCAGTGTGGGGGACACTACTGTGTGGGGGACACTACTGTGTGGGGGGCAGCGTGGGGGACACTACTGTGTGGGGGGCAGCATGGGGGACACTACTGTGTGGGGGACACTACTGTGTGGGGGCAGCATGGGGGACACTACTGTGTGGGGGACACTACTGTGTGGGGGCAGCATGGGGGACACTACTGTGTGGGGGACACTACTGTGGGGGGAAGCGTGGAGGACACTACTGTGTGGGGGGACTACTGTGTGGGGGGCAGTGTAGGGGAAATTACTGTGTGGGGGACACTACTGTATGGGGGCAGTGTGGGGGGCAGCATGGGGGCCTTTCTATTGGAGAGGCACTGTAGAGGCCTGTCTATTATTTCTGGGGACACTATAGAGCAAGCATGTCAAACTCAAAGGCTAACATGGGCCAAAAAAACAAAATTTAAGTTTATGTGGGCCGCATCAAAAAAAATAAAAAAAAATCGTACATTTTCATAGAACAACATTGTTGTTTCATGACTGCTGACCCCCAACATCCCGTTGCCCAATAACACAAGTAAGACCTATATATATATACAAATATTAAACTTCACTATAAGACGCACCTAGGTTTTTGAGGAGGAAAATAAGAAAAAAATATTTTTAACCAAAAGTTGTGCTTTTGGTGGGCTTTGAATTAATGGTGGTCTGTGCATGACACTATTATGGGGGATCTGTGGATGACGCACTGTCATGTGGGGGATCTGTGGATGGCACTGTTATGGGGGACCTGTGGGTGGCACTGTTATGGGGGATCTGTGGATGGTGCTGTTATGGGGGATCTGTGGATGGCACTGTTATGGGGGATCTGTGGATGGCGCTGTTATGGGGGATCTGTGGATGGCACTGTTATGGGGATCTGTGGATGGTACTGCTATGGGGTGGGATATCTGTGGATGGCATTGTTATGGGGTGGGGGGATCTGTGGATGGCATTGTTATGGGGTGGGGGATTTGTGGATGGCACTGTTATGGGGATCTGTGGATGGTACTGCTATGGGGTGGGATATCTGTGGATGGCATTGTTATGGGGTGGGGGGATCTGTGGATGGCATTGTTATGAGGTGGGGGATCTGTGGATGGCACTGTTATGGGGATCTGTGGATGGTGCTGCTATGGGGTGGGATATCTGTGGATGGCATTGTTATGGGGTGGGGGGATCTGTGGATGGCATTGTTATGGGGTGGGGGATCTGTGGATGGTGCTGTTATGGATGGTATTGTTATGGGGTGGGGGATCTGTGGATGGTGCTGTTATGGATGGCATTGTTATGGGGTGGGGGGATCTGTGGATGGCATTGTTATGGGGTGGGGGATCTGTGGATGGTGCTGTTATGGGGGATCTGTGGATGGCATTGTTATGAGGTGGGGGATCTGTGGATGGAACTGTTATGGGGTGGGATATCTGTGGATGGTACTGCTATGGGGTGGGATATCTGTGGATGGCATTGTTATGAGGTGGGGGGATCTGTGGATGGAACTGTTATGGGGGGGATCTGTGGATGACACTGCTATATGTCATCCACAGATCCCCCTCATAACAGTGTCCCCCAATACACCGGCCCTCTGCTCACCGAAGTATTTATAAACGTGAATCCTTATCCTGTTATTAAGTTGAACTAACGCTGCGCTCTCCCATGTTCCCCTGTTCCCCTGTATCCCCACAGCACTTACTTAAGCTTCCATAGCAGGCAGAGCGGACGGCACCAGTAACGTCACTCACTGACGTCGCGCGTCTGCTCCGCCTGCTTCATTCATAAAGTGGGCGGAGCAGGCGCTCGACGTCAGTGAGTGACGTTACTGCTGCCGTCCGCTCTGCCTGCTATTGAAGCTTAAGTAAGTGCTATGGGGATACAGGGGAACATGGGAACATGGGAGAGGGCAGCGTTAGTTCAACTTAATAACAGGATAAGGATTCACGTTTATAAATACTTTGGTGAGCGGCGGGGCCCGGTGTAAGAGTACAGTGACTGCACCGGGCCCCGCCCCTAGTTACGGACTCCAGCCCCTCCTCTCTCCCGATGCTGCATCTTTGCCGGGCCGCAAACATATTCATTGCGGGCCGCATGCGGCCCGCGGGCCGCATGTTTGACACCCATGCTATAGAGGGATTATTACCTGGAGCACAATATAAGGTGTTATTATTACTGGGGGCACTCTAGGGGACATTATAGCTGCTGTAGACACTATAGGAACATTTGGGGTCATTTATCAAACTGGTAGTAGAAGAACTGGCTTAGTTGCCCATAGCAGCCAATCAGATTCCACCTTTCATTTTTGACAGCTCTTTTGGAAATCCAGTTCTACTTTACACCAGTTTGATAAAGGACTCCAATTATGTCTATTAGGGTCACTATTTTTCAGCAGTATAGTACCTGGGATATTGGGGAGCACAACGGGCACAGGTATTGGGGGTGGCAGCAGGATGACACTGTGGGGACACCAGGATGAGGAGGTTGATGGAAAAATTGAGAAATCTAACATGTCTGTGTTAGGGCTCTTTCACACCTGCGTTATTGTCTTCCGGCATAGAGTTCCGTCGTCGGGACTCTATGCCGGAAGAATACTGATCAGGATTATCCTAATGCATTCTGAATGGAGTGAAATCCGTTCAGGATGCATCAGGATGTCTTCAGTTCCGGTACGGAACGTTTTTTGGCCGGAGAAAATACCGCAGCATGCTGCGCTTTTTGCTCCGGCCAAAAATCCTGAAGACTTGCCGCAAGGCCGGATCCGGGATCAATGCCCATTGAAAGGCATTGATCCGGATCCGGCTTTAAGCTAAACGTCGTTTCGGCGCATTGCCGGAGCCGACATTTAGCTTTTTCAGAGTGGTTACCATGGCTGCCGGGACGCTAAAGTCCTGACAGCCATGGTAAGTGTAGCGGGGAGCAGGGGAGCAGCATACTTACCGTCCGTGCGGCTCCCCGGGCGCTCCAGAGTGACGTCAGGGCGCCCCAAGCCCATGGATCACGTGATCACATGGATCACGTCATCCATGCGCATGGGGCGCTCTGACGTCACTCTGGAGCGCCCCGGGAGCCGCACGGACGGTAAGTATACCGCTCCCCCGCTCCCCGCTCCTACTATGGCAACCAGGACTTTAATAGCGTCCTGGGTGCCATAGTAACACTGAACGCATTTGGAAGACGGTTCCGTCTTCAAATGCTTTCAGTACACTTGCGTTGTTACGGATCCGGCAGGCACCTCCGGCAACGGAAGTGCATGCCGGATCCCAACAACGCAAGTGTGAAAGAGGCCTTACAAACTCTGTAGAGACCAGATGCGGCTGAAAGAATTTCTCATGGCGGTCTAACGGAGGAGAAGAGGAAAGAGAAGGTCTACATGACAGGAGATGTCCCTGGATGTAAGAGGTATGTGGTCAATTATTGGGGGGGGGTGCCAGAGAAATGGCCCGCCCCGGGTGCCAAACACCCTGGACACGCCACTGTCTCAGCATAACATTGAGTTAGTTTTTCATCAGTGTCATTACAATACCTTTCCTTTCCTCTTAACTGTAACTCCAGCATGCGTATCTGCCCATCCTTATCAATGTTACTCTGTGTTTCCTTTTGTAACTGTGTCTCTAAAATATGGACACGTTTTCCCTCCTCAAAACAGCATAGGCAATGGGAATTTTGGAAAACATTTGCATCAGAAGCTATTACCTTATCTACAACCATCTCTGAATGTTAAGGCTTCCAAATAGTATCCTCAAAGACAGATACTAATTTAGCCAGTACTTGGAGACTTTTGGTTGTCTTATTTAAAACCATACGTTTGTCTATATATACTTTATCATGACTATAGGCTTGCTTGAGCAAACATGACCATAGGTTTTCAGCAGAACTATAACTGCTAGGTACAACTGGATTAGGCTACTTTCACACTAGCGTTCGGGTGTCCGCTCGTGCGCACCGTTTGAAGGGGCTCACGAGCGGCCCCGAACGCATCCGTCTGGCCCCAATGCATTCTCAGTGGAGGCGGATCCACTGAGAATGCATCCGCCTGCCAGCGTTCAGCCTCCGCTCCGCTCAGTGAGCGGACACCTGAACGCTGCTTGCAGCGTTCGGGTGTCCGCCTGGCCGTGTGGAGGCGAGCGGATCCGTCCAGACTTATAATGGAAGTCAATGGGGACGGATCCGCTTGAAGATGACACAATATGGCTCAATCTTCAAGCGGATCCGTTCCCCATTGACTTTCAATGTAAAGTCTGAACGGATCCGCTCAGACAACTTTCACACTTAGAAAATTTTCTAAGTTTTAATGCGGACGCATCCGTTCTGAACGGATGCGAACGTCTGCATTATCGGAGCGGATCCGTCTGATGAAACATCAGACGGATCCGCTCCGAACGCTAGTGTGAAAGTAGCCTTAAATGTACTATGATTGCTACATTTTTTAAGATTAAGTAAACTAGTACTTGCCTCATGTAGTTCAGGTGCCATAGCTATCCTGCAGACCTCGTATTCCTTTCGGTGCTTTTTCTTCTTTCAGCTGTTTGAGAAAGATCCTATTGTTCCAGGAACGTCTTCCTCCGACCAGCAGGACTTTACCAAACTCTGTAGCTGCACGAAAAACTGAAAAGCAAAAACGTAGCCACAAGTATCCTAGGAAAACTTAAGAAGGTTCTCTGTAAAAATCAACATTTGCACTGGGTCTCAGATGTATATGTGCTACCTACCTGAACTGCAAAGCCTAGGCTGACAATTACATTACATTACATTACACTACCTCGTGTTCCTATGTTATCTGTCCAAGCCTCTCTACCTATCTAAGTTCACAGTATAGTCAACAAATACTTCACTATGTCCCAAATGCTAAAATATTAATGAAATGATAGAAATATTATTATTAGTATCAATACTGAATAATAATAATATTGTCCCCTGGCTGACTCACCAATGTAAAAGGAAATATTAATTATTAATATTTTGTGTTAATATCAATAATTAATATTCATAAATAGGCATGAGTCGTCTATTGATGACTCCGCCTATTTATACTATAGATACTACTACCTGTTGCTCTACCTTTTCCTGAACTACGTGCGATAGATTATTACGGTGGTGACCAAAAAGGACTATAAAGGGATTTATTACACAAATACAAGTCTACAGTTTATTTTTATTGCTATATCTATATATATTTATATCACTGGTTAGATAATTATATATACAGATAGACACACACCGCAATACATTAACAACACTATAAAACCTGACTACGCTAACACAACACAATCTACTTATTCCACCCCTCAATCTATCTAGACATACACTTACCTACACACGTAATTGTCAGCGCCCACCCACCTGGCTACACACTGTCCCTATGAGGTAAACAAGGGGTTAAACACAATCCAGGGTGATGATGGCACTTCAAGAGTTAATGCAGGCCAGGGATCAAGGAATGTGCAGAGATAATAGGGGTTAATATATTTCAGGGAGCAAGGATTGGTGGCAGTGGGGGAAGGGTTAATTGCAGGGGTGAATATTAGTGGCAATGGGATAATGCAGGGGTAATCAGGGATAATGCAGGACAGGGTATATGAAGGGGTTAATGCAGGACAGGGTATATGAAGGGGTTAATATATATCAGGGAATCATTGGTGGTATAGGGAAAGGGTTACTTAGCCATCTTTAGAGGGTTAATTGCTCGTCTCCAGGGGTTGCTCGTCGTCCTGGGGATGATTCTCTTCCATGGGGCTGCTTGGCTCAACTGATGAGCGCAGTGCCACCGGACTATTTAAATCCGGTGGCACTCGCCCCCGAGCGGCCCGCGCTGCAGGCATGCGCACACGCCTGCAGGCAAGTCCATGAGGGCTGGTGCGGTGATATGACATCACCGCACCAGCCTGCGCGTCCTGGCGCGCGCATCCAGGTGGGGAGATGCTTTGATCCACCCGCCTGTAAAGTGATTGCAAATCTCCGGCGCTCTAATTACAGCGCCGTAGGTCCGCAGCATACAAAGGCAGGGGAGCACTTTGTTCCCCTGTCTTTGTAATGCTAAACATCTGACTTTTGATGTTATCAAAGGGCAGAGGATCTCAATTGATCCTCTGTCTTTTGAAGTGGCCGCAACTGGATAGATAGATAGATAGATAGATAGATAGATAGATAGATAGATAGATAGATAGATAGATAGATGGCAGCACCGACTATATGATTGACGGATGGGTGCTATGTCCCAGGGTATAGGCTAATAACCCAAAAAATAGTGAAGAAAGTTGGACAGCACTCCAAAGATATAAAGAAACGTGAAAAGTTTATTCACCCATGTGGTACAATGCAGCGACATTTCGGCTCATCACGGGCGATCACGGTGGCCATCTTTGAAATGGTATCTGTAGTCCAACATAATGGGGCATGTGCACCTGTAAGATGCTATGTAAGCGCCATCTTGGAATTAGTAAATCGCCCAATGCACCTCTATTATAAAGGTAAAAGTACATGTTGCGGTGTATCATGGAACAAGGGGAGGTAACTGCTTGTCAAAGAAGCCAAACTTTACCCATAATGGACCAATATTGTATATGCATTCAATACACTAATATCGAGCGCATATCATATTAAGTCCAAGAACCAGTTTCCGCACCAAAAAGCAATTTACATATACACACCCATATAATACATATATGGGATATATAACCTGGGGCACTTAGGCATATATATATATATACCCCCACACATATTGGGCCCATACTGGCCATACAGGGCCAATATATATATATATATATATATATATATATATATATACACATATATATATACACATATATATATATATACACATGTACATATATTCAAATCTCCCCCTTCCCTCTACACTTAAATAGCATGTACAGTACATCTGCTTCTACTTTCCTAGCTGAACAGATTAGTACTGTGCATGTGTCAATGCTAGGCTGTATGGTGCAGGCACATTATTACAGATGCCTGCTCCTGTCAAAGGTAGGGGGAGTGGACCAAGCATGAAAGCAGAGGAGCTAAGGTGCGCAGAGAGGCTGTGACCCGCACCTCTGCACTGAAGCCCTAATTTACTTTTTTTTTTTATGGCTCACCGGATTTCAGAGATTGTTATGGTTTTAGTCAGCAGGATAAGCCCCATCAGGCCTGGTTTAAGAAGATTGACCCTAGCGAAAGATGTTCTTAATAACCTTGATGACATCTTGATTGTGTCTCTTACCACCCATCGATCCCATCCATTGTGTTCACCTCCAGATGAATTGAAGTTATGTTTATCTGGATTTGAAAGAGTCGTGCCCGTCTTGAATGATAATACATTTGCATTAGGGATTTGTACTTGACAGCTGCACTTAATTACGCCCTTTTTGTTAGATTCTCAATATCTGGAATGATTCTTTTATGGTTGGCCCTCAATGCTGAAGACCTTGCTTCAATGTTCAATAGCTCCCTTAAACAATTCAGAATCATTCCTTATTCTTTTTAATATCTTTTTCATGTGAATTTTAATAATGGTCATTTTAGTGGAATTTCCCTTCTCAGAAGTATAAAAAAAATTCAATTAATGTATCCCACATATATACCAGATACATATCCGCTGCTAATTCTGTAATATTTTTTTTTTAAATTCACAAGCCATCAGCATTTTATGAAGGCCGCTTGGAATTTGGAAATATTTTATGACATTCAAGCGACACTTCATCTGGCAAACATTGACTTTTATGAATCTCAGGGCATAAAACATTGTTGCATGAAATTCATCTGGTATGTATCTGCCAATCTAGTAACAAATTGACTTCTGGCAATAAAAGTCAACCCATGCTTTAAGGGGCTTGCCCCATGATTAAATATGACATTTCTCTGTTAGATCTCACAAAACATAACACTTTTCTAAATGTAATAACTTAATAAATAAACTTCTGTGGATAGATATTGCTGTTACATACTTACCCCTACATACATACATACATACGTCTCAGAACATCCACCGAATGTTCCCAAATGCTGGAGAGAAGATGTCACTTCTAGTGCATTGTTTCTGAATGACGGACCTGCAAGATAGAAGGAATCTTTCAGCTGCCCATGTACAAGAGGATTCAGGTTGTCTGACTGTGCTACTGGTTGTGTTTTGTGATAAGGTGAACAGTGCGGGAAGGTGTGTATATCCCACTCAGATACCTCAGCTGGGTGGGATAGCTAAAATCCAGGATGCAATAGTCTCAGCAGCATGTAGGTTGCTGAGACAAGGTTGTTTTTGGTATATTCTGGGCTGGATTTTAGTTGGATTGGCAGATAGGACTGGAAGTCGGATCTGCCAATCCACACCCTTCCAGGATCGCAGGTGAGGTCTACGATAATCAGACTGGGATAAAGCACCTCCCAGGGTGCCAGTTAGGGGGGAATGTGTTATCCGGGAACAGAGACCTGCAGAGGTTTGTAATGGTCTCAGCCGGGCTAGACTGAGGGGCCACGAGGCTGGGAGATAGCCTGGAGTTTGGGGGACCAAGCGACGCCTGCTGGCAAAGAGGGTCGCACGGCCAGAGTCAGGCGGACTGCTGAGCCTAAGTTCCCCAGACATACTGACCTTGCTATAGCCTGGGGGCTGGTATACAATTGATTGAGGAAGCAGGACCTGATACTGTGTCTGAAAAGTCCTTTATAGGTGAGTCAGGGAATATGTTATATTAGGTAGTGCCTAGCCAGGCAGGTGTTCATTTATGTCGTTTTGTTTCGTGAAGACTGCCAAATAAATGCACCGTTTGGACAGTAAACCTTTGTCTGGAAGGAAGTTTGTGATGATGATTAAATTGAAATTAATTACCTGTTGGCTATGCTTCAGACTGTGCAGATAAAGCAAGCATGGCACAATGATGGCAGATTTCCTCCCTTTCCACAGCCCTCCACCCCTGACCTTCCAAAGCCCCAACAGCCATTGGCTGCTCAAGTCAGCTGGTAGGCTATGCAGGATGGGAAGTTAAAGGGCCCACCCTAGACATACCATATAATTAGCTACCAAACAGTCCATCACCATCATTAACCTCCCCCAGCACGTACACCAGCAATCCATTAGCACCCCACAGCATGCACACCAGCTATCATAGCTCCCCCATGCCCCTGAAAGTTCCTTCAGTAATAATAATGCCCCCCAGCCATAATTCCTCCAGTAAAAAGGCCCCTATAGCGCTTGCTATATTCGACAATAATAATAATGCCCATAATGCAATAATGCCCATATAGTCCCCCAGTTATAATGATCCCATAGTGACTCAGTATTAACAAAGCATCCTTAGAGACCCCGGTAATAAAAATAACCCCTGTGGTGCCCCAGTAATATTAATGCCCCCTATTGTGTCTGGTAATAATAATGTCCACACGGTGGCCCCAGTGATATCCCTCCACTACACCCACTACTGTCCCTATACAGATCCCAGTACTGTCCTTCCACTGCCCCCAGTAATATCCCTATAGTGCCCCCAGTAATGTTCATCCCCCACTGCCCCCAGTAATCTCCCTATAGTGACCACAGTAATTTTCCCCCAGTCTTCACTCGCATGTAACTGTACTACATGCCGGGCCCCCGTCAGAGCGCTCATCATAGCAGCGTTCTATCTACTCGGTTTGGCATCTATCAGGTCCCAGCGCTGCCCTACTAGTAGTATTCACATATGACCGATGTAAGTCAGACTTTGCCCACCCACTTAGTTTGCGAATACAACCAAAAGGGCAGCGCTGGGGCTTGATAGATGCCAAACCAAGTAGATGGAAAGCTGCTGTGATGAGCGCTCTGACCGGAGGCCCGGCATGAACTACAGTGACAGTGCCAGGCCCGTTATATGTGAGTGCAGCAGAAACCCACCAGACAACCCCCCCCCCCCCCCGGCACCCCCTATGACCACGATCGTTACACCCCTGTAGTAGTAGCGAAGAAGGACCGGCACTCACTTTCTTGACGATATGAAAAGACTTTTATTCAAAGCATAATAGAATCATCAGTGACTAGTTTCAGCTCTAGCCTGAGCCTTTTTCAAACTGCAGTGCTTGAGCTGGAACTAGTCACTGAATATGGTATTATTCCTTGAATAAAAGTCTCTTCATATTGTCAAGAAAGAGAGTGCCGGTCCTTCTTCGCTATATATTAGTGGGGCGCCTTCCCTTGACACATGCACCACGTGCAAACCGCAGTGCCGACCCATCTTCTTCAATACTTAGGAGGATTCAGTGGTATCATCTAACGGCACTGGAGCCCAGGCTTGGAAACCAACCAAATCAGTATCTGTATGTTCTTTGTATTTGTATTGTGGTGTCCCCTAAATGCAGATAGATGCAGTCTGATGTGGGCAGAAAATACACCAGGCAATCGAATACGAGAAAATATTCTTGATTTATTGCTGTCTATGAAGAACAGTTTAACAAGATTTCATTAAATACAGAACCCGATGGCAATAGGAAAATGATATCTCCTCTAGGATAGAAATGACAAGTGCTTATAGATGGCAAGAAATATAATAAAAAAGCCTTAATGCAGATCTGCGATCTGTGAAAAACTGTGCATAGAAATCACTGGGCCCCATGGCAAGAATCTGAATTGGGCCCCCTTGTGAGGGACCCATAGAACCCCTTGGGTACGTGTACATCTGCTGCAGAGGTTGCAGCAAAAGCCTCTGTTGCAGATTCTGGCAAAAACAAAGGACAAAATACGCTGCATGCCGGATCTCTATTGACCCCATTATTGTGACTGGGATAGGCAGGTGCCAGCAGTGTTTGGCATATTCTGGATCTGGCGAATCTGATATTCTGCTGGTATGCTGGTACAGAATACCGAAATCTGATCACAAGTGATTATCTTACCCGATGAACTGTGCCCACTACTTTTTATACAGTGTGTTATCCTTCCCCCATGGACTGCGCCTGCTGCTGCTTCACCTCCTCCCCAATGCTGACTTACTGTTTGTGCTGCTGGCAGAGCGTGGTCAGGGCCGGGGGCAGATCTTCACGGAGCTGGACTGGAGTCTGGACTGGTGACGCTGCTGGATCAGGTCAGGTCCGGACTGGTCAGTTAGGTCACAGTGCGACGCGTGCTGGAAGAGGAACAGGACAGGGACATTTCACAAAGTGCAGACACAGAAAACTAGAGGATTTAATCACAACTGATGTTTCTCTAAATGCTGCAGAAACTCCTAATACACACCTCAGCTGCTGCAGAACCTCCTAATATACACCTCAGCTCCTGCAGAACCTCATAATACACAACTCAGCTCCTGCAGAACCTCATAATACACACCTTAGCTGCTGAAGAACCTCCTAATACACACCTCAGCTGCTGCAGAAACTCCTAATACACACCTCAGCTGCTACAGAACCTCCTAATATACACCTCAACTCCTGCAGAACCTCATAATACACATCTCAGCTGCTGAAGAACCTCCTAATATACACTTCAGCTGCTGCAGAATCTCCTAATACACATCTCAGGTGCTGCAGAACCTCCTAATATACACTTCAGCTGCTGCAGAATCTCCTAATACACACCTCAGCTGCTGCAGAACCTCCTAATACACAACTCAGCTCCTGCAGAACCTCCTAATACATACCTCAGCTGCTGCAGAACCTCCTAATATACACTTCAGCTGCTGCAGAATCTCCTAATACACATCTCAGCTGCTGCAGAAGCTCATAATATACATCACAGCTGCTGCAGAACCTCATAATACACACCTCAGCTGCTGCAGAACCTCCTAATACACACCTCAGCTGCTGCAGAACATCCTAATACACACCTCAGCTGCTACAGAACATCATAATACACACCTCAGGTGCTGCAGAACCTCATAACACACACCTCAGCTGCTGCAGAACCTCCTAATACACACCTCAGGTGCTGCAGAACCTCCTAATACACACCTCAGCTGCTGCAGAACCTCCTAATACACAATTCAGCTCCTGCAGAACCTCATAATACATACCTCAGCTGCTGCAGAACCTCCTAATATACACCTCAGCTGCTGCAGAACCTCCTAATATACACTTCAGCTGCTGCAGAATCTCCTAATACACACCTCAGCTGCTGCAGAACCTCCTAATACACAACTCAGCTCCTGCAGAACCTCCTAATAATACCTCAGCTGCTGCAGAACCTCCTAATATACACTTCAGCTGCTGCAGAATCTCCTAATACACATCTCAGCTGCTGCAGAAGCTCATAATATACATCACAGCTGCTGCAGAACCTCATAATACACACCTCAGCTGCTGCAGAACCTCCTAATACACACCTCAGCTGCTGCAGAACATCCTAATACACACCTCAGCTGCTACAGAACATCATAATACACACCTCAGGTGCTGCAGAACCTCATAACACACACCTCAGCTGCTGCAGAACCTCCTAATACACACCTCAGGTGCTGCAGAACCTCCTAATACACACCTCAGCTGCTGCAGAACCTCCTAATACACAACTCAGCTCCTGCAGAACCTCATAATACATACCTCAGCTGCTGCAGAACCTCCTAATATACACTTCAGCTGCTGCAGAATCTCCTAATACACACCTCAGCTGCTGCAGAACCTCCTAATACACAACTCAGCTCCTGCAGAACCTCATAATACATACCTCAGCTGCTGCAGAACCTCCTAATATACACTTCAGCTGCTGCAGAATCTCCTAATACACACCTCAGCTGCTGCAGAACCTCATAACACACACCTCAGCTGCTGCAGAACCTCCTAATACACACCTCAGGTGCTGCAGAACCTCCTAATACACACCTCAGCTGCTGCAGAACCTCCTAATACACAACTCAGCTCCTGCAGAACCTCATAATACATACCTCAGCTGCTGCAGAACCTCCTAATATACACTTCAGCTGCTGCAGAATCTCCTAATACACACCTCAGCTGCTGCAGAACCTCCTAATACACAACTCAGCTCCTGCAGAACCTCATAATACATACCTCAGCTGCTGCAGAACCTCCTAATATACACTTCAGCTGCTGCAGAATCTCCTAATACACACCTCAGCTGCTGCAGAAGCTCATAATATACATCACAGCTGCTGCAGAACCTCATAATACACACCTCAGCTGCTGCAGAACCTCCTAATACACACCTCAGCTGCTGCAGAACATCCTAATACACACCTCAGCTGCTACAGAACATCATAATACACACCTCAGGTGCTGCAGAACCTCATAACACACACCTCAGCTGCTGCAGAACCTCCTAATACACACCTCAGGTGCTGCAGAACCTCCTAATACACACCTCAGCTGCTGCAGAACCTCCTAATACACAACTCAGCTCCTGCAGAACCTCATAATACATACCTCAGCTGCTGCAGAACCTCCTAATATACACTTCAGCTGCTGCAGAATCTCCTAATACACACCTCAGCTGCTGCAGAACCTCCTAATACACAACTCAGCTCCTGCAGAACCTCATAATACATACCTCAGCTGCTGCAGAACCTCCTAATATACACTTCAGCTGCTGCAGAATCTCCTAATACACACCTCAGCTGCTGCAGAAGCTCATAATATACATCACAGCTGCTGCAGAACCTCATAATACACACCTCAGCTGCTGCAGAACCTCCTAATACACACCTCAGCTGCTGCAGAACATCCTAATACACACCTCAGCTGCTACAGAACATCATAATACACACCTCAGGTGCTGCAGAACCTCATAACACACACCTCAGCTGCTGCAGAACCTCCTAATACACACCTCAGGTGCTGCAGAACCTCCTAATACACACCTCAGCTGCTGCAGAACCTCCTAATACACAACTCAGCTCCTGCAGAACCTCATAATACATACCTCAGCTGCTGCAGAACCTCCTAATATACACTTCAGCTGCTGCAGAATCTCCTAATACACACCTCAGCTGCTGCAGAAGCTCATAATATACATCACAGCTGCTGCAGAACCTCCTAATACACACCTCAGCTGCTGCAGAACCTCCTAATACACACCTCAGCTGCTGCAGAACATCCTAATACACACCTCAGCTGCTGCAGAACATCATAATACACACCTCAGGTGCTGCAGAACCTCATAACACACACCTCAGCTGCTGCAGAACCTCCTAATACACACCTCAGGTGCTGCAGAACCTCCTAATACACACCTCAGCTGCTGCAGAGCCTTATAATACCCACCTCAGCTGCTGCAGAACCTTATAATGCCCACCTCAGCTGCTGCAGAGCCTTATAATACACACCTCAGCTGCTGCAGAACCTTATAATGCCCACCTCAGCTGCTGCAGAACCTCATAATAAACACCTCAGCTGCTGCAAAACATCATAACACACCTAAGCTGCTGCAGAACTTCATAATACCTCAGCTGCTACAGAACCTCCTAATACACACCTCAGCTGCTACAGAACCTCACAATACACACCTTAACTGCTTCAGAACATCATAACGCGCACCTCAGCTGCTGCAGAGCCTCCTAATACACACCTCAGCTGCTGCAGAACCTCATAATAAACACCTCAGCTGCTGCAGAACCCCCTAATACACACCTCAGCTGCTGCAGAACATCATATTGATGCTAGAGAACATATAAGACTTTAATCGCATCTGTGTTAGGGGCCTCATTCGCAGATCTGGTCATAAATGTTGGACACAATTTTATAGCCTGGCAGATGGAAATCCGTCAGATCTCATCATGGTCAGCGGGATCTGTCAGGTGTTGTTGTCCATGAAGGCCAGATCTGGAACTACCGTGATTTTCATTGTTGTGCTCTTATAACGGGGCAGAACAGCGAACGTCACAAGCACAGATGTGAATAAAGCACAATACACACCTCAGCTGCTGCAGAACATTATAATAGTGACAAGGGAACTACAAGTCTCATAATCACCAGATTGTTATTATTGGAAATTAAGGGGCAACAAAGGGATAGGTAAAAGTGGAGAGAACTACAACTCCCAGCATGACCAGGCTTTTATTATTGGATACAAGTGGATATTACAGAGAGAGAGAGTATAAGGCCGGTTTCACATTACCATTTAGTTTTCCGTACTTCTGATCGGTCAGAAGAACAGAAAAATAAAGAAAAAAACTGATTTGAAACATCCGAAGTCGATTCGCATAAAACTTTGTTCTAATACTGTACGGAGCAGGAGCTGTGTACAGTATTAGAATGTATTGGCTTTGCAAAGTCTTGCGAGACTTCGGGTAATAACTTCAGAAATTAATTTGTACTGTAAAAAAAACATTTGGAACCGAACCTGAGTTCGGGTAGAAGGGGGGTTTTGTATTGAGTCCATCCTCTGTAATAATGATGTCATAATGTTTATTGTCAAGCACATGCATTGAATCACAATTTCAACTCTGCTACATTAGTAGTTGTTTTATTTGCTAGAAACTTTGCAGTGGAATTTGTAGTTCTTGCTGCATGAAATATTCCCAAGCCATTGCAGTCTGGTGCCTGCTCCATCACAAATCTAAATGCAAGATGGGTTAGCTAAGAGCATTACACGGGTACTCTTTCACCCATCCCTTGCAGCATTTCTGAAAAAAAAGATTAAAAGTGTTTGCATGGTGGGGAGAATGGCATATTGAGAAATAGTTAAGTAGATAAATGTCTTTCTCTCATACCTCACTACATCTGTTCAGTGTTTGTCTCTATCTCTGCTGCAACCCCCTGCAAGGATCTTGCTACTTGGACTTATTGAAATGTTTGCTCGTAGCAATAAACCTACAATTGATTGTGCTCTCCTAAAAATGAACATAATGCATGCTAAGCTTGATAGGATGTACGGTACCTGCACTTCAGGAAGGGCCTATAGGGCTTGAACATAATAATGCTTGGCAAATAATACTATCCTCCCTGCAGTATAAACAATGAGAGGAACCCAGGCCCCCCCACCGAATATTGCCCGGGACCTAGACTAACAGCTGGGAATCATCCTTTCCTTCACTGTGAATACAAGAGAGTAGAATACTGAAATAACCTGATAACATTAAATCAACTGCTTTACTCTACGACCTTTACTGGCCATGTAAGTCTAGCAGATGCAGCATTTCTGTCATAGGGTTATGTGTAGGATTAGCTTATGTCCACAACTAAAACAGTAACTTGAGGACACAGAGTTCGATACAATAGTGAAGAGGGGAACTGTCAGTTCCCTGCTCCACCATTCACTGGCCTGTTCTGTCCCCCGCAGGAAGGTGCGATGCAGTGATGTAGGCGAGAGCACAGAGTTCATTGGGTTAACAGGCTAGGGAGTATTACTTTTTTATTTTGAGTCAACTACTGGGACAGCACTTCTGTAAGGCGGGCTTTAAGGTGATAGCACTATTGTAAGGGGGCACTGAGGCGACAGCACTAATGTGAGGCTAACACTAAGGGGGCACACTATTATAGGGGGCACTAAATGGTCAGCACTATTGTGAGGGGGAACTAAGAAGGCAGCACTATTATACTGGGGCACTACAGGGGCAGCACTATGGTGAGGTGAGCACTAAGGTAGCACACTATTGTGAGGTGAACACTAATGAGTCGCACTATTGAGGGGAGCAATAAGGACCAGCACTATTGTGAGGGAAGCACTAAGGAGGGAGCACTATTGTGAAGGGTACATTAAAAGGGCAGTACCCTATTATAAGGGGGGGCACTAAAGGGGCAGCACTATTAAAAGGGGGGCACTAAAGGGGCAGCACTATTGTGAGGGGGCACTCAGAAGGCAGCACTATTATATGGGGCACTACAGGGCAGCATTTTGGTGAGGTGAGCACTAAGGAGCAGCACTATTGTGAGGGAAGCACTAAGGAGCAGCACTATTGTGATGAAAGCACTAAGGAGCAGCACTATTGTGAGGGGAGCACTAAGGAGCAGCACTATTGTGAGGGGGCACTCAGAAGGCAGAACTATTATATGGGGCACTACAGGGCAGCATTATGGTGAGGTGAGCACTAAGGAGCATCACTATTGTGAGGAAAGCACTAAGGAGCAGCACTATTGTGAGGGGAGCACTAAGGAGCAGCACTATTGTGAGGAAAGCACTAAGGAGCAGCACTATTGTGAGGGGAGCACTAAGGAGCAACACTATTGTGAGGGGAGCACTAAGGAGCAACAGGGTTGATGTTCCTGGAGGGATACACCAAATGGAAAAGGATTTAGGAAAACTAGAGGAATGGTCAAAAATCTGGCAACTAAAATTTAATGTTGATAAGTGCAAGATAAGGCACCTGGGACGTAAAAACCCAAGAGCAGAATATTAAATCAGTGATACAGTCCTAACCTCAGTATCTGAGGAAAGGGATTTAGGGATCATTATTTCAGAAGACTTAAAGGTAGGAAGACAATGTCATAGAGCAGCAGGAAATGCTAGCAGAATGCTTGGGTGTATAGGGAGAGGCATTACCAGTAGAAAGAGGGAGGTGCTCATGCCGCTCTACAGCGGCTGCGGACTAGATAGGACATGTTCTATTTTTTTTGCGGAGCCGCGAACCGGAAGTTTGGGGCTGCGGACCGGAAATGTGGATGCGGACAGCACACTGTGTGGACGTGTGAATGGACCCTTACTGTGAGGGGGCATGACTAATGTAAGGTGGTACTAAGGGAGCACAACTAATGGAACATTCTACTGTGTGGGTCACTAAGGGAGCATTGTACTTTGAAGGGATACAAAGGAGGTATAGCTACTGTGTGGGAGTACCCATACCTCTCAGATTACAAGAAGGGTCAAGGGAGCATCTGCAAAACCAGTGGAAGATTCTCCAGTTATTTAATCCATGTGAGAAATGGTTAGAGACAAAACTCCATCCATAAAAATAGCCTTTATTTGGCAAGCACCATATGGCAACATTTTGGGCTGTGTACACGGCTAGGCCTTTGTCAAGGTGCACAATCAGAATTTCTGCTCCTTGTCCTCTGCTGTGTTATAGAGGTTATTAGCAATGTTTCTTGTCTCGCTGCCTTTTCTTACAGCAATGTGCTATTTAGATGAGATGTTGATGGAGCATACTTGATTGACTTTTTGATCACATAATGTCACCCATCTACATTTTTATTATAAACTTTACAGCAATGTTGAATTTCTGTTGTCATTGTTGCTTCACATTGTATGGGTCTGATATTCCCCTTATGAATTCCAGATCATTGTCCATTTCCTTTATATTTTATCCTCTTGCTTGTGGTTTTGAGCTGTGGATAGTCCTTTTCATAACGATCCATAATTACAGCTAATATTTCTATCTTCTTTTCCTGTCCCACACACCTCTCATATTCATATCTCAATTTTAATTAAATGACCAGAGAGATTTACTGGAACTGCTGCCGTATAATTTATAAATCAAGCTGCAGCAAATGCAGTTTAATTGCTTGTTAGAAGACAGGTTTGCAGCAGTCGCCTATTACACACACTACAGTCCTGTATCCACAGTATATTGAAGTATAATAATTAGTGTTGATCGAGCATGCTCGGCCAAATATCGCGTGTGCTCGAGCATCACGATGCTCAGCCGAATATCGCATGTGCTCGATTATTTTAATCTAATATAGCCTCTATTTCTGAAAAGTTTCTAGCGGGCTACAAACTCACAACATTCTACATTACTGCCAAGAATGTTAACCACTACACTACAGAGCTGCACTAGTAGCAAGTATTCCTATACAGCAGAAGTCTCATATTTTTATTTTTTATTTTTTAAGAAACTGGTCATGCAGCTCTATAGTGTAGTGGTTAAGGTACTTGGCTGTAATGTAGAAGGTTGTGAGTTCAAATAACGCCAGAAACAGTTCAGAAATAGAGGCTAAATTAAATTTATTTATTTTATATTTTTTTTAGCAATTGTAAAAAATGTGTCATTACCAAAAAAAATTTTTTTTAAAATTAATATTTATATATATATATATATATATATATAATCATACGTCTGATATATATGAATGCATAATATGTGGGAAACTACTACTGACGTTTTTCCATAATATATTTACATATATTATAATATATAATATATTCTAAATATATAATAATATAAGTAAATATATTATGGCTAAAAACATTTAAATTAAATTTAGCCTCTATTTCTGATGGGATTCAAACTCACAAACTTCTACATCACAGCCAAGAATCTTAACCACCATACTATAGAGCTGCACTACTAGTTAGTATTCCTATACAGCAGAAGTCTCATATTTATTTTTTATTTTTCAGTAACTGGTCATGCAGCTCTATAGTGTAGTGGATAAGATTCTTGGCTGCAATATAGAAGGTTGTGAGTTTGAATCCCACCAGAAACTTTTCAGAAATAGAGGCTAAATTAGATTTAAATACACTGGGGTGTCCCCCAAGCACTGACTCCATATATGGAAATAGCTATATATTGAGTCAGAGCAGGGGGTGCGTGTTTTAATGCTTGAGTTCTCCCATTAACTTCCATTGTTCTCCCATTATCTTCCATCTGTAGAGCACCCGAGCATCTGGAAATGTTCTACTCGAGCACACGAGCACTTTGGTGCTCGATCAACACTACTAATAATGTTTCCAAATAATAAATCCAAGAGAGAATGAATGACGACGGTATTGAAAAACATGCTCACAACACTATTTTCCTTCAGAAGTGATGATTAGGGTTGAGTGAATCCAAGTATCCAAAGTGGACTTCGATCCAAATTTCTGGGAAAATTCAATTCGCCGCAATGCCGAATTTCCTAGTGCCTCATGGTAACGAATCAGTTTTCCCTGAAATGGCAGGAAAAAATATATACTCGCCTCATCCATTTGAGCATGAAGAGGCCGCCATGGCCATCTTGATTGAAAATCCCATGTGAAAACTTGTGTGCGGTGACGTATGATGTCACCACACCGCCCAGCGTGATGGCATCATCATGCACAGCGCAATATTTCACGTGGGATCCTCAATCAAGATGCCTGCAGCAGCCTCTTCACGCTATACTGATGATGACCTCCTCTCCTACTTCGTCCTCCTCCTCTGGCTTGGAGATCTTGCTCAAAAGTAGGCCACCGACGGGCCTGTGCATGCACACTGTTAAAATCAGTGACTCTGCCCGTAGTGAAGTCGAGAAGTGCACATATGCAGGCTCGGCAGTGGCCGGCACTCATGCGAGATCTCCAAGCCAGAGGACGAGGATGAAGTAGGAGAGGAAGGCAGGCTAGAGGAGTGCAAGGGGAGCTGTTATCTGGGCAGATAGCTGAGGGGCCTGGGCACTTGCGGCCGTAACTCTGCCTCTGGGCATTTGCAACAGCCAGGTACTATTTTAATGGGGGGCAAACATTCTATAATGCAATGTGAATGGTCTACAAAGCTCAGAGTAGGTGACTTTAAGTCTGACCATACACATTGCTTGTTCAACTGACCACTCTCGCTACCAATCCCCATACATGTGCTCAGTGTCGGACTGGGGTGCCTAGGGCCCACCATTAAAATTAATTCTGGGAGCCCACTGTACAGCTACATGCAAATATTACCTGCCCACACAGCGGCAGACAGCAGCAAGACGCTAAGAGATGATTGATTATGGGGGTCTCTGCAACAACTTCAAAAGGTGGGTCCCAAGGAAGAGAGTATACTGGCTGGCCTGCCGCATACCTAGAAGTCATCTTAGCCTCCTATGCACCTATAATAATAAACTGGGTAGTAATCTACCCAGTTTTTATATTGATATACACATGGGCTGGATGTATGTGTCCTGAATGCGGAGAGGTGAGAAAGACAATGCCATAAACACCTAGCAGCTGCTTATGTCCCAGAGAAAAAAAGGAGCAGGTAGCTGAAATCCAATATGATTGTTCCTCCCCTGATTTTTGCTGTCAGAGTAGAGTAAGAAGACCCCCATATGCATTAGATGGTAGCACTAAAATTGGCAGATTCGGCCAACATTTATTTAACGTGTATGACCAGCTTATTCTATGTGTATACTTGCTGCTGTGGATACTGTACTTCAATGCCATGATTTACATAGATAATAAAATGCTGGCATATAACTTTAGATAGTAGTGTTCTTAAACGCCACCTGCTGGCCATTCTTAGAAATCAAACCCCTGTTCTCATTAGTTGAACAGATCAATTACAAATCTCTGCAAGATACCTAAAGGGAACGTTTCACCAATTTTTTTTTTCTGCCAGTTAAAACCAGCGGTTTTCTTATTCTAAGTTTTGCACATGATTTATACTGTAGGGGCTGCCATCGTGCATGAGATGTTCTTAATCGCATTTACAGATATGCTTTACAGCAGCCACCATGGGCTATAGAAACAGAGACAGGAGATGACTCATTGGCGTATATAGGAGAGTTTTTCTAGGCATGCTCTGTGACCTGTGCAGAGGTCACTGTACAAGGAAAGAATAGATAAGCTTTGATAATCACCTATTGTGAATGGTGGATCCTGTCTTATCTATATACAGAGGTGACATATGTTATCCTAATCCTTCATACAATGATAAACAGATAACTGCAGTAAAGTAATCTGTACTAACTTAGAAGTGGCGTTTATTATTAGGCTTAGGCCCCTTTCACACGGTCGAGTTTTCCGCACGGGTGCAATGCGTAAGGTGAATGCATTGCACCCGCACTGAATCCGGACCCATTCACTTCAATGGGGCCGTGCAGATGAGCGGTGATTTTTATGCATCACCCCTCAATCTACATTTTTGTGAGTTGAAAGCATTGCACCCGCACTGAATCCGGACTGTACTTCAATGGGGTCGTGCTCATCTGCACGGCCCCATTGAAGTGAATGGGTCCGGATTCAGTGCGGGTGCAATGCTTTCACCTCACTAAAATGTCGATTGAGGGGTTAAAAAATAAAAATAAAAAATAACTCACCTTATCCACTGGATCGCGCAGCTGGCATCGTCTTCTTTCTTCTCCTTTCAGGACCTGCAAAAGGACCTTTGATGACGTAATCGCGCTCATCACGTAGTGAGTGCGGTGACGTCAGAGCAGGTCCTGCTGAATAAAGATAAAAGATCCTTCTATCTTGATTCAGCAGGACCTGCACTGACGTCACTACGTGGTGAGCTTGATTACATCATCAAAGGTCCTTTTGCAGGTCCTGAAAGAAGAAGAAATAAGACGATGCCGGCTGCGTGATCAAGAGGATAAGGTGAGTTTTATTTTTATTTTTTTAACCCCTCAATCGACATTTTAGTAAGCATTCTGTATTAAGAATGCTATTATTTTCCCTTATAACCATGTTATAAGGGAAAATAATAAAATCTATAGAACACCTAACCCAAACCGGAACTTCAGTGAAGAAGTCCGGGTTCGGGTCTGGGTACCACATTCCGTTTTTTATCACGCACGTGCAAAACACATTGCACCCTCGCGATAAAAACTGAACAATGCAATGCAATCGCAGTCAAAACTGACTGAAATTGCGTGCGCACTCGCGCGAGTTTCCCGCAATGCACACGCGACGCATCCGGAGCAAATCTGGGACGCCCGTGTGAAAGAGGCCTTAGTGTGAAAACTGCAGGATTGTATGTTGATTTTTAATTTAGATATTGACATGGAAAATTCTAAATAATGTCACCAAAAATTATTTTAAGATAAAAAATTGATTTAAATAATAAGTCATTTTCTGATGACACATTCCCATTTAATGTGAGCCGTGTTTATGAGTTTATACCATGCGTTGACGGAATCATTCATTAAACTTGATAGGGGAAAGGAACATTTAAAATATCCCAGTACATTTTGTGTCTTCCCAGGATTGATTGGAGTGCTGCTTACCATGCGCAGGAAGATAGACATCTATTGTATGTCTTTATCACATTCCTCTGCAGTCAGTTTATATGAGAAGCATGGGGGTGGAAATCCCAATTACATTGATTTAACATCAATGAGAACTTTCTTTGACAACAGACTGAAGACTGTGTCCTATATTTAGATTGACTAAATGTATTGTGTTGCATTTCATGTGAAGCAGCCATATATCCCTGTCTCTGGGCTCATTAACCACATTGTTAAGTCCTTGGAGGAGGCTTCCAATGAGCGTCACATCTGCAATAATTAGTGCTGGCTTTATTCGTTGTTTCCATAATTCCAGGTCAGGTAATTTCACATGAAACCATGAAAGCCATTGTATAGCATGCGGGGTAAATCCTCACTTATTGCTGTATGTCTCAGCTGCTTTTCCTCACAGTCACATTTTCTTTTCTGTTCTTCAGCATCACAGCTGGTGCTCAATAAAGTCCTCGCAAAAGAAAAAAAAACACTGTCGATTTGCGAATTGCTTCCTTAGTACTCCATTTTAGTCATATATTTTATTATACCTTTTGGCTGCCAGAGCTTGTGGTCAATTGTGGCTGCATGAAAAATTGTCTTCTACTTTAAAAAGGAAGAAATGGACTTCATGACATGCTGCATACATTATTTTACTAATTTTTTACATTTCTGTAAGCCCATGCCAGTCTCCAGCGGCTAAGGGCATGAGTTGGCTGACACCAGTGAAAAGCCTCATAAAATTAAAAATCACTACAGTCTACAGTTCTAGGAGTATTACAATGGGAAATTGGGAATTTACACAGTACATCAATCTCCCTTGTTCAAGCTACTGAATTTATTGAATTTTGGTTGTTGTCAATAAATACGTGCACTGAAATATCTGCTTGTTGGAATTTTGGGGAGTTTCCTATTTCTCTCTATTAGTTTTATCATTGCCTTTGCACCTGTTTATTTCTTAAAAGGGTTGTCTTAGGTGACTAAGACGTTGGTGCCATATCGCTAGAATATGCCACCAATGTCAGATACTGCCTGGACCTGCTCCTATCTCCAGAAAGAAACCCTTAGGCTGGGTTCACACGAGCGTGTCCGTATTAGTTCCGGATGCGTCCCGGTGTGTTGCGGCAAACCCGCGCGAGTAGGAATGCAATTGCAGTCAGTTTTGACTGCGATTGCGTTCCGATGTTCAGTTTTTATCGTGCGTGTGCAATGTGTTTTGCACGCGCGTGATAAAAAACCGACTGTGGTACCCAGACCCGAACTTCTTCACAGAAGTTCAGGTTTGGGTTCGGTGTTGTGTAGATGTTATTATTTTCCCTTATAACATGGTTATAAGGGAAAATAATAGCATTCTGAAAACAGAATGCATAGTAAGTGATCAGTTGAGGGTTAAAAAAAATAAAATTTGGTGACGTCAGATCACATGCTCCAATCACATGGTCCATCACATGGAGCATGTGATCTGACGTCACCAAAGGTCCTTTAGCCCATAGTTCATCTTTTGAGAAGTAAAGAAGAGACCAGGACTTACGCGAACAAACGGAGAAGGTGAGTTAATTTTTTTTATTTTTTTTAACCCTCAACTGATCACTTACTATGCATTCTGTTTTCAGAATGCTATTATTTTCCCTTATAACCATGTTATAAGGGAAAATAATACAGTGAATAGACTGTCACCTAGCAACCATGCGTGAAAATCGCACAGCATCCGCACTTGCTTGCGGATGCTTGCGATTTTCACGCAACCCCATTCACTTCTATGGGGCCTGCGTTGCGTGAAAAACGCAGAATATAGAGCATGCTGCGATTTTCACGCAACGCACAAGTGACGCGTGAAAATCACCGCTCATCTGAACAGCCCCATAGAAATGAATGGGTCAGGATTCAGTGCGGGTGCAATACGTTCACCTACCGCATTGCACCCGCGCTGAATATTCGCCCGTGTGAACGCAGCCTTAAAGGGAACAGAGAGCCGCCACACATGTGCAGCCGCTCTCCTCCATTTCTGTGGGAGTTCCAAAAATAGCAGAGCACTCGTTTGGCTATTTTCAGCAGTCCCTTAGAGGTGAAGGGAGTGATGGCTGCGCCTGGGTGGTGCACTCTCCATTCATTTGTATGGGTCTTCTGAAAATAGCCAAGCACACTCACTCTGCTATTTCTCATAGAAATTAATGTGTCATTCATGCGCTGTTTGCACTCTTTTCTCCAAGGGCACCCTTCTTTACATAAGAGTAGGATCCAGAGGTGATATCTCGCTAGGACATACCACCAATGTCTGAGGTGACACAACCCCTTTAATATTATCGTATAAGACGACTTTCTAACACTAAAAATTATTTTCAAAAGTCAGATCCGATGGTATATTCTAACCTCCAGGCGTTCCCATGGTGACGGGGACGCTTGCCTGGGGGTTAGAATATACAGGGCCCCGCCACTCACAGGAGTACATTTATTAACTGTAATCTGTAACTTTAACTTTAAATGAGCGCTCATGTCTTTACTAGGGTACCTTACTCTCAGCTCCGGTAATAGGCAGTGCGGGCGGCGCTCACTCACTGACGTCACGTGCCTGCCCCTCCCACTAGGTGGCACAGGCGCATGATGTCTGTGGATGGCACTGTCATGGAGGGGGGGGTCTGTGGATGGCACTGTTATGGGGAGGGGGATCTGTGGATGGTACTGTCATGGGGGGGTCTGTGGATGACACTGTTATGGGAGGGGGATCTGTGGATGGCACTGTCATGGGGGCGATCTGTGGATGGCACTGTTTAGTTGGGGATCTGTGCATGGCACTGTCATGGGGGCGATCTGTGGATGGCACTGTTTAGTTGGGGATCTGTGGATGGCACTGTTTGGAGGGGGATCTGTGGATGGCACTGTTATGGGGAGGGGGATCTGTGGATGACACTGTCATGGAGTGGATCTGTGGATGACACATATAGCATAAGATGCTATATAGTGTCATCCACTGATCCCCCTCCCCATAGCAGTGTCATCCACTGATCCCCCTCCCCATAGCAGTGTCATCCACTGATCCCCCTCCCCATAGCAGTGTCATCCACTGATCCACCTCCCCATAGCAGTGTCCTCCACTGATCCCCCTCCCCATAACAATGCCATCCACAGATCCCCCTCCCCATAACAGTTTCATCCACAGATCCCAGTCAGTTCCCTGGACTGGAGAAGATCGTCTTGAAGACAGGGAGGGCTGGGCATTCAGGGGTAGTCTTATACGGCGAGTATAGCCCAAACCCTATATTTTAAATGGAAAAGTTGGGGGTCGTCTTATACGCCCAGTCGTCTTATACGCCAGAAAATATGGTACATACAATTTATTTTTTTGATGATCACCCATTTCTCCAGGATATGCGCCTCGATCAAATCCTGGAGCCATTGGTGAGGTCCATCATCAGAAATCTAATGTCTATGCAATATTAAAGGGATTGTGTCACCGCAGACAATCCTCTTTAAAAGGGTTGGCCCATCTCAGACATATTGTCAGGATATGCCATCAACGTCAAATAGGTGTGAGTCCGACCACCTTCAGAATGAGGTCCTCAAGATGAAGGTTAGCACGCCAGGCGTGGCATGCTCTGCATTCATCACTGTAGTAGTTCAGAATATAGTCAAGCGAGGCCTGACTGTTTTTGATAGTCCCGTTGCAGTAAATGGAGAGTACATTGCACAAGTGCAGACCCATCTCCATTTATCAATATGGGACTGCCAGAAGTACTTGAGCCAGCACTCGACTATTTTTGGAACTCCCATAGCGGCTGCTCTCTGTTCACTTTGAGGGTCCTGTTCTGGAGAAAGCAACTTGTCCCAGAGGTGGAACCCACACCAATGTGACATTGATGGCATATCATAGCGACATGACACCAATGTCCAGGAGAGACCAACCCCTTTAAGGATAGTGTAAGACCATCTAGCAGAGTCTCAGTTGTAAATGGATCTTCCTATATGAATGTGATCCTAAACATACTAGAAAATTCACTAAAAATGGATGAAAATAAAGAAATGGCGAGTTCTTGAATGGTCAAGTCAAAGTCTGGATCTAAAATATTTTCAAATAGACAGAGCATGGTAGACAGTTCTAAGAAATAGGGCAATAGCAAGCATTAGTACGCAAAGTCAAGGAAATGACATATCTTTTAAGTTTTTGTTTAACAAATGATTGCAAAGTTATCTTTGTGCATCAGCTTTATTTTTGTATACTGTTTAAATAAAATATGTAGTCTCACTACAGCAAATCGCATTTATAATGTAGAGAAAGTTAATACAAGCCACTTACTAATGTATTGTGATTGTCCATATCACTTCCTTTGCTGGTTGGATTCAGTTATCCATCACATTATACACTGCTCGTATCAATGGTTACGACCACCCTGTAATCCAGGATCATGGGATCTCACATAGGCAGGCGCTTTTTCCTATAGTGTGCAAGCGCGGCCACCCCTGATGGATTGCAGGGTGGTCATAACCATGGAAATGTGATGGAAAAATGAATCCAGCCAGCAAAGGAAACAACATGGACAATGACAATATATTAGTAAGTGCCTTATATTAACTTTTCCTACATAATAAATGCTCTCTGCTGAAGTGAGACAACCCCTTTAAGATCAAATATTGACGTCCACATATGTAAAAAAAAAAATTATTACATTGGGAGTCCTTTTTTTTTTTTTTTTGCTTGACAGATGGTTTTAGTGGCAGGACGGATACATCATTTGCAAAGTAGTACACAGTAGTATCTCTTAAAATATAAAGGTGAATGAACACATCTGCGAGGATTTGCGTAATAGAGTTATGCGCATGGGTGTCCTTTTCACATAACAGTATCAGTGGTGTACCTTCAATAGAGGCAGATAACGTGACTGATATGGGGTCAGGGGGAAAACACAGCCACCACCAGGGGGAGCTCAGTGCAAAGGGATCATTACAGCTGCCATTTCATTCAATAGTAACTGCATCAATTCCTATGCACTGCACTACCCCTAGTAGTGGCTGCAGGCAGCCAGGTTAGTAGGGAAGCAGGGGATTAGCAGCTGTATGGGGGAGATTTATGATTGTTTATCACAGCTGTCTGGTGTAAATACATTTCGAGAAATATGCTGTTCAGAATGAGCACATTTCTGAAGCACCTGTTCCAATTTTTTTTGTATATAAGGCCCCTTTCACACGGGCGAGAATTCCATGCGGGTGCAGTGCATGAGGTGAACGCATTGCACCCACACTGAATCCGGACCCATTCACTTCAATGGGGCTGTTCAGATGAGCAGTGATTTTCACGCATCACTTGTGCGTTGCGTGAAAATCGCAGCATGTTCTATATTCTGCGTTTTTCACACAACGCAGGCCCCATAGAAATGAATGGGTCTGCATGAAAATCGCAAGCAAGTGCACATGGTTGCTAGGAGATGATGTAAGTAAATTAATAAAAGTCAATTTACTGTATTATTTTCCCTTATACCATGGTTATAAGGGAAAATAATAGCATTCTTAATACAGAATGCTTACTAAAATGTGGCTTTAGGGGTTAAAAAAAGAAATAAAAATTAACTCACCTCATCTTGTTGTTCGCGCAGCCGGCATCATCTTCTTTCTCCTTTTTTCAGGACCTGCAAAAGGACCTTTGATGATGTCATCAAAGGTCCTTTGGCAGGTCCTGAAAGAAAAAGAAAGAAGAAGATAAGGGAAAATAATAAAATATATAGAACACCGATCCCAAATCCGAACTTCAGTGAAGAAGTCCAGGTTCGGGTCTGGGTACCACAGTCAGTTTTTTATCACGCTCGTGATTACAGACGCAACGCATTTGGACCTAATCCGGAGACGCTCATCTGCAATGGGCCTAAGTCGGATAATGTGGGTGAGGCCAAGGGAAACTTTTTTATTACAATTTTTATTAAAGGAGTCAGCCACTTTCTGTTGACTAACGTGCTTGTAGGATGTCTATATGGCACTTACTAATATATCCTTTGTTGAAATTCTGCTCCATTTTCTATATTTCATAAGATATGCCACCATGTTTGCCAAGTCTTTTGTGCTGTCCATACAAAAGTCTTGTCCATAAAATGGCTGCTGATGGAGGGTCATGTGACCAGGCAAATCACCTCCATCTGATGCCTTCTCCATTTAAATAAACTGCACCTGCCATCTGCACTTCACTGTTAGGAGTTTACTGCAGGTTCAGTGTGTTTGAATAGAGGAGACATCACATGGAGGTGTTTTGCCTGGTTACCTGACCCTTCTTCAGTGGCTATCTTAGGACAGGACCTCTGTGTGGACAGCACAGATTTGTCTAACAAGGTGGCACAGCTTATGAAATATAGCAAATGGCACAGAATATCAACCAAGGCTATATAATCATCTTACATACAAATTGGTCACAAGTAGCCAGAAAGTGGCCAACCCCATTAATTAAAATTTCTTCCACTTAATTAAAAAAATCGTAAATTCGTCAGACATCTGAGGCATTGCACTGGGATTCTTGTGTTGCCTGGGATTCTTGATGTTTGTGTACTCAGAAACTGGGTATGGCGTGTGGTGACTTGACATATAATAAAGTGCAATTCCAGTATGGTCACACTCTATACTGCAGTATTTCCACCAGCACCAATCCTCCTTGCTATCTAATCTCACTCTTCTAAATCTGTGACTTGATCCTTAAAAACGTTCCAGTATATAGTGGAACTCGGAGGGGTATGTCACCCTTAGGTGATACAAAACAGATAGCGCTGGAGTGTACGGTCAAGACAGCTGGTCCCATAAACAGTGCTGGCCTGATGCAGTGCTGGTAATGTCAGCGCTGGCCTGATGCAGTATTTGTATTATTATATTAGTGTATGTTAGTTATCCTTTGGGCAGAAAGCAAAACAGAAACTGAAACTGAAAACTGGCATAAATAATAATAGCAGTGTCGCTACCTTATTATTCATCCGATGTCGGTCCCTCAGTTGGTGGTACGATGTGATGATAAATAGGAATTGGTTGCTGTAAGATTCTTCTGCTGGTCCTGTTCCTTTAAATCGCGGCATCCTCCTGGCTCACCTCCTAGCAGCAGCGCGGCCCCGGCCGGAAGCACGTGCAGCGCGAGGGAGCTTGTTGGTTTGTTGCCCGGGAAACCGTTGGTGGTGACGTCACCGCTTTGAGTACAGGAGCCTCCGTAGGACAAAAGACTACCTACGCGTTTCAGAGCCTATCGGGCTCCTTCGTCAGGGTTAGAGTTATATAGTGGAACTCTCCTGGACTGGTGGTGCATGTCCTGGGGGAACCCACAATCATAGATCACAATTATATCCTAAAAATGAAGAAGGTGGAGAGCACACAATACATATTTTAGTGCTGCCCACCTTTTTCCAGAAAAGCTCCTGTTTCCTTCATTTGAAAGATATATTGTTTATCTAGGTTAAGTGTGGGTTAATACCATTTTATGTATGATGTCATGCTTTAATGAATCACTTAGTGCTTGCACTTAATGTTAAGCCTGAGTCTGTACCCGTGACATTTGATGTATTTTGATCGTAGAATCCACTTAATTAAAATAACAGAGAAAACTATTTCTAGCCTTCCAGAATTTTATTTATACTTGCCAACTCCCCTAATTTACAGCTATTACATTTACCATACAGCCCCACATATTTGGTTTTGGTCAGACAAAGTAATAGGTGTGGTAACCAATGTGGGCAAGTAAGATGAAAAACTAAAATAATTCTTCAAGACGAATTCATGTGTTTAAAAGAAATAAAAAGAGGTAAGGTCACAAAGGAAAAGAAAACGTCATGACTCCACAAGGACCAATATAAAAGCAAAAAATCCAGTAAGCCCTTGTAAAATAGTGCCAGCAGATATATATCAAAAGCAAACTAGAGAATATTGTGCCAAGTACAAAATCTAAGACTTACCTTCAGAAATATGACTACAAAATGCAGCCAAATCTGGTACTACAATAAAATATTGATTTTATTCCCTCAGCTAGTATCAAAAGTCAAGTGCTATATGATTTAACAAAAAAAGCTAAGTTTTTCCACATGGTCACCAATTTAGTTGCTCCATTTCTTAAAGGAGTTTTACAGGCTCCCGATATTGTGGCCCTATCCTCAGTATGGGTCATTAATATCCAATCATTGAGGGTCAGGCACCTTGCACCCCCAACCATCAGCTGGCTGTTCCGTGCAACCTCCGACACCTGGAATTAGCACCGTGAATGGAGTCTTGTCAGGTTACTGAATCTCAGCTCCAGATCAATGCAGGGGCCTGACTGTGATTGATAGCTAGAACCCTGCTGTATCTGCTGGTTTTGCATTAAACGCCGATGCCAGCGGATTAACCCCATATATGCTGTGATCAACGCTGATCTCTGCCTCTTCATTGACCCCCAACGCTGTGGTGACATGAGGTCGGTGGCTGTCATGGCAACCCCAGGCCATGCAAAGGCCCCGGGGTCTGCCATGTACGGAAGCCTATGAGGTCCATCCCCCAGGCTGGGTCTCCTAGGCAACTGTCAGTGTAATACACAGACAGTCAATGTAGTACAATACATTTATCGTACTACATTGAAACAGGGAACAGACCCTGAAATGTTGAAGTCCCTATACTGGGACAAAAATATTAAGTGAATTTAAAAAAAATAATGTGTTTTCAAGTTTACAAGTTCTCCAAACAGGCTCCAGACGTCCGAGACAGACCACCAATAGAAATGATCTGTTAACAAGCACAGGCAGCTCCCACAGTTATACTGTATTGTCCCACATACAGACACATGTGGCACCTTCATTACACACCCCTGTTTCTGTCCGGACCATTTCCAGTTGCTTAGCAGAAGGGCATTTGTGAGAAACCTGGACTGCTATGGACTTGAACCATGTTTTCTTTAACAATGAATAAAGGTTCAGGTTTGAGCCTGGAGTCCTCGTGGTAAAAGCATCAATCCGGTCTTTTCTGTGGAGCAACACACTGCCCCAAATGATTGTGTGATGATCTGTGGATACATTGCATACAACAGTTGGTCACTCCTAGTAATGACCAGTGTTCCCTCTAAGCCTTGGCAGCTTATGAGCGGGGTCGGCTTAGAGATGGGCAATGCTTAGTCAAAGGTGGAAGATAGGAGAATCAAACAAGAGATCATCGCCGACATATTGGCAAAACATCAAATCTAGCCTACTAAGTAAGACAAGCATGATCCATATAACTACAAGGTGTATAACTTATACCGGCTAATAGCCTCGTTTTTTCCTCAGGGGAATCCACTCGTAATCCACATGTGCGGGTAGCATTTTGGGTGGGTGCATCTGACCGCAGTGTTATTGAGCTAAAGAAAATTGCCACGAAAGGGGTAAAACATTGTGTGTGAATACAGTCTGAAGCAAAATGCAAGGGGTTTCATCTGAATAAATTATTGGCAACAAAAAAAAAAATGTAACTAGTAGTCAGCAGAAAAATATATATTGTGCAGTGATTGCATTTGTCATGATTTGTCATGCAAATAAGAAATAAAATTAGGCTAAATGCAGTCTCAAATGGGACTACAACCCACTGCATCCTGCACATGATGGACAATATGAGCTTTGCTACAGTTAACCAGTGACCAACCCAGGAGCTGAGTCACATCGTTGAGTTTTATCCTAATGAGAAAGATTTCATAATCAGGATTTGGAGAAGGGGCAGAGGGATAGCAGAGCAGGGAGAGGCTGGTGCTGCTACTGGGGGGCTCATACCATGGGGGAGATCATGGCACCAAGGCTGATG
This sequence comes from Bufo bufo, assembly GCF_905171765.1. Taxonomy (NCBI): domain Eukaryota; kingdom Metazoa; phylum Chordata; class Amphibia; order Anura; family Bufonidae; genus Bufo; species Bufo bufo. The sequence continues at coordinate 635,903,428 of NC_053389.1, forward strand.
GAGCCGGAGCTGGACAGGTTGGTCATTGGTTCAGTACCAGGCTGCTGGGGACTCGGCTTACAGGGAATGCACCCATAAATAGTGCCAATCAGAAAATTCCCCCATAAAGAATAGGTGTCAGAGTGTCCCCATAAGCAATGATAGAGCGTGCCCCCATAAATAGTGGTAATCAGACTGTGTGTGCCCCCATAAACAGTGATAGTCACACAGTGCCCCCATAAACAGTGGTAGTGACACAGTGCCCCCATAAACAGTGATAGAGAGTTCCCCATAAATAGTGGTAGTCAGACTGTGTCCCCATAAACAGTGATAGTCAGACAGTGCCCCCATAAACAGTGGTACTCAGACTGTGCCCCCATAAACAGTGGTAATCAGACAATGCCCCCATAAATAGTGGTAGTCAGCCTGACACAGGGTAAAACCACTCTAGCCTCTAAGATGGCGCCGCCAACGCCACCTCCACATTACCTCGCTGCGTCCTCTTCCAGTCAGAAAAAGGAGGAGGCAGCAGTAGCGTGGCAATATGTGGTAGGCGGCGCCCAGCTGAACTGCACACAGAACGAGGTCTTATTGAAGAAGTCATGAGTGTGGGCATTTTGCCAGCAGGGTGATCGGCGCGCTGAGCGGACATTATAAACTTGTGAGCGGAGGCACAATAATTGCTACATTCACCACACGGATTGTATCTGGACTGAAAACTTGTTCATGTGAAAGTAGCCTTAGTAGCATTCCATACAATACGGACAGAAAAAGTGCACTCACTGAACACAGTCGCAGAAAAAACTGAACTTGCTGCAAAAGTCAGTTATTCCCTGAACAGATCCAGACACAATTCGTATCACTCATGTGAAAGAGGCCTTAGGGCAGGGGTGAACTGGGTAATTAAAGTGGCCCTGGAAAAAAACCTAAATGTCACAAACTCACCTGTCCGGGCTCCAATGTTGCAGTCACTGGATGCAACAGGATGCAATGCTCTTTCTCCCCACAGCGGGCATGTGCTGGAGGAGACTAACAGTGAACTGATTGCTCAGCTGATCTATTCCTGTGTGCTAGTGTTCCGACTAATGGAGCGCCGAGTCATGGACCTATCAGGTTCTGATCCTGAGACTCAGTGTTCTATTTAAACCTATTCCTGTCCTTATACCAGTGCCAGTGATAGTCTGTGACTCCTCCTGGTTCCAACCCATCCCTGTATAACTCTGCTTTTGTGTGGTTTTGTCTCTGTGTTTTAACTGTCTTGCACCTTATTAGGGTAGGAAATATCGACCAGTTGCGGACTTGCCATTTAGATCTTACACTGCAAGTAGACAGGGAAAGTGGATGGGGTTCCAGACAGGGCTCACTGTTTGTGTCTTCCCTACCGACTGCTGTAACACTAAAGGTGGTCTCATGTTGTAGGTGAGTCCAAATTGACAAGAGGCGGGGCAAATAAGTAGGCAGAGCCAACAGAAGTAGGCAGGGTCAGCAATACCATAGTGCAGCACAAAATACTGCTGTATCACTATTCTGAAGATAATGAGACAGTTGAATTCAGGAGGGCACCTGCAGTTGCTGGCCAAATGCATAAGTGCCTGATGCTCCAAGCATTATATCGTTATGTACCTGGCCAGTGGCCGCGAGGGTGGTTGGGCAGCTAACTGGGCTTCGGCCCACCAGGAAATTTCCCTGCAGGGTCTATAGCCAGTCCTTAGGGTTTAGGGTTGTACCATTAGATTTATACACCATGCTTACCACTTGGAAGATAAAAATATGTTGTCACAAACAATTAAGACAAAAAGACAGAGCATTATTGTGCATAATTATTCCCCTTCTAAAAGTCAATACTTTGTGGAGCCACCTTTTGCTGCAGATGCAAATCTCTTAGGTACGTGTGTATTAATTTAGTGCATGTAGACCAGGGGCGGGCTGGGCCGGGGGGCAGGGAGGCAATTGCCCCCCCAGGACGCCCTAAAAAATCGGCCGCTGGGCCGTCTTTAACAAATAGTTTATATATATATTTTTTTTTTATTTCTCAGGGCCGCACCGCCGATCACAACAGGCGGTGCGGCCCTGGATGTAATTGCGGCGGGCAGCAGTGGCCCATTGTGGAAGCGCTCATCTCCATATTCATCTGTATCGCCGTCCTCAGGTTAGCGATGCAGATGGCTGTGCTGTGGGGCAGGGGAGGGAGAGGCGTGTCCCTCCCCTGTTCTTCTGATAGGCTGCAGGCACTAATGTCTGCAGCCTATCAGAGGCCGGCTCAGGCAGCGCGATGACGTCATTATCATCGCGCCGCCTGAGCCGGGCAGCACACCGCAGGGACACAGGCCGGAAGAGGCCTGCATCGCTGCTGATGGAGGTAAGTATTAGTGTTTTTTTTTTCTTTCTTTGCAGGGGAGCTGTCACTATGGCTATGGTGGGTAGCTGGCACTATGGGGGCTTGCACTATGGGGGGACTGCCACAATAGGGGGGGCTGGCACTATGGGGGGGAGAACTGCCACTATGGGGGGGAGAACTGGCACTATGGGGGGGAGAACTGGCACTATGGGGGAGCTGGCACTATGGGAGGGAGCTGGCACTATGGGGGGGGAGCTGGCACTATGGGGGGGAGCTGGCACTATGGGGGGGAGCTGGCACTATGGGGGAAGCTGACACTATGGGGGGGCTGAAACTATGGGAGGAGCTGGCACTATGGGGGGGGGCACTATGGGGGCATTTCTTACTGGCACATTATGGGGGGCACCATGGGGGAGAGGAGCACTATGGGGGTATCTGGGGGCTCTAAAGGGGCTTTTTATAATTATTGGCACATTATGGGGGGCACTATAGGGGAGAGTGGCACTATGGGGCATCTGGTGTCACTATAGGGCATTATTTGGGGGCACTATGGGGAAGTGGGGGCTCTAAAGGGGCCTTTTTTTATTGGCACATTATGGGGGGCACTATAGGGGAGAGCGGCACTATGGGGCATTATTCGGGGGCACTATGGGGGAGTGGAGCACTATTGGGGCATATGGTGGCACAAAGAAGGGGCATTTTTTACTGGCACATTGTGGGGGAGAGGAGCACTATAGGGGCATCTGCTGGGGACACTAAGAGGGCATTTTTTACTGACATATTATGGGGGACACTATGGGGAAGGGGGAGAGGAGCACTATGAGGGCATTTACTGGGGCACTATATAGGGGTATTTTATACTGGCATACATTATGAGGACATTAGCTTAACTGCGGGCACTAAGCGGGGGTATTTCATGTACTGTCATATTATAGGGAGAATTATTACTACTAGGGGGTATTATGGGGAGTTTTACTACTACTGGGGGGCTATGAGGAACATGACTACTAGTATGGGCACTATAGGGGCATTATTACTACTAAGTGTGCTCTGGCATAGAATTATTTCACAGTATCAGCTTAGCACAATTATTTTTGGGGGACATTATCTTTATACTATTAGTGTCTGGGCGCAGTTATTTTTTAGAGTACTGTGTGCCAATAATTGTTGAAGGGGGCACTATCTGTGTGGTAGTAGTATTTCCACGGGGACTGTATCTGCAGTATAGTATTGGGGGCACAGCGGGCACAGTATTGGGGGCACTATCTGTGTGGTATTAGTATTTCCAGGGGGACTGTTTCTGCAGTATTGTATTGGGGGTGGCAGGAAAGGGTGTTCAGAAGATGTGAAGATGATGCAAATGTGGGAAACTAATGTCTGTTTCTTAATCTTTGCAGAGACGGGAGATGGCAGAAAAATCATCATGGCGGTCTGGTCTGAATGGAGAAGATGAGGAAAGACAACGTCTACAACAAAGGTGACATCACTGGATGTAAGAGGTATGTGGTGCTATGTAGGAGAGGAGATGCTCCGGCTCCTCCCCCTGCCATTTGCAGAAGGAGGATTCAGAGCTAGGTGAGGACGGCAAAGGGGGATAGCAGGCCACGGGTGGGTGGCAGATGGTGGGGGGAATCACAGGCAATGAGCAGGATCGGGAGAGGGAAGAGAGCGGAGGAGCTTCCTGGCTGTAGCCTGCTGTTGTCTATTGTATAATGTGAAGCAGGCAGAGCAGCCAGGACAGGCCTCCCCTCTCCGTATGATGTGTAGACAGGCCGCAACTATAGAATGTCAGCTGTACAGTGTTTGTTGGGAGTGGCCTATTATATGTAGGAGGGGTTTTTAATAATGGGCGGGGCTAAAATGGGCCACTTGACTGGATTTGCCCCCCAGGACTAAGGCTGCCAGCCCTCCCCTGATGTAGACACTAGGATTTTTGCCTATTCTTCAAGGTTTCGCTCCAGGTACCAGCTGTCAGGGGGGTGCCGGATACAATGAGTGCTTCCATTAATGCAAGCACTCATTGCTAGAGCACCAGGGAGCTGATGGTCCTTTCACTTACTTACCGCTCAGCTCCCCCGCCCTCCTTTCCTCCTCCAGGCTGGCACGCTGAATGGTGAAGGGAGCCATCTGCTCCCTGCCTCACTATTCAGCCCTGCAGGCACAGATCGCACTGCCGAACTGTGTAGGAGGAGTGTGAAAGCTTGGGAATCTGCCTGTGCAGAACTTCCACACAGTGCTGCAGCATGCTCCACAGAGTGCTGGAGGTGACCTGATCATTGGGAACGGGACAAGGTGAGGATTTACAGTTTTTTTTTTATTTTAATAGCACAGGGGGCACAATGTGATAATTACTACTGTGAAGGAGGCACAGAGTGGGCATATCTACTGTGGGGGTTCAGTGAGGGCACAACTACTGTGAAGGGGCACAGAGGGCATGACTACTGTGAAGGGGGCACAGAGAGGTCATGCTGTGAAGGGGCATAGCAACTGTTATGGGGGCATATAGAGGGCATATCTACTGAGAGAGGGACACTTTGAGGGCATAAATACTCTAAAGGGGGAACAGAGAGGGCATAGCTACTGTGAGGGGGCCCAATGAGGGCATAACTAAGTACTGTGAAGGGGCACAGAGAGGTTAATACATACTGTGAGAGGTGCACAATGAGGGCATAACTACTGTGAAGGGGCACACAGAGGGCATAACTACTATGAGGGGGACACAATGAAGGTATAACTACTGTGAACAGGGCACAATGTGTGCATAACTACTGTGAAGGGGTTCAATAAAAGGATAACTACTGTGAGGGGGAAAAATTAAGGCATAAAAACTGTGAGGAGGCAAAAGTATAGGGGGGTGCCAGATAAAGGAAACGCCCCAGGTGGCAAATACCCTAGGCACACCACTGGCTACCCTAACCATGGGCAACATCAATTCCCAGTGGGCTCCCTCCTTCCAATTCCTTTTTTTACTCTGAAACACTGCCAGGCAAAAAGAATATTGTATTAACTTTGTCTACATGATAAATGCCATTTGTTGAAGTGAGACAACCCCTTTAATGAAGAATTATGGATTTTATTTGAGTGCTGAATGAATCTATACAAATATCATATTGCCTGGAGCCAACCCTGTGTTCGTGCACCGATGCATACAATGGAGGTGAGCCTATTCAATCTATTTCTTCTGTGATTAAAGGGGTTGTGCAATGGCTTCCTATATTGATGACCGCTGTTTTCTTTCCAAACAGCTGATTGTCGGGGGTGCCGGGAGTCGGATCTGATATTGATGACCTATATTGGGGATAGGGCACCAATATTAGATAGATTGGGGTCTGATTCCCGACACTCCCACCTTCTTTGCAGTGGCAGTGCAATTACCATAGTTGTAAAAATAAAGTTTCAAACGTTTTCAAAAATATTTTAAAAAGTATAAAAATTCAAATACCCCTTTCCCCATTATAAAAATAAATAAACAATAAAAAAATAAACATCATTAATATCATAGCATCTGAAAATTCTCCAGATATAAAAGTACCGTACAGTGATCGGCATAAATGTAAAAAAAAATCTAAATGGCCAGTTCACCTTTTTTGGGTCATTGCCTACAAAAAAATAAAAAATTATAAAAAGTGATTAAAGTCATACACAATCCAAACTGGTATTTATAAAAACTATAGATCACCCTGCAAAATATGAGCCATCACACAGCTCTATAGACATAAATAGGAAATAGTTATAGGGGTCAGAATATGACAAAGAAAATTTCAAGTTTTTAACAGTATTAAAACAAAAAAAAAACTATAAAAATGTGGTATTGCTGCGATTGTAGAATGAAGTTACCATGTCAGTTTTACCGCATAGAAAATTATTGGGGGGAAAAAGAACCATGGCGAAATTGTTGGCTTTTTTTTTTACCAGTTTCACCCGATTACATTTTTTTTCCAGCTTCCCACTACTCTGTTATATTAAATAGTGCCATTAGAAAGAACAACTTGTCCAGTGCAAAACAAGCCCCCATACATGTATGTGAATGGAAAAATTAAGAAAAGCTATGGTTCGGGGAAGGGAGTAAAAAACTAACACAAAAAAAACTGAACATTGCTGCATGAGAAAGGGGTTAAAATTAGGGTCTATCAAAAAAAATACCGGATTTCATCCAGTTAATTTTGAGTCCAGAAAGGGACCCAAATTGCACATATGTGTGGAAAACACACTCTGTCAACCAAACATCACCCAGAAAAAGTAGCATGTCATCCACATATAACAAGATCCTGACCTCCTTTTATGTTTGCCATCATTATCACAGAGGACATCAGGAACAGGGGACACCCCTGCCAAGCACAATGCCATACATTAAATGCAGAGGTCCTGCCCCTATCCTCACTTCTGTATTTCTAGTTTAAGTGATCAGAATAAATTTATGTATGTGATAAGCTAATCTAAATAATATCAAAGTATGAACAAAGTAACTATGCCTTGTTGTGCTGTGCTTTCTGCATGGTACTGGTACATGCCTCAGGCTCTGTGCTCAATCTAAGAAAAAGTAATATAAAATATTTAGGAGATCAATAGCAATAAACTCAAGATGCATAATCAAGAAAGCAGTCATAAAAATGAAAAGACAACCACAAAATATGTTTACCAGCAACTAAAATACTTTTATCATATTAGGACATCATTTTTCCATTGTGGTTCCAAGTATAGAACTATATATAGATGATTATTTTCTTATTTATAATGTTCAGCTGTTATTCATATATACCAAGCCACAAACTAATGCATAGATGCAGTCTTAAAGAAATATGGATACAATATTACAGACACTGGCCCACATTTAGCAATGTGTCTGCACCAGAAATCTGGAAAATACTGGTGCAAAATGGCATAATTTGCCACATGTAGGGTTTCTACACTGTTTTATGACATGCTCATAAAGGGCAGGGCTTAGCAGAAAGTGGGTGGGTCTTTGTGGAAAAGGGGCAGGGACTAATATGCTCCATTTTGCACCAAAATATCAGCACAATTGTGGCACAAAGATCTCAAAGTAAGCCAACCAATAGTTGGTATGAAGTTAGACAAAAGTGTTTATCCCTGCACCACATCTATCATCCAGCCTAAGCCACTGAGATAAACCTGATGCAGGTCTAGACAGCCTAAATGTACGCCACCTACAGGATTAGTAAACCTGAGCCATTCTTTTCTCTCCCCAATACACAAGAAAAATTCTATATGGCTGTGTTTAACATTGGAAGATCATAGAGGACAGGACAGATTTATACTAATCTATGGGTGGTATGTTACAGTTATTTAATAAAAGGATCTCATACTGTCCTTGAACATTTGGTTAGAGGTAAAACATGTATCTATGCCCATTCTATTTATTCTACTATATTTCCATTGGTAGCAGATCCTTGGTACAGGCTGGGCTGACTGCTTGGCAGTGGCAATTCATTAACAGTTTGCTAATCCTGTTCTACACAAATTTATCATACTACTTTTCAATCACTTGCATAATTTTACATTTGTATGCTATGTATGTATATACATTTACATTACATATATAGGGAGACCTTTTTGAAGACCAGCGATTTAGACGGCCTCTACATAACATAGGTGCACTTTACATTCGCTTGCAGCCATAGAAAATGATAAATGAGATGGCCCTTTTCCCCACCCACTCCACACCCTTTTTTTAGACCTGACGTGAGTGACGAGAAAGGGGAAAAAGTCACAGATGGCAGCACAAATAACCTTTGCGTCACAATCTGCGACAGATATACCCCAAAAAGTGGCATATGTCTGTTCGTAAACGACCCCCATAGTTTTTGTCCAGCCGAATCCATATTTACCTGGTAGCAGTCGGATCTCTGCAGGACCCTATTCTAATCAATGGGGCCGGTTGGCATTCAGGTATCACCCAGCAATGCTGGATCCAGAAAGCTCTGGCAGGCTGTTCTCTACTAACAACAGTGTGAAACTAGCCTAACTTAGACATGCATTTTTCACTTTTCGTCTATGTTTGTGGTATTATTTCTTGTGCTTCACACTGCCTAAACAAGAAGGCAGTGTACTGTATGGTTGGTAGAACTTCCTGATGATCCTACAGTGCCTTGAAAAAGTATTCATACCCATTGAACTTTTCCAAATTTTTTCACGTTGCACCCACAAACAGTTTTTTATTTGGATTTTACGTGACAGCATAACGCAAAGTAGCATCCCTAGCATCAAGGGTGACGCGAGGGGGACTCCTCCCTGTCTGCCATTGGCTGCTCCCCCCGACACTAGTTGTTTTCATCCGTGCATGAGGAGAATCAGCGGCGGCGTTGCGGGGACCAGGAGCGGCGCAGGGAGCGGGGACCCGGGTAAGTATATTCAGCGTGGGAGGCCCGGCATATGGTGGGGCTTTTTTTAGGATTGGATAACCCCTTTAAAGGAAACAGACTATATTACTTACTTCAAAGGTATATAAAAAAATGTAGACAAAGTGTATGCTGCTTAGCAGGCATACTAAAATGTCGCTGACTTTATCAGTAGTTCATCTTTCCTTGCAGTCTGTAAAAATCATGCTTTTCATGACTCATAGATGTTATATTTAGAGATGAGCAAAGTTCTTAAAAATTCTATTTGGCTGCTTCGCTGAATTTTACCAATTTTTTTTTTTTTTTTTTTAATTCTTTCTTTAAATAAATACAAAAGTCCAATTATGCATTAGTAAAGTCATATAATACAATCCTTGTATCAGACATATAGGACAACAATGATATCACATCATACATCAATTCCCATAATAATATCTTATGGCACTTGTGGTATAATGAAAGGAACCTCGTCGGAGCGAGGACCCTTTTCGACTGGCCCATAACCATATCAGGCTAAGAACATAATCCTAGCATTAAAACAACATTACCAGTATGAGTAAAGTGCATAAATGGACACAGACTAGGAAGAGCCGCCTTAGACAATAACAACAGTAGGAGGATGACAATACACACAGACAATAGACACTAAGGGGAGGGGGGGGTGGATGGGTACTGAATATGGGGTAAATCAAAAGTATAGAGTAGAATCCGCAGCTTAGACCAGAAGGTCCTGAAACTCCTGAGACTCCTGAAAAGAAAACCAGGGGGCCCATGAATCAAGAAAGGCTTTATGCTTGGCTCTCAGCTGTGAGGTAAGTTCCTCCATTCTCCGGATCTCCTCCACCTTTTGGATCCAAAAACTGATAGTCGGAGGCCCCGAGAGCTTCCACCTCGCGGGGATACATGACCTAGCCGCTATCACCAGGGAGCACAGACAAGACTTCCGGAGAACACTCATTGGCAGATCCGAGAGAAATAATAATAAGAAACCAGGGGTGTGTGGAATCGTAAATCGGAAAATTGAAGACAAGGTCTTATGGACCAACTGCCAAAAAGGACGAATTTTTGGGCAATCCCAGAAAATGTGTAGCATGGAGCCCAAAATTTTACCAATTTTTTTGTAAGTAGCGGGTGCAATGACAGGGAACGGCGATTGCGCCACTTTCCTTCATTAAACCCCTCAGATGCCGTATTCATTGCTGATTTCAGAATCTGAAATCAATATTAAAGAATTGTAGCGGTTGCTCATAAAAATAAATTGTACTTAACTCATCTATTTGAGGCCATCTCTTGCTTGGAGATCCAACGCAAAATCTTGCACAGTGCGTGATGACAACATCACACCAGTCGGCATGGTGACGTCACATGTCACCAGACACAAGATTTCTCGCGGGATCTTCAAGCAAGATGGCCGCGTCATCCTCTTTGCACTCAAATGGATGAGGTAAGTATGTTTTGCTTTTTTTACCGCCATTTCAGGGAAAATCGCTTTGTTACCATAAGGCCTCATGCACACGACCGTATTTTGTTTCAGTGTCCGATCTGTTTTTTTTGTGGATAGGATGCGGACCCATTCATTTCAATGGCTCCGCAAAAAATGCGGACAGCACACCGTGTGCTGTCCGCATCAGTATGTCCGTTCCGTTGCTCCGCAAAAAAAATAGTGCATGTCCTATTTTTTTCTAGTTTGCGGACAAGGATAGGCATTATTACAATGGATCCGAACTTCTGAGGGCTATTTTCAGAACAGCTGTAGTTATACTGAGAATAAATTATACACAGGTGGATTAGGAGACTTCTGAAGGCAATTGGTCACACTGGATTTTAACAATTTAGAAAACCATGTATTATTTACTTTTCACTTCACATATACTTGCTATTTTGTTTTGGTCTATCATATAAAATCACAATAAAATACATTTACGTTTGTGGGTCTAACGTGAAAAATGTGGAAAAGTTCAAGGGGTATGAAATAAAGTTAAAAACCAGTAAACACTACATGAGTTAAAGCTGTATGATGTATAGATCTTGCTATATTCCAAGCCTTCTTGTGCTTTATTCCTAGCATTTCTGTGATGTTTTCCCTCATAATTAAGGAACATGTTAAGAGATTTTTTCTGTATTGATTCTCTGGTATTCTACAACTGGTTCTTAAGGAAAAGAAAATGAAAATGAACTGATGGTCACTGCTAGCTTGAGTAGATAATTGATTCTTATATTTTTGAGTTATCATTTCCATAAATTAATGAGAATATGTAATGTTGTTATTGTTATGCTGTATCTATCTCTTTGTGTTGACTCTATCCATTTCTGTCTTTGTGGCCTGTACATTGTGCCTAGTACAACTATATTACTAGTAAATAGAGTAATATGCCCCTAGCGATGTGAATGTTATCATATACACATAATTGTATATGGTTCTATCAACTCCATCATTTCTTGTTAAATTATTTTTATGTCAAAGGCATGGGATAATGGAAACTGCGAATATATGCACAATAACACTCAGATGCAGGCAAGCCAAGCAATAGTTGTACAATATTTTAAATGGTAGCATAAATGTATTTTTCAGACAATGCATGCAATAAACTGATAAATGTCATTCTTGTGCATGTGAATGGAATTTTAAATTGTACAACTTAAAAGGTATATTGCAGGCCATTTGAGACAGAAAATGTCATTACTGTGAAAGGAATGAAATAATATGTACAGTATGAACAAATAGCAGAAAAGGAAATAAATCTCATGTTAATATCTCATAAAATATTTCTTCCATAAGTTTAGCTTAATGAGGTATTCTCATCTGGGACATTGAGGACATATCACTAGGATATTCTATCAATGTCAGATAGGTGCGGATCACACCTCTGGAACCCACTTCTACCTCCAGAATGGGAATCCCAAATTGAGCAAACAGCAGCCGTGCATACGCGGTATGCTCTCCACTCTTTGTTGTGGGAGTTCTGAAAATAGCAGAGCGCTTCTTTGTCACTTCTGTGGCCCCGTTCTCTAGACAGGAGTGGGTTCCAAAGGTGGGACCTGGACCTATGTGACATTGATGCCATATCCTAGCAATATGCCATCAATATCCCAGATGGGCAAACCCCTTTAACGGGAATCTGTCACATAATTTATGATGTCCTCATGAGCTCCTGCTCTCCTTGCCTACCCTCTGATGATTGACAGTTCTCTCTTAGTTTTCTCCCTAAGAAGAGAACTGTCTATCATAGGTAGGTGGGCGGTAGCGCGGAAACTCATGAATAAGTCAGACTCCTTTTGGCAGTGTTTGCCTTTTCTTTGGCGCATGCTGTCAACTGTAAGTTCTCAGGAGCAGTGTTATTTTAGCACAGGAGTGATAGAATGCAGAAATCAGTGTCCTTACTGAGGTGACAGGTTTCCTTTAACGAGTTTCTTCAGTTTTTAACATATTCTGGCTCCTTCTCTCTCCTCGCCAGACCTCTGGAGGGAAGCATACTTACCTTCCTCCTGCTACTAGTTTTTGGCTATTTCGGTCCACAGGTGCATTTACCATACTCCCGTCTCTGCTCATAAACACTGATGGACGGCATATGTACTGCTACAGGGGTGATGTGTCCCCCCACTAAGTCACTTCATGCTCAGTTGTAGTCCAGCTCGATAATTCAGCACCTCATATACAAGCCTTTATTTTTCGAGGTTTTTCTTATGAAGGCATACAGAATCCAGAGGATAAAATTCTGGCATGCTAAGTGGCAGGGCCAGGTTCTATAATATCCCTATAGTATGCTAGAAAGACTGAATAAAGGGTAATCCAGGTTCTATTATATCAGTATAGTATGCTAGAAAGACTAAAGAAAGGGTAAGCCAGGTTCTATGATATCACTATGGTATGCTAGAAAGACTGAAGAAAGAGTAAGCCAGGTTCTATTATATCACTATAGTATGCTGGTAAGACTAAAGAATGGGTCGCTATAATATGCTGGAATGACTAAATAAAGGGTAAGCAGGGTTGTATTATATCACTGTAAACCACAGAAATAAGATAATAATGCACTTAGTAAAGTAGATGCAGGCATTATATATGGACAAAGTCCCCTCTCTGATATGATAATATCTGAGACACTTAGCCAATATATTTTGATCAAAACACATCTGTGCCCGCCTACCAAGCGCCAAGGTGGTCTCAGGTCAGGCGGGTCCTACGCTAAACCTACCTAAGCCATTGGGCTTCTATGTTCAGGAGCGCAGACGCCGCACATATGGGGTGCTGCTCCTAGTCACCTCCATGTGCATCAAGCAACCAATGGGAGGAGGAGCAAGCACACCCATATGTACCACCTAATCATGGCACTCTATGAGATAGGAAGGGCAAAAGTGCAAAGTAATGCTACTCCCAAGAAGCCCAATGCTACTCCCAAGAAGCCCGTCTGCGCTCCTGTGATTTTCTTCAATAATATGGCCATTGACATCCGCAAATTTATATATCATACTGTGCAGGATGTTTTTACCTTAGTTTTTTCTGTGATTTTTTTTTTTTGTCTATGTAGTATTTGCTTGAGGGAGTGGCACCTTCAAGTGTGAATGCGCACCTATTTTATCTTGGGAGTAGCATTCCTTTGCACTTTTGCCCTTCCTATCCAATAGACCTCCTTGATTAGGTGGTACATATAGCGTCTGCCGCTCATATGGGTAAGCCAGGTTCTATGATATCACTATACACTCACCTAAAGAATTATTAGGAACAACTGTTCTATTTCTCATTAATGCAATTATCTAGTCAACCAATCACATGGCAGTTGCTTCAATGCATTTAGGGGTGTGGTCCTGGTCAAGACAATCTCCTGAACTCCAAACTGAATGTCAGAATGGGAAAGAAAGGTGATTTAAGCAATTTTGAGCGTGGCATGGTTGTTGTTGCCAGACGGGCCGGTCTGAGTATTTCACAATCTGATCAGTTACTGGGATTTTCACGCACAACCATTTCTAGGGTTTACAAAGAATGGTGTGAAAAGGGAAAAACATCCAGTATGCGGCAGTCCTGTGGGCGAAAATGCCTTGTGGATGCTAGAGGTCAGAGGAGAATGGGCCGACTGATTCAAGCTGATAGAAGAGCAACGTTGACTGAAATAACCACTCGTTACAACCGAGCTATGCAGCAAAGCATTTGTGAAGCCACAACACGCACAACCTTGAGGCGGATGGGCTACAACAGCAGAAGACCCCACCGGGTACCACTCATCTCCACAATAAATAGGAAAAAGAGGCTACAATTTGCACGAGCTTCAACAGTCCGTTGGACTGTTGAAGACTGGAAAAATGTTGCCTGGTCTGATGAGTCTCGATTTCTGTTGAGACATTCAAATGGTAGAGTCCAAATTTGGCGTAAACAGAATGAGAACATGTATCCATCCTCTGATGGCTACTTCCAGCAGGATAATGCACCATGTCACAAAGCTCGAATCATTTCAAATTGGTTTCTTGAACATGACAATGAGTTCACTGTACTAAAATGGACCCCACAGTCACCAGATCTCAACCCAATAGAGCATCTTTGGGATGTGGTGGAACGGGAGCTTCGTGCCCTGGATGTGCATCCCTCAAATCTCCATCAACTGCAAGATGCTATCCTATCATTATGGGCCAACATTTCTAAAGAATGCTATCAGCACCTTGTTGAATCAATGCCACGTAGAATTAAGGCAGTTCTGAAGGCAAAAGGGGGTCAAACACCATATTAATATGGTGTTCCTAATAATTCTTTAGGTGAGTGTAGTATGTTGGAAAGACTAAATAAATGGTAAGCTAGGTTCTATGATATCACTATAGTATGCTGGAAAGACTAAATAAATGGTAAGCCAGGTTCTATGATATCACTATAGTATGCTGGAAAGACTAAAGAAAGGGTAAGCCAGGTTCTATGATACCACTAGAGTATGTTGGAAAGACTGAAGAAAGGGTAAGCCAGGTTCTATTATATCAGTATACAGGGTGGGCCATTTATATGGATACACCTTAATAAAATGGGAATGGTTGGTGATATTAACTTCCTGTTTGTGGCACATTATTATATGTGAGGGGGAAACATTTCAAGATGGGTGGTGACCATGGTGGCCATTTTGAAGTCGGCCATTTTGAATCCAACTTTTGTTTTTTCAATAGGAAGAGGGTCATGTGACACATCAAACCTATTGGGAATTTCACAAGAAAAACAATGGTGTGCTTGGTTTTAACGTAACTTTATTCATGAGTTATTTACAAGTTTCTGACCACTTATAAAATGTGTTCAATGTGCTGCCCATTGTGTTGGATTGTCAATGCAACCCTCTTCTCCCACTCTTCACACACTTATAGCAACACCGCAGGAGAAATGCTAGCACAGGCTTGGGCCCACAACGACCAATCCACTTTCCAGGAAACTGTTCATCTAGGAATGCTCGGACCTGACACCCATAATGTGGTGGTGCACCATCTTGCTGGAAAAACTCAGGGAACGTGCCAGCTTCAGTGCATAAAGAGGGAAACACATCATCATGTAGCAATTTCGCATATCCAGTGGCCTTGAGGTTTCCATTGATGAAGAATGGCCCCACTATCTTTGTACCCCATATACCACACCATACCATCAATTTTTTTGTTCCAACAGTCTTGGAGGGATCTATCCAATGTGGGTTAGTGTCAGACCAATAGCAGTGGTTTTGTTTGTTAACTTCACCATTCACATAAAAGTTTGCCTCATCACTGAACAAAATCTTCTGCGTAAACTGAGGGTCCTGTTCCAATTTTTGTTTTGCCCATTCTGCAAATTCAGTGCGCCGATCTGGGTCATCCTCGTTGAGATGCTGCAGTAGCTGGAGTTTGTAAGGGTGCCATTTGTGAGTAGCTAATATCCGCCGAAGGGATGTTCGACTAATGCCACTCTCCAGTGACATGCGGCGAGTGCTACGCTGTGGGCTCTTGCTGAATGAAGCTAGGACAGCCACTGATGTTTCTTCATTAGAGACAGATTTCATGCGTCTACATTTTGGCAAATCCAACACTGAACCAGTTTCAAGAAACTTAGCAAGCAGTTTTCTAACTGTAGCATGGGAGATAGGTGGTCTCGTAGGGTGTCTTGCATTGAAATCTGCTGCAATGACCCGGTTACTGCGCTCACCAGACATCAACACAATTTCTATCCGCTCCTCACGTGTTAACCTCGGTGACATGTCAATGGCTGTAAACAAAGAGAAACTTGTAAATAACTCATAAAAGAATAAGGTTACGTTAAAACCAACCACGCCATTGTTTTTCGTGTGAAATTCCCAATAAGTTTGATGTGTCACATGACCCTCTTCCTATTGAAAAAACAAAAGTTGGATTTAAAATGGCCGACTTCAAAATGGCCATGGCGGCCATTTTGAAGTCGGCCATTTTAAATCCAACTTTTGTTGTTTCATCTTCAAAAGTTTCCCCCCTCACATATACTAATGTGCCACAAACAGGAAGTTAATATCACCAACCATTCCCATTTTATTAAGGTGTATCCATATAAATGGCCCACCCTGTAGTATGTTGGAAAGACTGAAGAAAGAGTAAGCCAGGTTCTATAATATCCCTATAGTATGCTGTGAAGACTAAAGAAAGGGTAAGCCAGGTTCTATAATATTCCTATAGTATGCTGGGAAGACTAAAGAAAGGGTAAGCCAGGTTCTATAATATTCCTATAGTATGCTGGGAAGACTATCCATGAAACAAATAAACAGAAATACAATTGAACCCTTTCAGACCTGGAGGATTATTTTTTTTTTTTTTTTTTTTCATTCACATAGCAGTATGAGGGCTTGTTGTTTTGTGGGACAAGTTGCACTTTCTAATTCCACCATGTAATATTGCATACAATGTAGTGGGGAGATGGAAATGAATTCCAAATGGGGTGAAATTGGAAGAATATGCAATTCTTCAACAGTTTTATGTTTTTTAGTTTTTTTTTACAGTGTTCCCTATGCAATAAAACTGACCTGTTGCTTTCATTCTCCATGTCAGTTCAATTACGGCAAAACCAAATATGTATAATTTATTCATATGCATATATAGTAACATGTATCGTTTTTCTTGCGTTTTATTACTGAATAAAAATAATAACTTATATTTTTTTTTTATCACCATATTCAGACCCCTGTAACTTTTTTTCTGTGTACGGAGCTGTGTGAGCATTTTTTGCCAGGGCAGTCTGTACTTTTTATTCATACCATTTGGGAAGGAGAGGATTACATTTTTTGTGCGAGGTGAAGTGACCAAAAAACAATCGGCCATTTAGAATTTTTTTCCCCATTTCGCCATTTGCCATATGGGGTAAATATTTTTATATTTTAATAGTATGGGCATTTTTTTCGCAAGAGGCGATGCACATGATATATTTTTATTTACATTTTGGGTAAAGTTGGGTGATTTTAATTTGGTTATTTAAAAAAAAAACTAAAAACTTTTTTTATATAATTCCCTTAGGTAACTACCGTATTTTTTGCCCCATAAGACGCATTTTCCTCCCAAAAGTGGGGGGAAATGCCCCTGCGTCTTATGGGGCGAATACTAATGAAGCGCTTCCATTTCGGAACCGGAGGACCGGGAAGCGGTGAAGACTCTGTACTCACCGCTTCCTGGTCCTCGGCTGTCGGCTGTGCACAGTGTGAGGGAGCGATGTGACCTCACGCTGTGCGCTCCAGGTCACAGCACAGCAGACTGAACAGGAGGAAGACCGAGCGCGGGAGGTGAGGAGCGGCGGCGTCCAGAGCAGGAACGGTGAGTGTTCTGAGAGGCTGATGGACACTGCTGGGGGCATATATGAGGCTGCTGGGGGCATATATGAGGCTACTGGGGGCATATATGTGGCTACTGGGGGCTGAAGAGAGACTACTGGGGGCATATATGAGGCTACTGGGGGCATATATGAGGTTACTGGGGGCTGAAGAGAGACTACTAGGGGCATATATGAGGCTACTGGGGGCATATATGAGGCTACTGGGGGCTGAAGAGAGACTACTGGGGTCATATATGAGGCTACTGGGGGCATATATGAGGCTAGTGGGGGCTGAAGAGAGGCTACTGGGGGCTGATATTAGGCATGGGGCTGTTATCTGATGTCTGATTGGGGGTCATTTACATTGAGGTCTGAGCTGAGGTCTGAGCTGAGGTCTGAGCTGAGGTCTGATTGGGGGTCTGATCTGAGATCTTATTAGGGTCTTATTAACATTGGGGGTCTGATTGGTGGATTGACCTGAGGTGTCATGAAAAATATTTTTTTCTTATTGCCCCCCTCTAAAACCTAGGTGCATCTTATGGGGCGGAAAATATGGTATAACATGCTATCATCAGATTGTTTCTCTCATGCATGAGCATTGGAGTGTATGAGAAATAGATTGTATTCGTATGGAGCCTTGCCACAGGCATGGGCTCCATACGAACTAATGTATGGCAGCCTCTTGTCATTTAGGAGGACAGGAGTTGCCACACACTGCATCCTGCTTCCCCACACCTCACTGGGGGAGCCGGAGCATGACCAGAAGTGTGCGCTTCCTGGTTTTTGGGTTTTTGCTTGTACAGATGCCGTGGTCACATTGACCACAACATCTTATGGGTTAAAGGTCTGCTATCTGCGTTGCCGTCAGTTGCGGACATTAGTCCTGGATACCTGCTGTTTAAAACAGCAGGCACCCGGCAGGTATGGCGCCTACTATGCTCACGAGTGGGTGCCATCTTTAAGGTCCTGGACAGCAGTGTAACATGTAGTGTGGTAATAAAAATGACAATGCTGGTCTCTTAAAGAAGACTTGCAACCTCTCCCGACCTGTCTTGCATCCCCCATTTAATAACAATTTTGGAACATCTTTTATTATGACTTAATCTTGTGTCATTACTCTGTTATTCCTGCTAGAAGTTATGAATAAATAGCAGTTTTCAATGAAGGTCCACTTGGTGTTACCTGTTGGGGGTTGTCCCTGCACAGTTTGAAATTATCCAATCAGTGCTGCCAGTGTCAGACGGTGCAGGGACACCCCACCCCCAACTGGTAACACTCATCTGGACCTTCGTTGAAAACTGCTAGTAATTCATTCTTAGCTTCTAGCAGGAGTAAAAAAGGAATGGCACACCATTCAGTCATAAGAAAAGGTGCTGCAGAATTGTTACTACAAGGGGGATGTAAGTAGTTACTAAAGCAGACACGTCAGGAAAGGTGACAGGTCCTCTTTAAAATTTCTCTCACTGTGATATACAGTAGTATGTTATCATTAGCTTTAATGATGAAGTCTATGCTGATGTAAAAATAGACCATCTTAATTATCATCTTTGCTATGGGCATGTCAGTGCAGCAAGTTATTACTTCAGATTCCAGTATCTTTATATGTGTGTAATAAAAAGAAGTAAGCTATGAGCCAATAAAGATGATATATCAGCAATCCCAGCAAAAACATAGATTTGCCTTTTTCCTCCACAATTATACCAGCCTCAGAGCCACTATTACTGAGCATGTAACGTGCCTGTCACACTCTCGAGGACTAGATGGAAGTAATACAGAATTATAAAGCCTCACAGGTTCAAAGGCTGATCATTCGTTTTGCTTTACCACATGGGGATTATAATCCCAGACAGTTTTTAGTTCAGAGTACAAATAATATGAATTGTTCGTTTTTCACTGTATACGGCAGGTTGTCCATGCTTCTTGGGATATCTGCATACAGCACTGATTCTCTGGGTATTGCTGGGGGGAAGAAAGTGGATTTAATAACTTCTATTACAGTTCAGCTCAAACCTAAAATAATATAATATTGGTAGCTGACTGTTTTGCAAATAGCCAAGAAAAGTAGAAATGAAGCAGCATTTTGGTTTGGTTAGAAGGTCTTCTAGTGGCTTTTCTGACTGTTTGTTGAGATGCTCCATAGACATAACACCTTGAGCTTACAGCACACTCAAAGGGTTTCTGTCGTCAGAAAAATCGTTATGTATCTGGCTGACATTAGCGATGTGCTAATGTCAGCAGAACATAACAGTATGCTTTATATCTCCCTGCCTGCCACCGTTCCCTCAAAGTAAAGACTTTTATAATATGCTAATGAGCCTCTAGGTGCTAGTGGGGCATTGCTGCAGCACCTAGAGGCTCCGTCTTCTCACCCTTTGGCACGCCCATGTCCAGTTGATTGACGTCCTAGTTCTTCTCTGTGCCCGTAAAATCCCGCGCCTGCGCCGTCCTGTTTAGTTTTCGGCGCAATGAGTGAGGCCGGCAGCAGGAGAGCATCCTTCACTCATTGCGCCTGCGCCGAATACTAAATGGGACGGCGCAGGCGCGGGATTTTACGGGCACAGAGGAGAACTTGGACGTCAATCAACTGGACATGGGCGTGCCAAAGGGTGAGAAGACGGAGCCTCTAGGTGCTGCAGCAATGCCCCACTAGCAACTAGAGGCTCATTAGCATATTATATAAGTCTTTATTTTGAGGGAACGGTGGCAGGCAGGGAGATATAAAGCATACTGTTATGTTCTGCTGACATTAGCACATCGCTAATATCAGCCAGATACATAACGATTTTTCTGATGACAGAAACCCTTTAATGGCTTTATCTAATATACCCACAGGCACACAAAGCAACACATCTGGGATCCCATCTGCTGATGTCTACTACAGAGATTGGAGGTGGATAGGTATGCTGATTACTAATGGCTGCAGTAGGCGGCAGTGCAAGATCCTGGCTATATCTTATTATTACAGTACTGCGGCTGGACCATTTTTGCCACTGTTCTGCTGGCGTATTTATAAGGGCACTGCTATATGGATGGTTCAATTCTATGGGTAGATTTGCATCGTGGAAACAATGGTATGGGCAGTTCTGTGTTGATGGTATTACAGAGCTTGTTCATCTGGTGAAAGTATTTTTCCTGCAGCACATTAAATTATTGATTCCGGGCAGCAGATTGCGCTGTGTGAACACTGATCTCCTGCCAGAAACAGTGAATCTATATGAGGACGAATGATGGCAGTAGCCATCACTTGTCCCCATACAATGCAGCTCTAAACCTTGACTGAAGAGAAGGCAGTTATCAGAGGGAACTGCCCCTTCCCAATAATTGCCTGTTGCATCTAAATGCACCATACCAGTCAATATTGGGCTGGAATATCCAACCATATATTCATGATTCTATGCCTCTATGACTGAGGATGCCAGCTAGTCATTATCATGACTCTGAGTATGATATGTAATGGTGTTTTACAGAGAGGCAGGTGCAGGGCCGGCTCCAGGTTCATGTGGGCCCTTGGGCGATAAATCTCAGTGGGCTCCCTTGTGGCATTTGTCAAATGTCACCACAGCATCTGAGAGTATTAAAAAACGGAAGCGTGGGCTTCCTACCCAGACGCGCATTTCCCTAGTGGAGATCAGGGAAAGCACCCTGTTCTAAAAATGAGCCGCAGCCTGTACTAGGCTTCTAGGCTCATTGTTAGTATATCCCAGTTCAGGCCACTAGGTGGCAGCACTAAATTGTGATATAGTGATTTCTATAGAGAATAATGGAGCAATTTCCATTATTCTAGATAAGTTGCAATCTGATGAAAAGCAATTTAAAAAAAAGTTTTGAAAACATAAAAAAAACTTAAAATGTAAAATCACCCCACTTTCCCCAAAAATTAACAAAATTATGGGCATCGTCGCATGCGAAAACACCCATACTTGGCCCATATGGTGAAGGATGTAACAGAATTTTAAAAAGAAAAAAAGGCTGATTCACTTTATCTCCCAAGGAGTCATACACACCCCAAAATGGTATTGTAAAAAAAGACAGATTTCCCTCAAATGAGCCCCCACACATCTCTGTAGACAAAACGATAAAAAAAGTTATAGGGGTCACCGGGGAGCAGGGGTTCTGTTAGGGTTGCCACCTTTCCCAACAACAACAAATAATAGTTACACAAATTAAAACAGTTGGTGTGTCTATTTCTGAGATGATTATGCTGGGATTCAAACTCACAGCCTTCTAAATTAAAGTCAAGAACCTTAACCATTGGGCTATAGAACTTCATGTAAAGGTAATTTCACACTTGTGTTAAAGTTTTCCAGTATTGAGTTCCGTCACAGGGGCTCAATACCGGAAAAAAATGCTTCCGTTTTATCCTAATGCATTCTGAATGGAAAGCATTCCGTTCAGTATGCATCAGGATGTATTTAGTTCAGTCACTCTTACGATATTTGGCCAGATAAAATAACGCAGCATGCTGCAGTATTTTCTCCGGCCAAAATTCCTGGAAAACTTGCCGGAATGCCAGATCCGGCATTAATTTCCATTGAAATGTATTAATGCCAGATCTGGTACCAAGTGTTCCAAAAAAACGGATCCGGTCTCCCGATCTGCACATGCGCAGACCTTTAAAAATATGAAGAAAAAAATACCGGATCCGTTTTTCCAGATGACACTGGAGAGACGGATCCGGTGTTTCAATGCATTTGTCAGTCGGATCCGCATCTGGATCTGGAAACAAATGATATCCGTTTGCATACGGATTTCCGGATCCGGCAAGCAGTTACGGCAACAGAACTGCCTGCCGGAATTCAACAACGTAAGTGTGAAAGTACCCTAAACCTGCTGTATATATATTATGGCTAAAAACCTCAGCAGTATTTTCCAACATATTAGGGTACTTTCACACTAGCGTTTTTGTTTTCCGGTATTGGGTTCTGTCACAGGCAGGGGCCTTGCTAGGGTCTGAAGACATCCGGGGCACGAGCCCACGTGAAGCCACACCCCCACCCCATGAAGCAACGCCCTCATCGCCACCGGGGGGACTGCTGAATGGGGTTACTAACTACAGTGAAGGGCCTAGCCGTCTGGGCAACCCCACAGATCATCCATAACAGTGCCATCCACAGATCCCCCTCCCCGCCGCTCACAGGAGTATACATTTATAAACTGTAATCCGTATCCTGCAGTAACTTTAAATCAGCGCTCATCTCTTTACTACCTTACACTCAGCTCCAGACAGTAACAGGCAATGCGAGTGGCGCTCACTCACTGATGTCACGCACCTGCGCCGCCTAGTGGGAGGAGCAGGCGCATGACGTCAGTGAGTGAGCGCCGCCCGCACTGCCTGTTACCGGAGCTGAGTGTAAGATAGTAAAGAGATGAGCGCTGAATTAAAGTTACTGCAGGATACGGATTACAGTTTATAAATGTATACTCCTGTGAGCGGCGGGGCCGGTGTAGAGTAGCACAGGAGAGTCAGAGCAGAGAGCACTGTGACTTCTATTGTGGCCAGAGCGGCGCCCCCGCCGGCCCTGCATTCGGGGCACTGGACAAAACATCCGGGGCTCCAGCCCCGAATGTTTTGACCTAAAGATGCCCCTTGTCACAGGAGCTCAATACCGGAAAAAAACTGATCAGTTTTATCCTAATGCATTCTGAATGGAGAGCATTCTGTTCAGTATGCATCAGTTCAGTCCCTCTTACGTTTTTTGGACGTAGAAAATACCGAAGCATGCTGCAGTTTTCTCTCTGGCCAAAAATACTGATCACTTGCCGGAATGCCGGATCCGGCATTAATTTACATTGAAGTGTATTAGTGCTGGATCCGGCATTAAGTGTTCCAGCAAAACGTATCTGGCTTTCCGGTCTGCGCATGTGCAGACCTTTAAAAATGCGATTTTTTTTTTTTTATACCGGATCCGTTTTTCCCGATGACACTGGAGAGACGGATCTGGTATTTCAATGCATTTGTCAGAACGGATCTGTCTGGCAAATGCTATCAGTTTGTGTCCGGATTGCCGGATCTGCCTGCCGGACGACAGAACTGCCTGCCGGAATCCTCTGCCGCAAGTGTGAAAGTACCCTTATGCATTCATATATATCAGAAGTGTGATTTGATTTTAAATATATATATATATATATATATATATATATATATATATATATATATTTTATTATTTATTTATTTTTTGTGTTTTTTTTTAGCAATTACACATTTATTTTGTGCCTTACATTTTTTTACAATTACAAAAAAAATATATAAAATTATACTTCTGCTGTATAGGAATAACTAATACATGAGAAACTACTATGAGGTTAGCATTGAGCTTCATAGCTCAGTGGTTAATATTCTTGCCTCTAATGTAGAAGGTTGTGAGTTCAAATCCCCACAGAAACATTTCAAGAATAGAGTCTAAATTAGACTTATATACACAGGGTGTCCCCAAGCATACTGATAATGCTTGGGGAATACCCCCTTTATGTTCATAGCACTAATTCCATACATGGACATAGCCATATATGGAGTCAGAGCAGGGACTCCTAAGCTGGGAAATAGAGCCCTGACTATTCAGTAGCACTGGGGGATGTCCCATACAGCAATCTTCAGCATAGACATGAGTGGGCCCCTTGCCTGGGTTTGCTGGGTGCTGACAGTGGTGTTATCACCGTGGAGGCAAACCATGCTACTGCTATGGGGTCCGTGGAGAGAGTGGGATGAACTTTGTTTGCTTCCCATTGTAGCATTTTGCTGTAAATGGTACCAGGGAGAGATGTTTAAAGCTCCCATCCAGTTCAATGGTAGCTATATAAATTTCTGTGCACTGAGCTCCCCCTAGTGGTGGTTGGAGGCAGTTTTATCATCTACAGTGTGAAAGGAAATAAAGGAATGTTATCAATCTATACCAGTTGTCTGTATATTGAAATATATGGTGTTCAGACTGAGTGTCGTATTTTTGATGTCCATGTGTACAATACATATTTTACAAGAACCCATGAATATTGTAGTCATACTTAAACAAAATCTTCCCCAACAAGCTGAAGTAAATCTCAAGGCAGAGGCCACACAGGAAAGTTTGAAAAGAAAAAGCTAAATATTGGAATGCCATTTTCGCTCGCTCATTAAATTGAGCTATTTCAAGTATGGCTGAGGGTATAAAACACAGTCCCTTGCCTGTGCCATTATTCTGACCCCTGTTCTAAATAATCATTATCGTGCTACAATTGTTATATGTGTGTCTAATTTTGGTGGCATTTCAATATTCCATATACTCTCTCCCTTCAGTGTATTAGATTTATTTCACATTTAAAGAAATATCAGATTTTTATTACTAAAAGCTGTCTCATTTCTTTCACAGTATAAGATATTCACTTGGTTTTAAATTTGAATGTTTTAATGAAGAAAAAGGCCAAATCTCCATTTTGTGTGAATTAATCTGCCTAGTGCTATTATTGTCTCTTTTATGGAGCGATAAACTAGCCAAATAAGGCTTATTTTAGAAATAGAATCTTATTTCCAGAATAATAAAAAGAAATAAATTACAGAGTACAGCTTTATGCTCCCCTGACAAAGAAGTTCCCTAAAGGTCATACTTTTGGCCTGGAAAATCATATAAAAATGTGATATCACAATGACTTGTCCAATTATGTCACTAAACATTAAAAATACAATTACATCCTAATAAGTAAATGATAAACCCCTAGTCTAAATAAATTTTTTCAGGGGGGCAACTATATGTTATGTGAAATTGCCTGCCCTCTTGCCCACAGCTTCAAAATCTGAAATTAGGCGCCTAGGAAAGAAATTTTGCAAGTGCCTATACCATTGCGGTAACATTTTCAACTTTGAGTTCCCGTTTGCTCTGGTGTACCATTCTTGTGTCATATCGATCCCTATAGGTCTGATTCCCATATTGTGTAGTTTGACTAAAGAGGACACCATGAGTGCAATAAGTATTGAGATGGTTTACCGACATCTTGGGAGCTTGCCAAACTTCAAATAAATGGTTTCAAATTAGACAACATGAAATGTAATAATTCCTGAAACTGCCACTATAAACTGTACACTTTTAGTGAGGGGTGGACAAGGTGCTTTAAGTGGCCCTGGAAAAAAAGATAAGTGGCCCCATGTCGTAGGTAGGTTCAAATTGACAAAAGGCGGGGCAGCCCAGGTAGGCAGGTACAACAGTAGTAGGCGGGGCCAGCAATACCTCAAAATGCCACAAAATACTGCCACTGCATTATTCAACTTTATCACCATCCTGAGGATGGCAATACAGTTTAATTCTGGAGGGCGACTGCTGGCCAAGTACCTGATGATTCTAGCGTTAATTCTGAGAGGATCAGATCGTTATATACCTGGCTGGTGGCCATGAAGAGGACTCAGGTGGCCCCCTGGGCCAGTGGCGTAGCGTGTGTTGCCAGCACCCGGGGCAAAACCTAGTGTTGCGCCCCCTAACTTTTGGGCACGCGCCTTTTTTTAGAACGATGCCCCACAGCATACCAAGACCAATATAACCAATAATACTATACAAGAGACAAATACTGCAAATATCATTAACATGTATTACCAGTTCTTAATAACCTGATATTACACCATAATAATACTGCATATAATACAATATAAGACCAATATTGCCACCATACAGTTAGTATGTAGTGGTAGATACAGGTCCTACACAAGTGAATACACAATCAGTACAATGCAGGTAAATGCACTGTTCAGTTGACCATAACGATATGTGAAAAGGAGTGGAAAATCCCTTTCAGAACAGTCACTTGAATATGTAATATTTACCTCACCAGAAATTAATTGCAGGACTTTTATTAGCATGAACTATTCTTGATCTTAAATTGTGTTGGATAAGCTAAAACCAGGACACGTGTCAAACGCAGACAGAATAATGGAGACAACAGAAGGACATAACTAGACACTTTGCTAATTACCAAGATATGAACCTAGAAGGCCCAAAGCTACAATGGATACTGCCACTTATACCATTTGCTGAAGTGAGACAATCTTTTAAAACATGGCATCCTAACTAGGACACATTGCAGGATCTCATAACATACAGGGTTCCATATGAATGAGCTCTGAATAATGGACACAGATATCCAGTTTCATCTTAATCTGTTCCCATGAGTCAAGAACACAGCTCTGCACAATCCCTGACTGCGACGTAGAAAGCTTCTGTTCTTAGATTCGTACTGCCAGTTACTGCCATGGCACTGCTCTATGTGCAACATCCTGATAACAGATAAACTCTGATCTGCCGCTGAATTGGTTTGTAGTAAAACAAGAAGCAGGCCAGAACCTACAAAAAACTAAATCATACTTGAAATCTAGTAGACAACATTATAGCTAATGTTCAGTCAATTCTAAATCCAGGTAAATCCACTTACCTCCATTTAAAATCGCCTGCTTTAGATTTTTGCAAATTTTTCAATAACGGTATTGAACTATGTTTTGAAATCTCGCTCAATTGAAAGCATTGCTAGGTTAGTCAGTCTCTCCTGGCTCATTGTACATCTTAGATATGTTTTGATTAATATCAGTTTTGAGAAACTTCTTTCACAACTGGCAGTTGAAACAGTGATAGTTAAAAAGATTCTTAATGCCACAACAAAGTTAGTCAAACTCTCCTGCAGCCTCCACTTGTACACCCACCGAAGAAAATCTAAAGCGGTCCAGTTAGCAGGCTGCTCATCTGTGTTGACTTACTTATACAAGAAAATGTGTTTCCGAAGGTGATTTATTTCATTGAACATACAGTGGATATAAAAAGTCTACACACTCCTGTTAAAATGTCAGATTTCTGTGATGTTAAAAAAATGAGACAAAGATAAATCATTTCAGAACTTTTTCCACCTTTAATGTGACCTTTAAACTGTAACACTCAATTGAAAAACAAACTGAAATCTTTTAGGTGGAGGGAAGAAAACAAAAAAATATATAATGTGGTTGCATAAGTGTGCACACCCTCTTATAACGGGGGATGTAGCTGTGTTCAGAATTAAGCAATCATATTCAAAATCATGTTCAATAGGAGTCATCATACACCTGCCATCATTTAAAGTGTCTCTGATTAACCCCAAATAAAGTTCAGCTGCTCTAGTTGGTCTTTTCTGAAATTTTATTAGTCGCATCCCACAGCAAAAGCCATGGTCCACAGAGAGCTTCCAAAACATCAGAGGGATCTCATTGTTAAAAGGTATCAGTCAGGAGAAGGGTACATTAGGCATTAGATATACCATGTAACACAGTAAAGACAGTCATCATCAAGGGGAGAAAACAGTAACATTACCAAGAACTGGACGTCTCTCCATAATTGATTAAAAGACGAGAAGAAAACTAGTCTGGGAGGCTACCAAGAGGCTTAAGGCAACATTAAAGGAGCTGCAGGAATATCTGGCAAGTACTGGCTGTGTGGTATATGTGACAAAAATCTCCTGTATTCTTCATATGTCTGGGCTATGGGGTAGAGTGGCAAGACGAAAGCCTTTTCATACATAGAAAAACATCCAAGCCAGGCTACATTTTGCAAAAACACACCTGAAGTCTCCTAAAGGCATGTGGGAAAAGGTGCTATGGTCTGATGAAACCAAGGTTAAACTTTTTGGCCATAATTCCAAAAGATATGTTTGGCGCAAAAACAACACTGCACATCACCAAAAGAACACCATACCCACAGTGAAGCATGGTGGTGGCAGCATCATTCTTTGGCACTGTTTTTCTTCAGCTGGAACTGGGGCCTTAGTAAAGCTAGAGGGAATTATGAACAGTTCCAAATACTAGTCAATATTGGCACAAAACCTTCAAGCTTCTGCTAGAAAGCTGAACATGAAGAGGAACTTCATCGTTCAGCATGACAACGACCCAAAGCATACATCCAAATCAACAAAGGAATGGCTTCACCAGAAGAAGATTAACGTTCTGGAATGGCCCAGCCAGAGCCCAGACGTGAATCTGATTGAAAATCTGTGGGGTGATCTGAAGAGGGCTGTGCACAGGAGATGCCCTCGCAATCTGACAGATTTGGAGTGTTTTTGCAAAGAAGAGTGGGCAAATCTTGCCAAGTCAAAATGTGCCATGCTGATAGACTCATACCCAAAAAGACTGAGTGCTGTAATAAAATCAAAAGGTGCTTCAACAAAGTATTAGTTTAAGGGTGTGCACACTTATGCAACCATATTATTTCATGTTTATATTTTTTCTTCCCTCTACCTAAAAGATTTCAGTTTGTTTTTAAATTGAATGGTACAGTTTATAGGTCACATTAAAGGTGGAAAAAGTTCTGAAATGATTTATCTTTGTCTAATTTTTTTTACATCACAGAAACCTGACATTTTAACAGGGGTGTGTAGACTTTTTATATCCACTGTAGCTGCAGCATTCAACTCTGTGTACTTAACACATGTGTGCTGAATTTGTTCATTGATAAAATCATCTTTTTTAATATCTAGCAAAGTCTGGATTTGCAGGAATGCAAACCGCTGGTGAAGCATATACATCTGTGTTGTATGTTTTGTGATTTCTGCTTAAAGCCAATCAACTGCTTCTAGTTGTTTTCTTTTTGTTTCTTGTATTAAAGAGGACCTTTTACCGATTCTTACCCTATGAACTAACTATACAGATATGTAGAGCGGCGCCCAGGGATCTCCCTGCACTTACTATTATTCCCGGGCGCCGCTCCGTTCTCCTGCTATGCCCTCCGGTATCTCCGCTCACTAAGTTATAGTAGGCGGAGATACCAGTCCCTAAGTTATGGTAGGCGGAGTCTGCCCTAGCGCTGGCCAATCGCAGCGCAGAGCTCACAGCCTGGGAGGTTATTTTCTCCCAGGCTGTGAGCTCTGCAATGCGATTGGCCAGCGCTAGGGCAGACTCCGCCTACCATAACTTAGGGAACGGAGATACCGGAGGGCATAGCAGGAGAACGGAGCGGCGCCCGGGGATAATAGTAAGTGCAGAGAGATCCCCGGGCGCCGCTCCACATGTCTGTATACTTAGTTCATAGGGTAAGAATCGGTGAAAGCTCCTCTTTAGTCCTCTAATCGGTGAAAGGTCAAGCCAGCATCACAACTTAGCTCATCGGGCATCTCCTTACGTCTTCCAACTCTTCTCTCTGTAGAAATATTGTACATTTGGCATATCTGCAGAGCTTTTTCAGTTGCCTCTAACACTACAGTCTCGTTTTTCCTGGCAAAATAAAACCAGTGCTTTCAGCTTTTGCACACATTGATCAAGTGCAAGTCCTTTTTGCTGCAGGTAGATCTGAGCATCGTTCACTTTCTTTTAGTACTGGGCTCCAAAAATAAAAAAAATGAAAAAAAGGATAACTCATGATGCAAACTAATAAACTTCCTGCATCCCCTTTGGTTTCAGAGGTTTCTTCTGGCCTATCTCGCAACACTTCCAAAGCATCTATAATTTCCTCAGTGTCTTTAGCAAGTACATATACAGCTTCATGCTTAGAACTTTATCTTGTGTCACATGATCGCTTTAAGTTAATTGGTACATGTTCCTTAAAGGGGTTCTGCACTTTGTTTTAACTGATGATCTATCCTCTGGATAGATCATCAGCTTCTGATCGGCCGGGGTCCGACACCCGGGACCCCCGCCGATCAGCTGTTTAAGAAGGCAGCGGCGCTCCAGCAGCGCCGCGTCCTTCGCACTGTTTACCGCCGGCCCAGTGACGTCACGACTAGTATCAACTAGCGTGGGCACGGCTAAGCTCCATTCAAGTGAACAGAGCTTAGCCCCGCCCACGCTAGTTGATTCTAGTCGTGACATCACTGGGCCAGCGGTAAACAGTGAGAAGGCCACGGCGCTCCTGGAGCGCTCCTGGAGCGCCGCTGCCTTCTCAAACAGCTGATCGTCGGGGGTCCCGGGTGTCGGACCCTGGCTGATCAGAAGCTGATGATCTATCCAGAGGATAGATCATCAGTTAAAACAAAGTGCAGAACCCCTTTAAGAACATTCTATCTATGGGTGGAGCTTGAGAAGAAAGTATGCAATTTTTCTACAGAGCTAAAGAAAGTCATAGACTTTGTTCCAACACCAACTGCATGCACACCGGCAAGATTAAGCGAGTGATTGCTACATGACACAAACACTGCTTTGGGATTGATATCCAAAATGCGTTTCTGTACACCACTAATGTGTCCAGCTATAGTTTCTGCGTTGTCGTATCCTTGGCCATAGCAGTGCTCCAGCTTAAGGCCATCTGCTTGTAACTTGTCACAAATCTGTTTTGTAATGATATCAGCTGATTTCCCATATAACTGAATAAAATCAATGAAATATTCCACATGTTGACTTCAGTATCTTACATGTGAACATATCGAATCACTTGCGACATTTGGTCATTGTGAGAAATATCTGGAGTGCTATCAAACATGATAGCAAAATACTTGGCCTTTGTAATTCTTTGAAAGATGGCTGTTCTAACGTGATCACCAATCGAGCTGATGAACTCATTCTGGCTCTGTGGAGAGAAGTAGGACACAGAGTACCCATGTGCCTGCTAAACTTTGTGAAGATGCTGATTGGCAACTGGGTCATATTTTGCTAGTAACTTGAAAGTTTCTAGGAAGTGCCACAGTTATCATCAGTGCTTAGATTTTCTGAATGACCACATAAGGGTAAGGATTGCCTTGCTAGATAAAGCACACAGTCAACTATTCTGGCTAGGATTGCCTTCTACTTTTCAAATGCCCTGTTGTGCAAGCTGGGCAGCAGCATCAATAGTCTCTTGTTTTTGTAGCCGCATTTCAAATTCTTTCCACATTGTAAATGCACAAAGGTGGTAAGAACTGCGGTCATGTTCTAGCAACCTGGGGTTTAGTTTTCTCCATGCATTAAATCCATTTGACCTTTGGCCTTATGGAAAACCATACAAGGAAAACAATATGCAGCACATTTTATAGGTGAAAACACTAACCATGTCCTTAACATAGTCTCGCCATTCTCCAAATTCATGTAGAACCAGTCCTTAGAAAATGACCTTCCATCACTATCTTTTGGAAACAATGCATCCTTATTCTGCAGTTCCACTGTTCCTCTCTTGACAAGTTCAGTTTTCAGTTTCATCCACAGTTTCACGCCAATAGCCGATATCGGTGAAGACTTTGAGATCAATTCTATCTGGCATAATATTTGGCTGAGCAGAAGTAGGAGCATCTTCACACAAAGCTGTCTCTTCTATTTCTAAAGTAACAAAAGGAATGTCCACAGTAGTGATTAGCGGGAGGTGCCATATTCGACTTTGCGATATTTAGCGAATATTTTATTGAATATTCGTCTTATATTCGTCGAAATCGAATATTCGTCATTATTCTAATTATCGCGAATAATATGTGATTTAATTATTCGCATATTGAGAATTTTCTTTTAACTGTATAAGGCAACTTTCCAATGGCTATGGCTAGGCTAATATGTGTATTTTATGAATATTCTCTATATTGCTATAACTTCGTTTTTTAGAATATTCGTAATATTCTAAAATACGAAGTTATAGCAATATAGCGAATATATTCATTATTTAGAATATTCGTCTTTTTTTTTTCCAATGTGTACTGTTATTCCACTTTGGCATACTGCTCCCCGACAACTGTCCCCGTCACCATGGGAACGCCTGTGGGTTAGAATATACAATCGGATCTGAGTTTTCACGATCTCAGGGAAAACTCAGATCCGATGGTATTTTCTAACCCACAGGCGTTCCCATGGTGACTGGGACGCTTGTCGGGGAGGAGTATGCGAACAACTGTACAGATAGGAAAAAATAATGCGAAAATTCTAAATAATGAATATATTCACTATATTGCTATATATTTGTTTTTTAGAATATTGGTCATTTTATTTTCCATATGAAAACATGATTCCTCCGTGCTTAAGTTGCTTGTGGGCCAATGACTTATTGACCCACAAGAAAGAAGCAGGGAGGAATCATGTTTTCAGATGTTAGAAAATGACGAATATTTGATATAACGAATATATACCACTATATTCGTAATATTCACGAATTTACAAAGTTGCGATATTCGCAATTAATATTCGCTAT
Source organism: Bufo bufo (assembly GCF_905171765.1). NCBI lineage: Eukaryota > Metazoa > Chordata > Amphibia > Anura > Bufonidae > Bufo > Bufo bufo. Next base: position 635,935,903 of record NC_053389.1, read on the forward strand.
TCGAATATTCGAGCTCAACACTAGTCCACAGACACTTGTTCGAGTTCGTGAGGCTCTTGTGATGCTACTGGTGATGGTGATCCTAATGTACTTTCAGCTGTCAAGGCTTCCAGCTTGTTTAGCTTGCTGCTTTTGCAATATCCTCCTCCTCTTTCTGCCTTGTGCACCTGATTCTTTTTTGTTTGGCATTATGGCTAACAGCAGAGGTGTAGTCTTCTGCCAAAAAAAAAAAAAACTAAATATTTATTCACGGTCACTCAATGGGCCAGCATACACATGTCAAGATCATGGTTAGGCATGTGTGTCCATGCATTCACTTACCTTGTGACTTTGTGATGATGGTAAGAAAGTTCTTCTTTCTCCTGGTAGCAGAGATGTTATAGTTATGCTGGGTAAGGAGTTCTCCTTATTGTTGACCACGTTAGTCTCCAAATGGCAAGAGCTGGAATGACACAGGAAGATATTTATCAAATTCAGCCACACTCACTATCAACCAAGCATTTGTGTCCATGCATTCAATTACTCAGCATTTGTATTGAGCTGCAGAATAAGGACTTCAGGTCAGTTTTAGTGCACAGTGAACTCCATGGTGTCAAACCCCCAAAAACCTAGGTGGAAGTCATATAAATGGCGAAATAAAAAGGTCATGGTTATTAGAATGCGGGTGTCATGTTCTAACGAGGAACCACCACCGCTAGAACATATCTAAGCAAACACACAGGCAAGCAGAGAAATGACAGTAAGCAGAAACTGGAGCAGCAGGTAAGGGATCAGTGGCAAGAAATACCACTGGACCAAGAGCACCGGTTTTACTTGGGGCAAAACCCAGAGGGCAGAGATACAGTGAGCCCGTTCTTCACAGAGCCCCAGATGGTAGGGATGAACTTAGCCAAGGCTCACTGGTTGCACCTCCAGGACGGTCCCGATGCACTTGGTCACTTACCTGCAGAGACTGCTGGAAAAGCACCAGCAGTCAACACTAACAGGACTGGAACCCGAGCAAGCTACTGAAGCCCAGACAACCACACAGGACCAGTAAGACAAAACAAACAAGTACCAGCAAACAAGCAGCTGCCTGGACCCCATGTAGATTGACACATTGTAGTCACAGGCAGAGCTGCACACAGACTCGATGTTCTCCCTCCGGAGAACCCAGGAGCCCCCTCACGAAGTCATAAACAGGACAAGCAAAAGCCTGTTCCCCATGCATAGTTAGTCCCATGGGCGAACAGATAGATCTGCACACAAGGCCCAGAAAAATCAGACAGGAACAGAAGCAAATGTCTGGACGCCATGCAGGAAGACACATGGAAGTCGCAGACCAGAAACAGTACAAAACTAAGAAGACATAGAACTAGGCTAGGAGACCTAGCACACAGACACGACTCAGATAACCAGGCAAGGCAGGAAGACCAGGTGACCTCAATGACATAGTAGGTGGCCACACAAACAGGGCAGATGGCATCACCCAGGTGAGGTGCATGGCTCCTGCACCCAGCAAGGCTGGAGACAGACCTCCCCTAAACCCAGGCACGCAGGTATATAAAGAGCACTTAGTGACCACACCCAGACCAGGACCATTAACCCCATCAGAACCAAACAGGGAGGGGAGCCTGCATGAACACAGAAGTGAAAGCACAGGCTACGCCAGAGCACAAACAACCCTTGTCACAATGACCACATTGTGATACTACCAGAACTGAGACAACAGGGAGGGGAACAAGCATACACTAGGAGCAGTTTACACACAGGCTGCCACAACTACACGTAGGCCATAGCAGCCTAGACTACACTGTCACAGAGTGGGGGAAAAATCTAAAATGCTAAAATTAAAATAGGCCCTGTCTTACGGGTTGTCTCACATCAGCAAATAGCATTTATCATGTAGAGTAGAGGACGTTACTACAAGGCACTTACTAATGTATTGTAATTGTTCATATTGCTTTCTTTGATGGCTGGATCAATTCTTTCATCACATTCTACACATCCTGTATCCATGGTTACGACCACCCTGCAATCCAGCAGTGGTGGTCATGCTTGCACACTATAGCGAAAAGCTCCAACTTTTCTGGTAGCTGGGACTGTGGAAGCACACATAGGCTGGCACCTCTTCTGCTGTAGTATACAACTACGACCACCACTGATTGATTGCAGGATGGTGGTAACCATGGAAACCGTGTATAATGTGATGGCAAAATGAATCCAGCTATCAAAACAGGTAATGTGGCGACAATACATTTGTAAGTGTCTTGTATTAACTTTTTATACATGATAAATGCCATTTGCTGAAGTGAGAGATCCCCTTTATTGTTTTTGTGTGAGCTGCGTGAGTGTTGTTTTTTGTGGGGTCACTGGGGAAATTTTTTTATTTCGGTGGACATAATTTTTTGCAACGTTTTTTGGGAGGGCTAAAAACTTAGAATCACATATTTTTCTTCAGTTCTTCAGAAAAGAGACACAAAGAGACACAAAAAAAATGTATGACTGCCAGGAGCCACAAGCTATACATTTACACAAATACGCGTGCTTAGATGATCTGACATAGGGGGAGATTTGAACATGGGGCTTATTTTGTGGGTCTGATGAGGATTTGGGGGTCTTATCTGAGCTCATACAACCCCCATGATCAGTACTTCAATAAAAAACTGTGGACTGTTCTCCATGTGTAGAAGGCTTATCCTGCCGTACCTCTGCTGTCGCTGCTCTGAGGACTGTGGGGCCCTCTCCACAGTGACCTGACGTGCACAGGGTCAGGTCAGAGCGCGGGCCTGCATGTACTATCATTATAGCGACACCAAGCTTGTATGTTTTTTTTTTTTTGTTTTAATAAAAATTATTTTCTTCTTTTCATCACTATATTCTGGCCCCCATAACTTTTTTTTATAGTTACATGTGAGGGCTCATTTTTGTGGAGTGAACTGTAACTTTTATTGATACCAATTTTGTGTCAATTTGGTGTGTATCACATTTTTATTCATGTTTTTTAGGCCTCATGTACACGGCCATTGTGCGGCCATGCTGTGCATTGGGAACCGCACTTTTTGGTCCCCAATGCACAGGCAATGTCCGTGCGGCGGCCAGGACGGATCGAGACCCATTCAACTTGAATGGGTCCGTGATCCATCTGCACCGCAAAAAAATAGAACATGTTCTATTTTTTTGCGGGGCGGAGGCACAAACAGAAACACCACGGAAGCACTCTGTGTTCCGTGCCTCCATTCAGCACCGCAGCTCCAGAATGCAGACCCTGGCGGGGAGCACACAGCCGGTGCCCGCATTTTGTGGACCTGCTGTTTGCGGGCTGCAATACGGCCACGGCCAGGCAACGACCGTGTGCACGAGGCTTAGGCAGATGAAGAGATGAAAAATGGCAAATTGGCCGGGTGTCTGCTGTTTTAAAAGACAATATCGCCAACGAGTCATACGGTGGTAGGGTAGTTGATAATCATGCTAATTAAGTGTAACTATTGGGAGGATGATTAAACAGGGGTATAAAATACTTTGCATACTTTTTTTTATTTTTTTTTATTTTGCAGCATAAAATACGAGTGCAGCAGTCTCATTATCATTTGGAGGCAATTACAGTCATAAACAGTGAATTTTGTGGCCATTTTGCATTGCCACTAGTGTTAAGCAAACTTCTGTTTACGAGTTCGGCGTACAAGGTTTGGGTTATCTAAGAATTCCGTTATGAATTCCGCTGGTAATGGAATCCATAATGGAATTCTTACACAAATCTTGTATGCTGAACTTAAAAACAGAAGTTTGGACTTCCGGTTCTGGCGCTGGTATGAGGAGACGCGTGTAGCGGAGCTCCGCCACCTTCCCTAACAGCCTTACCCTCCGATCACCGCCTACGGGCTCAAGTAACCACACTAAGTGTGGCAAGTGTTGACAGGAAGCGCTGTGTGCATGGAGAGGTACCTGCTACGTAGCGGGAAGAGACCGGAGGACGGAGAAGAGCCGCGGCCGGCGCCGCTGCATAAAAAGGACAAGATGGCGGCCGAGACTGAGACCACGCCGCGGGTAGTTGATTTGAATCAGCCCCCGATATCCTCACAAGAGGACTTGTTCCAGTCTACCCCGCTGCCAGCTGCAGATCTCAAAAGGCTGGCATTAGAGGTTGCGGCCCACCTGGCACCTGATCTCAAATCTACGCTGGCGGCGACGATACAAGACTCCCTTACAGAGCTGCAGGAAGCCTACAGCCAGCAGGGGTACCGCATAGACGAACTGGAGCAGAGGACGGCATGTGTGGAAGAAGACATGCAGGGCACACAGTCACGTATAAAAGTGCTGATGCAGACGGTGAATGAGCTAAAGGATAAGGTCGACGACCTTGAAAACCGCTCACGTCGCAGTAACCTCAGGTTAGTGGGTCTCCCTGAGGACATACCGGGCACAGAGCTTAAGCATATTTGTGAGTCAGAACTCCCCAGAGCGCTGGGACTGTCGATTCCCCGTAAAGTGGAAAGAGCGCATAGGCTGGGGTCACTGCAGAGCCCTCCGGAGGGACCCAAGGAGTTGGCTAATCGCCCGCAGAGAGGCAGACAGGTCATAATGAAATACCTCGATTTCTCTGATAAAGAGGACATTATACGCGCTTTCAGGGCGCGAAAAGAGCCTCTAACCTATAGGGGGCAGAAGATCATGCTTTTTAATGATTACTCGGCAGTGATCACTAAGAAAAGGAGAGGTTTCAGCGAAATTTGCACTTCACTGTTCCAGAGGAAAATCCGTTTTCAACTACTATATCCGGCAGTGTTAAAAGTGAAGTGTGCGGATGGAGTCTACAGGAACTTTAATAATGCCTCAGATGCTGCAGCTTTTTTTGCCCAAGGCCCATATCTCACCGAGCCTGAAGAGCCGGTAGAACAAGGAAGAAGAGCGTCGCAGAGTCCACAATCAGGCTTTCAAGGGACTTCCAGAGGCAAGCCGCAACGGAGAGATGAGACCCAGCACTTTTCGTCTGGCAATCAGCGGAAGCAGCGAAAATGAGGGGTGTCACACCTCATGTTTCCGTGCCTGCGTAAAGGGGGTGTAAGAAATAAGCGAGGGGGGGAAAAAAAAAAAAAAAAGGAGCTGGTGGCCTTCAATCCTCCACTATAAGCTATTCAGGGGAAATGGTATGGGAGGGTAAAATGGTACCAGAAAAAAGTGAAGTCCAGGATGTAATGTTTGTTTCACTTGCCTTTGCAGGTTACTCAGGGATGTTTGTTTCTGTTTGTTGTTTTAGTTATGTTAATGCTGTCCTGCCAATCTCTTTGTCTCATACAATCGACAGTGGGGGGGAAAACCTTTTAAAAATGTGGGGTAATGATTAAGATAGTAACATGGAACGTCAAGGGCCTGCGCTCCCCGCAGAAACGCATAATGGTGCTGCGCCATCTCAAGCGCTTGAAGGCAGATATTGCGGTTCTGCAGGAAACGCATCTCCTGGAGGAGGATTTTATGAGAATGTCAAGGCTCTGGGTGGGCAAGGTTTATGGTTCTCCGGCTATACAGGGCAAGGCAGGTGTGATCACACTGGTACACAAGAACCTACTAAATAGGGTACAGGGTTACACTGCTGATGATGAGGGCAGGATATTGATTCTGACATTGAAAGATGGGAGCAGGAATCTCAACATATATAATGTTTATGCACCCAATGTACAGCAAGGTCGTTTCTTTGCCTCCCTGAGAGATAAGATACTGGCAGATCAGGTGGGCAATATATTGGTAGGAGGAGATTTTAACGCCACAATGGTAGAAAGTGAAGATCGTAAGCAGTCAGGGGCGTTGAGGAATAGGGCTCATGGGAGAGGTGGGGTTTTGTCTTCCCTTACAGAGGACATTGCTTTGGTGGATACATGGAGGGTGTCACACCCAGATGAAAGGGACTTTACCCACTTCTCCCATGCGCAAAACTCGTGGTCTCGTATAGACTACTGGTTGGCTAAACCAGAACTCTTGTCCAGAGTCAGCGAGGTAGCTATTGAAAACCTGGTGATCTCAGATCACTCGCCAGTGGTTCTGTCTCTGGCGGATATGGAACCGAGAGGGACAGAATACATTTGGAAATTCCCGTCTTTCCTATCTGAGGATGAGACCTTTATAGAATTACTACGGGGTTGGTGGCTGGAATACAGCACTACTAATCAGGAGCATGAATCTGACCCCCTTCTTTTCTGGGAAGCAGGCAAATCAGTTATACGGGGCAGGTTGATAGCATATATAACAGGCCTCAAGAAAGCTACAAAGGCACAATTTATCAAGTGTAGCCGGACAGTTCAGGGTTGCTATAGGGTTTTTGTGCAATCTCCTTCGCCAGAGAACAAGGAAAAGTGGAGTACAGCAAGAGAGGAGTTCGAGATTTGGGCAAAGAGAAAGGAAAGCTTTCACACAGCTAGATGGGAACTAGAGTTGCACAAGTTCAGCAACAAGGCAGGCAAACTCCTGGCAAATCTGGCTAAGGGGCGTAGACAAACAATCCCTATCACCCATCTACGTGACTCAGCAGGGAAAATTAGATCCCAACCCCCCGATATCCTAAATTTTTTTAGGAGTTACTATTCTGATCTATATAGTAGACCTCCAGACAATGTAGGCTTGGGCCCTAGTATCTTGGAAGGCTTAAATCTCCCAGTGATAGCGCAGGAGGATCTAGACCAGCTTAATAGGCCCATCACGGAAGAGGAAATCCTGAAAACAATAGCACTGCTACCTGGGAATAAAGCACCAGGCCCGGATGGGTATTCGGGTGCCTTCTATAAAGCCCTTAAAGCGCAAATATCACCGATACTATCTAAACTGGGTAATGTCCTCTTAAAGGGGGGGAGGTTATCTGCTCAAATGAATATGGCGCACATACGCATGTTCCCCAAGGAGGGCAAACCAGCTGAGGACCCCGCGTCATACAGACCTATATCCCTCATAAATCAGGATGTTAAAATCCTCTCGAAACTTATGGCCAATAGGTTAGCAAGCATCCTCCCGAGCCTGATCTGCCCTTCACAGGTTGGTTTTGTTAGAAACCGGTCGCCAACATCCGTAGGGTCCTGGCGGTCTTGGATGAGGTGGGCCGGGGGAAGGGAGGTGTTTCGACGCCCTCCATAGTCACTCTCGACGCTGAAAAAGCTTTTGATAAGGTAAATTGGGAGTGGCTATGGAGGGTGTTGGATAAATTTGGGGTGAGAGGCTCTTTTAGGGAATACCTTACTCAGCTTTACACAACTCCTATGGCCAGGATAGGCATGCAAGGCTTTCTCTCTGATCCTTTTAGCTTACATAGGGGTACAAGGCAGGGCTGCCCTTTATCCCCCCTGTTGTTTGACCTGGCGGTAGAGCCTCTGGTCCGTTTTCTAAACTCGGGCGGGATTTTCGAGGGTATTAAAATAGGTAACTCTGAACTGAAGGCAATTTTTTTTGCAGACGACATACTTCTATTCATGGGCAACCCTGTGACAGACCTACAGGTAGTTCTGAGCAGCATTGCAAAATTTGGTCAGTTTTCAGGGTTCACGATAAATACAGCCAAGTGTGCGCTTCTACAGCTTGGGAGAGGGGAAAATACATTAAAGCCTGGGAGCACTCTAGAGGGGATACCGGTGGCTAAAGGTCACATTACATATTTAGGTATCAAGATAGGTTCTAGGGCAGATTTATTATACGGCCTGAATTATACCCCCTTATTGAGTAAAGTGACTAGGGAACTGCGAGGATGGCAGAACCTGCCCCTGCCCCTATTGGGCAGAATCCATTTAGTCAAAATGATCAGCTTCTCCAGACTCCTTTATCCTCTCCAGACTTTGCCCTTGCTGATTAAGCATGTAGACATCTGTAGACTTCATGGTGAGGTGACACGCTTTATCTGGAAGGGAAAGAGACCACGTATAGGTCTGAGGAAGCTGATGGCCCTGAAACTGAAAGGGGGAATGAACATGCCAGATGTCAGGATATATAACCAGGCATGTCTTCTTAGACACATTATTGACTGGCTACGCCACACAAGTTTCCACTCTGATTATTCTTTGGAGAGGGAACTTTGCGCACCATGGGATCCCTGCACCCTATTACATACGGCTTTGAGAGCCCTACCCATGCATCTGCGGAATTCGATTATCTTCCGCCACACATGGGCAGCATGGAGAACTATTAGGAAGAGTCTACGACTGTGTCAGGGAGTCTCGAAATACTTACCTCTGTGGGGACATCCGGAATTTGAACAGGGAAGGAGGAATGCTTTATTTGAGGAATGGAAGCAGAAAGGAATACTGACGGCCCAGCAGTTGTTACACAAGAATGAGAATAGATGGTTATCATGTCAGGAGGTTAGGGATGCTTATCACCTGAGTCCTTTTCAAACTATCCAATACTCCCAGGTTAATAAATTCTTAACTGATAGGCTGAGGGATGTCTCTAAGGAAATTGTGACGAATGACTTTGATAAGATAGTAATGAAGGGTACAGGCCCGCAATCCATTTCTCTATTGTACTCCCAATTAAGGTTGATTTTGGGGGATGGACTACCACGTCTAGCTTTTCGCCCATGGGCTCGTATATTAGAGGACAACGAGGCAGGGGAGAAGATTCTTAAGGGCTGGTGGGCCATGAGGAATTCAGTCATAAATGAAGTTTGGAGGGACACACATTTCAGGATAATGCATAATGCTATTTACACTTTTAACCTCCCGGCAGGCCCCAACAGGTTAGACAGGATTACTAGTTGTCCTAAGTGTAAGGTCATGCACACTGATCTATTTCATGGTCTTTGGTCGTGCCCCCGCATACAGGATCTGTGGAATCAGGTGGCACAAATATCTAAGGATAGTTGGAATTTGACGGTCCCGTTGAACCCTATGACCTTTCTCTTTCATTATTGGGAGGAGCTAAAGGATGGAGTCCTTCTGGAGCGGAGACTGCCGACCCTTTTCCATGCACTCTGTATGGTAACTAAGAGGAGCATTTTACAACATTGGCTCCGGCCTTCGGTCCCCTCAAGGGATGACATATTAACATGCCTTAGAGAACTACTGAATCTGGAGCGAGGGGATGTTATGAAACATAAGGAAGGAAAGGGAGGTAAATTTCTAAAGAGGTGGAGAGGCTTTCTGACACAGTTCTTCTCTGACTCAGATATTGAACACATCATGAGACCCTTCACTTTGACAAAATGGTATCTGGAGGAGCAGTTGAAAGGGTCGCTAGGCCGATTGGCACAATAACAGGTTTCCTACAAACACCCACATTGTTACTAATATGATGATATCATTGTTTTAAACCATGTCTGACGAAAGGTATGGCGATTGTTTTGGCAGGAGGATAGTTAGTTTCGAATAGGGGTAGGGGGGGGGAGGGCAATTGAGTTTTCTCAGAGTGGGGGAGGGGGGGGGTTATTTTGAAAGGTTAGGAAAATAATTGAAGTGAAGGACAACTTGTTTGGAGTCTCTACTGTATACATAGACATAAATGTCTGTTTTCTGAAAATATTTTGTAACAAATATGCAATGCTTCTGAATTGTACTTTGTATATGTCCTTACTTTTGAAAATAAAAAATTTTCTTGGAAGAAAAACAGAAGTTTGCTCATCCCTAATTGCCACTTATCTGCCTCCCAAGAAACTACAGTGGGATGCGAAAGTTTGGGCAACCTTGTTAATCGTCATGATTTTCCTGTATAAATCGTTGGTTGTTACGATAAAAAATGTCAGTTAAATATATCATATAGGAGACACACACAGTGATATTTGAGAAGTGAAATAAAGTTTATTGGATTTACAGAAAGTGTGCTATAATTGTTTAAACAAAATTAGGCAGGTGCATAAATTTGGGCACTGTTGTCATTTTATTGATTCCAAAACCTTTAGAACTAATTATTGGAACTCAAATTGGCTTGGTAAGCTCAGTGACCCCTGATCTACATACACAGGTGAATCCAATTATGAGAAAGTGTATTTAAGGGGGTCAATTGTAAGTTTCCCTCCTCTTTTAATTTTCTCTGAAGAGTAGCAACATGGGGGTCTCAAAACAACTCTCAAATGACCAGAAGACAAAGATTGTTCACCATCATGGTTTAGGGGAAGGATACAGAAAGCTGTCTCAGAGATTTCAGCCGTCTGTTTCCACAGTTAGGAACATATTGAGGAAATGGAAGACCATAGGCTCAGTTCAAGTTAAGGCTCGAAGTGGCAGACCAAGAAAAATCTCGGATAGACAGAAGCGACGAATGGTGAGAACAGTCAGAGTCAACCCACAGACCAGCACCAAAGACCTACAACATCATCTTGCTGCAGATGGAGTCACTGTGCATCGTTCAACCATTCGGCGCACTTTACACAAGGAGATGCTGTATGCGAGAGGGATGCAGAGGAAGCCTTTTCTCCGCCCACAGCACAAAAAGTGCCGCTTGAGGTGGGCTAAAGCACATTTGGACAAGCCAGCTTCATTTTGGAATAAGGTGCTGTGGACTGATGAAACTAAAATTGAGTTATTTGGCCATAACAAGGGGCGTTATGCATGGAGGAAAAAGAACACAGCATTCCAAGAAAAACACCTGCTACCTACAGTAAAATATGGTGGTGGTTCCATCATGCTGTGGGGCTGTGTGGCCAGTGCAGGGACTGGGAATCTTGTCAAAGTTGAGGGACGCATGGATTCCACTCAGTATCAGCAGATTCTGGAGACCAATGTCCAGGAATCAGTGACAAAGCTGAAGCTGCGCCGGGGCTGGATCTTTCAACAAGACAACGACCCTAAACACTGCTCAAAATCCACTAAGGCATTTATGCAGAGGAGCAAGTACAAAGTTCTGGAATGGCCATCTCCGTCCCCAGACCTGAATATAATTGAAAATCTGTGGTGTGACTTAAAGAGAGCTGTCCATGCTCGGAAGCCATCAAACCTGAATGAACTAAAGATGTTTTGTAAAGAGGAATGGTCCAAAATACCTTCAACCAGAATCCAGACTCTCATTGGAACCTACAGGAAGCATTTAGAGGCTGTCATTTCTGCAAAAAGAGGATCTACTAAATATTGATTTCATTTCTTTTTTTGTGGTGCCCAAATTTATGCACCTGCCTAATTTTGTTTAAACAATTATAGCACACTTTCTGTAAATCCAATAAACTTCATTTCACTTCTCAAATATCACTGTGTGTGTCTCCTATATGATATATTTAACTGACATTTTTTATCATAACAACCAACGATTTATACAGGAAAATCATGACGATTAACAAGGTTGCCCAAACTTTCGCATCCCACTGTACATGGCCAACGGGTGAGCATACCAGAAGAGAATTTTCTTCCTTTGGCCATGCTGTTTCTTGATAGGTTACAAAGTCATTATGTAACTGCAGAAATGCAAATATGGCTGACTGTCAAAATGTCCCTCCCAACCACTGTGACTGGGTTATCTACCAGCAGCACATTGCCCCTCACATAGCTTACACTTCAAGCTGCAGCCTGCAGGCAGTTGCCCATGGAGTGTTAAGTACAGTGAGCAATGTGCTCACCCTTGAAGCCACCTCTCGCCGTCTTCTCTTCTTACTCCTGTACTTTATTCCAGCAAGGAGGCGGTGCTAATTAAGTCCTGCGCAGAATGTCCTCAAACGTCAGGACGTTATCACTGTAGGCCTGCTGTGAGTACTTATTAGCGTGGCACTGCAACTCTCGGCAGTGCTGCGCTTTACACTTTGTGACATCAAACCAATGAGGGGCGTTTGGGGCGGCGTTGGGCCCCATAAATGAAGTTCTAAGGAGCCGCAGGTTGGCCACCCCTGGCATAAAGATTTACTACTGAATTCAAACAGGGCTGGTTAAAAGGTAATTTGTTTTGTTTCATTGATCCAGTGCATCTTAAAAGAAGATAAAGAAAGATTGCATATAGACTTGATTACAAAATCATTACGCAAACTACAAAGTGTAGTCTGATTCTCCTCTTATTCTTGATAGCCTACCTAACGAGAGTCAGCAGGAGACAGATGGAAAGAAGTATGACTGTAGGATTTGGCCAAAAAAAGTAATATGACAGCTTTTTCCTATAAAGTGGATTTTCTGATATATGGTGCTATTATACATACCTTTAAAGGGGTATTCCCATCACAATGATCTCTGTTAAATCTCTTAATGATTCGACAGTGATCATTTTTCTAAATACATTTTATTAACCAATTCCCACCCTTTTTGAGAAAATAAGTCCCCTCTTACCTGATTGTTGTTTTTCGTCTCCCCTGGTTACGGCCACCTCTCCTGTTGAATCCCGTCAGGCCACGCTTCTGCAGAAGACTGAAGATTCTCTCCTGGCCGGGCCGCGCAATGTCCTGAACGCGCATGCCGCCGTGCATGCGCCATGATTACTTCTTCCTGGCCAGTATAGTACACAGCCGCGAACGCGCACGCTGGCTCTGTACTATACAGGCCAGGAATAAGTCACCATGGCACATGCGCGGCGGCGTGCGCGTTCAGGACATTGCGCGGTCCGGGCCGGGAGAAAAACTTTAGACTTCTGCGCAAGTGCGGCCTGGCCGGGAGAAGACGTCAATCAAGCACCACCGAATCCAGGAAGTGAACGTCTCGCTGGACGAAGGTAAGTATGAAAACTGAAGATGGGAATACCGCTTTAATTATTACTACTAAGTGATGGGGGCTTATCGTTACACCCCTGCTTAGATCTGTTTTACTCGCTTTGCATTCTTTTTTAAGTTCAAATATTAGTGGTTTATAATTAGTTTCTGTGTGTGCTATCCTTGCAGCATAGCAAGGAAATCATAAAGAAGGCACCAGATCTACCTGACCTGGGGTAAAAGTTTCTTCTAGGAATTAAATAATAGAAAGACTCCAATTTAGTTCATAGCAACAACTAAAAAATGCTAAATGTTCATTATGAAACTGAAATATAATAAGCCAATGCAATTATCTATTGGCTATGGGAGGAGAATATGGCTCTCTCTCATTGGAAAAACTGATATTATGATCACATTTGGGTATCACAACTTCCACTTTTGACACATATTAATGTCATTAACATTTTAGATATCTTTGCTCTATATAAAACAAAATGAAGAAGGAGAGGGATATATACATGAAATATATAATTTCGGGTACCTGTAAGGATTTTTAAGTTATAGGGCTGAACTGTAAGGCCCCTTTCACACGAGTGAGTATTCCGCGCGGATGCGATGCGGGAGGTGAACGCATTGCACCCGCACTGAATACCGACCCATTCATTTCTATGGGGCTGTGCACACGAGCGGTGATTTTCACGCATCACTTTTGCGTTGCGTGAAAATCGCAGCATGCTCCTCTTTGTGCGTTTTTCACGTAACACAGGCCCCATAGAAATGAATGGGGTTGCGTGAAAATCTCAAGCATCCGCAAGCAAGTGCGGATGCGGTGCGATTTTTACGCACGGTTGCTAGGAGACGATCGGGATGGAGACCCGATCATTATTATTTTCCCTTATAACATGGTTATAAGGGAAAATAATAGCATTCTGAATACAGAATGCATAGTAAAACAGCGCTGGAGGGGTTAAAAAAATAATAATAATAATCATTTAACTCACCTTAATCCACTTGCTCGCGTAGCCGGCATCTCCGTCTGTCTCTTTTACTGTATAGGACCTGTGGTGAGCATTAACTATAGTTCAAGGACCTGGGATGACGTCACTCCGGTCATCACATGGTACGTCACATGATCTTTTACCATGGTGATTCACCATGGTAAAAGATCATGTGACGTACCATGTGATGACCGGAGTGACGTCACCACAGGTCCTTCAACAAAGGAGACACAAGGAGATGCCGGGCTACGCGATCAAGTGGATTAAGGTGAGTTAAATGATTTTTTATTTTTTTTTAACCCCTCCAGCGCTGTTTTACTATGCATTCTGTATTCAGAATGCTATTATTTTCCCTTATAACTATGTTATAAGGGAAAATAATACTATTTACAGAACACCGATCCCAAGCCCGAACTTCTGTGAAGAAGTTCGGGTTTGGGTACCAAACACGCGCGATTTTTCTCACGCGAGTGCAAAACGCATTACAATGTTTTGCACTCGCGCGGAAAAATCGCGGGTGTTCCCGCAACACACCCGCACATTTTCCCGCAACGCCCGTGTGAAAGAGGCCTAATACTAGCGCAAGGGCAAGACTGGTAACAACAGACCTAATCTATGACTAATTTAGAGCATATGTGTAACCTTTCTGCCTACTTTAACCCTTTCAGTATCGAGCCACTTTTCACCTTAAATCCCAGGCTGATTTTTGCAAATCTGCCATGTGTCAATTTATGTGGAAATAACTTTGGAACGCTTTCACTTATCCCAGCCATTTTGAGATTGTGACACATTGCACCTCATGACAGTGGTAAATTTGAGTTGATATATTTCATCTTTGATTATAAAATAATCCAAAATTTACCCAAAATGTGAAAAAAAAATAATTCTAAATTTGAATTTCTCTACTTTTAAGACCGATAGTAATACCTCATAAATTAGTTATCAATCAACATTCCCCATATGTCTGCTTTATGTTGGCATAATTTTGTAAATGTGATTTTATTTTTTTAGGACGTTAGAAGGCTTCAAATTTTAGAAGCAATTTTTCAAATTTTTGAATTTTTAGTATTTTCTATTTGAAGAGACCCTGACCCTTCAGTGGAAACCCTCAAAAAGTGACCCCTTACACCCCTTAAAGAATATAATAAGGGGGGTACTGAGCACTTTGAATCCCTAAGCATTTTAAAGAATTTGGAAACACTTGGCTGTGAAAATGAAAAGCTTCATTTCTTCTAATAAAATTTAGTTTTAGCCCCAAATTTTTCATTTTCACAAGGGGTAACAGGAGAAAAAGCACCCCATAAATTGTTACCCATTTTCTCCTGAATACTACAACACCCCATATGTGGTGGTAAACTGCTGGAGGTCACATGGCAAGATTCAGAAAGGAAGGAGCGCCATATGGCTTTTGCAGCGTAGATTTTGATGGATTGGTTTACTGGTGCCATTGGTTTTTATTTTTTGAGTGATTGTCTTTTGTGGGGGCTCATTTTTTGTGGGATGAGGTGTCATTTTTATTGGTACCATTTTGAGGTACATAAGACTTTTTGATCGCTTAGTATTACACTTTTTGTAAGGCAAGGTGAAAAAAATGGCATAGTTTTTTTATTTAAATTTTTTTACAACATTCACCTGAGGGGGCATCTTATGTGATAATTTTATAGAGCAGGTTGTTACGGATGTGGCGATACCCAATGTGTCTATTATTTTTATTTGTGTTAAGTTTTACACAGTAAAAACATTTTTCAACAGAATAAAATCTTGTTTTTGTGTTGCCATTTTCTGAGAGCTCTATTTTTTATATTTTTTGGGCAATTGTCTTAGGTAGGCTCTCATTTTTTGCGGGATGAGATAACGGTTTGATTTTGGGCTAAATACGCCTTTTTGATCACTTGGTATTAAACTTGGCTGTTTTGGCACTGTTTTTAGTTGTTTTGTTTTTTTACGATGTTCACTTAACGGGGTTGATCATGTAATATTTTTTATAGAGCTGGTCGATACAGACACGGCGATACCTAATATGTATATTTCTTTTGCAATTACCTTTTTGAGGTTTTCCCTCCTTATGGAGGGCGTCAATGATGGTTTTCTGCACAACTGTCAGGTCAGCAGTCTTTCCCATGATTATGATTCTTACTGTACCAGACTGAGAGACAATTTTAAGGCTCAGGAACCCTTTGCAGGTGTTATGGATTAATTAGCTGACTAAAGTGTGACACTTTGAGCCTAGAATATTGAACCCTTTCACAATATTCTAATTTTCTGAGATTGTGAATTTGCGGTTTTCATAAGCTATAAGCCATAATCATCCACATTATAACAAATAAAGGCTTGACATATCTTGCTTTGCATGTAATGAGTCTATCTCATATATTAATTTCACCTTTTATGTTGCATTACTGAAATAAATGAACTTTTGCACGATATTCAAATTTTTCGAATTTCACCTGTACATGCAAGTTGCAGAGGCCAAATGAAGCTACATTTTTTAATTTAAACAGCCCATTTTATCACCTTCATGACCAGACACATTTTTTACATTATTCAAATAATTTTTGCGTCCTTTTTTCAGTGATAGATGGGACTTTGTTATATCATGTTTATTTTAGTATATTTATACCTGGAAAAAATGTAAACAAAAAAGTCTGTTTTTCAAATTGTTTTCCACTTTTAACAGCACAAATTATGACTACAATATCTTTTGAAATTTTGTCCTCTTTCTGTTATTTTATTTTTTTATATATGTCTCACTGCAGAGCTGATCTCATCCTCTAAGGCCCAAAAGCCATTGCAATTACAGGGCACACAGTTATCATGTGTTAGGCTACTTTCACACTGCCGTTTCTGGGTCCACCTGTGAGATCCATTTCAAGGCACTCACAAGCGGCCCAAAACAGATCAGTTCAGCCCCATTGCATTCTGAATGGATAAGGATCCGTCAGAATCCATCAGTTTGCCTCCGTTCAGCCTCCATTCCGCTCCGTCTGACGAAACTGAGCCAAACTGATCCGTCCTGATTTACAATGTAAGTCAAGGGGGACGGATCCATTTTTACTGACACAATATGGTGCAATTGAAAACGGATCCGCCTCCCATTGACTTTTAATGTAAGTCAAAATGGATCCGTTTGCATTATCATGATTTTTTTGTTCATGGTAATGCAAACGGATCCGTTCTGAACGGATACAAGCGTTTGCATTATAGGTGCGGATCTGTCTGTGCAGATACCAGACGGATCCGCACCTAAACGCAGGTGCGAAAGTAGCATTAGACGCAAAGGGTGCGAGAATATGTCCTAATTAATTAAAGAACATGGGCTCAAACAACTTGTAATATGCGTTACAATGCTGTAGTCTCTGAATACGTTCATACCTAAAAAGGAGAAATAACAGATTATATATTTGATATGGTCTGACCACTAAATAGCTTTTCAGTTAATGGGAGTCATTTGAAAGCCCTTACTTAGTCTAGTTTAGTAGTACAGTGCATTTTTTAGCCCTGGTAAAGCAGAGCACCTGCCCTGAGAAGGGCGACCCTAGACTGACTAGAGCATCCTATATTCTGCAGAGCCCTTTCTCCAGACCACATCAGATATCTAATCCCTTATTTTCTTTATCGGGTATGAACATTAGGGCACTACAGTAGTTTTAGAACATATTGTAAAAGTTGTGTTTTAGTCCATGTCCTCTCCTTAAAGGGGTATTCCCATCTCAGACAATGGGGGCATATCGCTAGCATATGCCCCCATTGTCTCATAGGTGCAGGTCCCACCTCTGGGACCCGCACCTACAATAAGAACCGAGCGGGAAGAGCTGTGGCTGGAGGACCCCGGATTTCCCGGGGTCCGTCCACCACCAAGCGCTGCTCCCTGCTGCTCCCATAAAAGTGAATGGGAGCGCACCCCACGCGCGGCCACAGCTCCCATTCATTTCTATGGGGCAGACGGAAATAGCGTATACATGGCACTTACTGAGAATCATGTATACAGTAATTGGGAAGGCAGGGGCGTAAATAAACCATCTTTTGCTTCTTTGTGCACAATACCTGTGCAGCTGCAGAAACTGCAAGGACGTACAGAAATTTCCTTTGTCATTTGCCAAACATTTTTCTTGCCAGACATTATAAGTTGACCAGTGGTCCGCAAAAAATGTTGAGATAATGAGAAATAAAAGTTTTATTCCCATGCATTATAGCAGAGGGCAAGCATAGTGCAATACATTGTATAGTGGCTGTGCTTGGTATTGCAGCTCATATCCAATCACTTGAATGGGACTGAGCTTTACATAGGCCATGTGAACAGTAAACGTTTTGTCACTGACCTACACAGAGGCCGCAGCGCTCACAAGAGCACTACATCCTCTTCAAACATCTGATTGGTGTGGGTGACGAAATTCAGACCACATTGATCAGACATTGTTGACCTATCCTGAGATTATCAATATTCTACTCCAGGAAAGTTGCTGTAAGGGTGTACGCCAGGAGGATACCTGATGTATACCTATGACGAAGGCTGTAACGTATCCCACAATAGAAGCATATAGTGGGATATGTTAAGTGCAGGGAATACAGAGCATGGAATACAGAGGAGTCACATAACTATCCTGGGCATGGCCCCTGCACTGTGTGTCCGTCCGCCTGCTTTCTTAAGTTAACCCTTTCCCCAGGAAGTTCTGCAGCTCTATGACATAGAGCAGAGAGACATAGTGTAATAAATGGACATCTGAAAAACAGAAATACCAAAAAGAGCTTGCAGAAGGAGTCTTTAATTATTTTACAGAAGCAGAGTGAAAAGTTTAAAGATATCTAAGTTGGGACACATTCAGTCCTGTGGTCAGTGTGTCAAACAGTGTCATAAATGTAAATTCCCAAATTATTTTGGCTCTTTGAGATCTGAAATTGCAGTTTATTATGTATGTTTTCATATGTTCTTCATTGTGTCTTAAACTACAAAAAATGCTTACCCACAGGAAACGTGTCTTATGAGATTTAAGTTTCATAAATGTTTCTCCAAACTAGATGTCCTCAACAGGACATTTAGTGCAGAGAATTAGGTAGACAACGTTGGATGTAGAATATGTGAATAACCCAGGGATCTTATAGTCCTTGTGTGTGTTGGGAATCCAGATCTTGTCTGTCGTGGGAACAGTTTTGTATCTCCTTACTTTACAGGTATACATTTCATTTTGTGTAGTATATGGCAATAAATTCCTGATATGGACATTTTCCAAATATGGAGGTTCTCAGTAACATCAATGGAGGGTCTAGGAAAATGGTTTTCAGCTGGTCATCTTTGTGATGCAATTTTTGTGCAGTTTTCTCAGTACCAATAGCTGTGGCTTGTAGGTCACTACCAGAGTTACACAGTGGTTCTCTTTCTTTTCCTTGTATTGGACAAGTTGACTTCTTGATATCCTGGTGGCTCTTGTGATTTGATCTTAAACTGAAGAAAGATGACAGCCATAATGTAAAAATGGCCTTTTCATATGGAGTAAGTGTTCATCCCTGATGGACTATAACAGATACAATTATATCTGATGACCTGACTGTAGATGATAGACCTTTTAATGTGTTTTGGGTGAAAGCCGTCCCATTTAAGGTATGTAAGCCGAACTATAGGTTTTTGATACAGGGATTTCTGTTTTGAGATGTTGTGAAGTTTTATGGTTGTGTCCATAAAGCTGATTTCTGTATTTGAATAGTTGAGTGTTAGGTTTATGGTGGGTTGAAATTCATTGAATCCTTCATGGAATTTCATTAGCTCATGTTTAGGATACCCAGAAGTAGTTTTCCAGCTTTGCTATCAAGGGTTTGCATATTGAGGTGTCATTTTGCTGCCCATTGTGGTTCCAGGAAATTAGGACTACTAATCAGTAACTCATTTAGGAATGTAGCACAGTCTACAATACTGGATTAACATAAAAAAAAAAAAACATTGAACATCAACATGCAGGAAAGAAGGGCAATTTATACCTAAAAAAACAACAAAGAGATCACCATAAAACCTGCAGATAAGGGTGGTGCTATAGTCCTTTTCAACACTTTGGACCATTAAAAGGAGAACACCGACAACTTTACTCTATACTATATCAAAATGGCTGAAGACTAAGCTCAAAAATATTAGTTGAGAGTTGAGAAAAGTCATCAGATGTTTGCCTGCAGAATCCACAAAACTTATAGACTTGGTACTGAGAATCCCAGGATTGGAGTATTCTATATGCTTCCTAATACATAAGCCTGGTAATCTAGGAACGCTGATCATCTCAGGTGTGGGAACACTGAAAAGATCTCAGGATGGGTAGCCCTTAAACCATAGGTGAGGGATGCAACAAGCTATCTACAGGACAACACTTATTTATTGAACAAACTGTCGTTCATAGGTCCCCTCCCTAAAAGTAACATCTTGGCAACCATGTGGAATCCTTATATTTCAGCATCCCACATGTTGACAGATTAACTGCTTGCCAAGTATATCTAGATGCTAATGGGATTGTCTCAGATTCTGTACTACAACTCACAGAATTCATTCTCACTCACAATTTTTTCTCTTTTGGCAAGTATGTACACTCACCTAAAGAATTATTAACAACACCTGTTCTATTTCTCATTAATGCAATTATCTAGTCAACCAATCACATGGCAGTTGCTTCAATGCATTTAGGGGTGTGGTCCTGGTCAAGACAATCTCCTGAACTCCAAACTGAATGTCAGAATGGGAAAGAAGGTGATTTAAGCAATTTTGAGCGTGGCATGGTTGTTGGTGCCAGACGGGCCAGTCTGAGTATTTCACAATCTGCTCAGTTACTGGGATTTTCACGCACAACCATTTCTAGGGCTTGCAAAGAATGGTGTGAAAAGGGAAAAACATCCAGTATGCGGCAGTCCTGTGGGCAAAAATGCCTTGTGGATGCTAGAGGTCAGAGGAGAATGGGCCGACTGATTCAAGCTGATAGAAGAGCAACGTTGACTGAAATAACCACTCGTTACAACCGAGGTATGCAGCAAAGCATTTGTGAAGCCACAACACGCACAACCTTGAGGCGGATGGGCTACAACAGCAGAAGACCCCACCGGGTACCACTCATCTCCACTACAAATAGGAAAAAGAGGCTACAATTTGCACAAGCTCACCAAAATTGGACTGTTGAAGACTGGAAAAATGTTGCCTGGTCTGATGAGTCTCAATATCTGTTGAGACATTCAAATGGTAGAGTCCAAATTTGGCGTAAACAGAATGAGAACATGTATCCATCCTCTGATGGCTACTTCCAGCAGGATAATGCACCATGTCACAAAGCTCGAATCATTTCAAATTGGTTTCTTGAACATGACAATGAGTTCACTGTACTAAAATGGCCCCCACAGTCACCAGATCTCAACCCAATAGAGCATCTTTGGGATGTGGTGGAACGGGAGCTTCGTGCCCTGGATGTGCATCCCTCAAATCTCCATCAACTGCAAGATACTATCCTATCAATATGGGCCAACATTTCTAAAGAATGCTATCAGCACCTTGTTGAATAAATGCCACGTAGAAAGGCAGTTCTGAAGGCAAAAGGGGGTCCAACACCGTATTAGTATGGTGGTCCTAATAATTCTTGAGGTGAGTGTACAGTCGTGGCCAAAAGTTTTGAGAATGACACAAATATTAGTTCTCACAAAGTTTGCTGCTAAACTGCTTTTAGATCTTTGTTTCAGTTGTTTCTGTGATGTAGTGAAATATAATTACACGCACTTCATACGTTTCAAAGGCTTTTATCGACAATTACATGACATTTATGCAAAGAGTCAGTATTTGCAGTTTTGGCCCTTCTTTTTCAGGACCTCTGCAATTCGACTGGGCATGCTCTCAATCAACTTCTGGGCCAATTCCTGACTGATAGCAACCCATTCTTTCATAATCACTTCTTGGAGTTTGTCAGAATTAGTGGGTTTTTGTTTGTCCATCCGCCTCTTGAGGATTGACCACAAGTTCTCAATGGGATTAAGATCTGGGGAGTTTCCAGGCCATGGACCCAAAATGTCAACGTTTTGGTCCCCGAGCCACTTAGTTATCACTTTTGCCTTATGGCACGGTGCTCCATCGTGCTGGATAATGCATTGTTCTTCACCAAACTGTTGTTGGATTGTTGGAAGAAGTTGCTATGTTGGAGGGTGTTTTGGTACCATTCTTTATTCATGGCTGTGTTTTTGGGCAAAATTGTGAGTGAGCCCACTCCCTTGGATGAGAAGCAACCCCACACATGAATGGTCTCAGGATGCTTTACTGTTGGCATGACACAGGACTGATGGTAGCACTCATCTTTTCTTCTCCGGACAAGCCTTTTTCCAGATGCCCCAAAAAATCGGAAAGAGGCTTCATCGGAGAATATGACTTTGCCCCAGTCCTCAGCAGTCCATTCACCATACTTTCTGCAGAAGATCAATCTGTCCCTGATGTTTTTTTTTGAGAGAAGTGGCTTCTTTGCTGGCCTTCTTGACACCAGGCCATCTTCCAAAAGTCTTCGCCTCACTGTGCGTGCAGATGCGCTCACACCGGCCTGCTGCCATTCCTGAGCAAGCTCTGCACTGGTGGCACTCCGATCCCGCAGCTGAATCCTCTTTAGGAGACGATCTTGGCGCTTGCTGGACTTTCTTGGACGCCCTGAAGCCTTCTTAACAAGAATTAAACCTCTTTGCTTGAAGTTCTTGTTGATCCTATAAATTGTTGATTGAGGTGCAATCTTAGTAGCCACAATATCCTTGCATGTGAAGCCATTTTTATGCAATGCAATGATGACAGCACGCGTTTCTTTGCAGGTCACCATGGTTAACAATGGAAGAACAATGATTTCAAGCATCACCCTCCTTTTAACATGTCAAGTCTGCCATTTTAACCCAATCAGCCTGACATAATGATCTCCAGCCTTGTGCTCGTCAACATTCTCACCTGAGTTAACAAGACGATTACTGAAATTATCTCAGCAGGTCCCTTAATGACAGCAATGAAATGCAGTGGAAAGGTTTTTTGGGGATTAAGTTAATTTTCATGGCAAAGAAGGACTATGCAATTCATCTGATCACTCTTCATAGCATTCTGGAGTATATGCAAATTGCTATTATAAAAACTTAAGCAGCAACTTTTCCAATTTCCAAGATTTATCTAATTCTCAAAACTTGTGGCCACGACTGTATATGTACAACGCACTGGAACTGCCATGAGCAGCAAAATGGTACCTCAATACGCAAACATTTTCATGGCAAAACTGGAAAATGACTTCTTGGTATCCTGCCCTATCAAACCCTTGACCTACTTTCGTTTCATTGATGATGTCCTAAATTTCTGGACTGATTCTGAACATGAACTAATAAATTCCATAAACGATTCAATGAATTTCATAGCATAAACCTGACCCTCAACTATTCAAATACAAAAATTAGCTTTCTGGACAGCACCAAAAAGTTTCATAAGAGCTCAATAAAGAAATTTCTGACTGTATTGAAAACCTATTGATTGGCCTACATACCTCAAATGGGAAAGCTTTCACCCAAAACAAATTAAAAAGTCCATCACCTACAGTCAGGCCCATCAGATATAATCGTATCTGTCATCCCATTGGACAGGCAAAGGACCAATTTTACACCAGGGCTATCATCCTGCTTCAATTGAAGATCAAAATACTAGACAGGACAAAGGAAATAAAAAAAAATAAAAAAGCAGGTAGAGCTACACAGATACATTTTATTGAATAGCTCAGTGGCTATGCTAAATGTTTTAAAGGGGTTGTTCGAGTTATGAAAAAAAATATATATAGCACTGAAAATCTGATGGGCAGCAATATATAACTAAGCTAAGCAGGTTTCAGGCAAAAAAGTATATATTTCCTTATTTCTCTGGTTCTCTTCTGGCCCTTCATTTACATGCAATAAAAACAATTTCTGCCCCTCCCCCTGCTCTGCTAAGGGAGAGAATACAAGAGCTGCCCTGAGTGCTGGGAGAATCAGCAGCATCTTGTATGTGTAGAACTACAAGTCTCAGCTGTATAATGACACTGCTAAGGGAGTGGATACAAGAGCTGCCCTGAGTGCTGGGAGAATCAACAGCAACTTGTATGTGTAGAACTACAAGTCCCAGTTGTATAATGACACTGCTAATACACACAGTATCTTCCCCCTACCTTCTTGTGCAATGCTCTCTCTAGTATGTCAGCTCCAGTGCCAGCATTGTCTCCTCACTGCCTGCAGCTAGCCAGTCTGTGAAGCTGAAGGGGTTAAGAATCCTAGGAGAGAGCAGACAGCCCAGCAGTGAAGGGTGGGCATGGCCAGCACAGTGACATCTCCTTTACAGGCTTGTAAACAAACTTTATCAG